>NW_024387175.1:1800000-2129324 GCF_900408965.1 Simochromis diagramma
AGGATCGATCGATTGTTTCCATCCTCTAAGTTCAGTATGAAGTCCACCGAACTGTGTTGAAGAAATTATTCTTTAGGAAGGAAAAAACAACATCAAACACGAACATTTACATCCCAGCTCTTAAAAAAATACCACTTTCAAAATACATGAAATGGTGTTTTGTTACATTTAGCAACAGGAATTGAAGTTCTTATAGAAGACATATGCACATTAGCTTTAATTTATATTCGACAAAAGAACAAAAGAATAATGGTAAAGTGCAAACTTGACCAGGGCAGAATAAAACACATTTGTTGCAACACAACTTTGGCTCTTTGCAAGCACCTGGGCAGACAGGATGCTAATGCTAAGCTAACAAGCGCCCAGAGTGAATGCCGACCCCAGCCCGACAGCCAGACCGTGAACTTCAACATGTAACAAATGGAGTCAGGCTGCAGCCTCCATTTCTACTTGTTCATGTTTCTAAGGTAGGAACTGTAACCTCCGGTTCATGTTGTTAAACAGTAATTTTGAGACAATGTGTTCCAAGTCATTTTATGGAGAAATGCAAAATTAATGGAAAGAGCAGTGTCATGAATTACTTTTTTCTGGGAGTAATTCAGTAATTTAGTGCATTACCTTTAAGAAAAGTGTTCTGTGTAATAACCACCCCGGCACTGATCACAACAAAGAGGGGAAATACCTCCACAAACATTTGACCGCACATTAATATGCAAAAATGTTTTTGATATGCTGCTGTGGTGGCCAATGAGGACCCAATGAAAACTGATAATTGATAATTGGAAGTGAGAATCAGAATCACTAAATTCTTATCAGTCCATATCCGTTCAGTTTACAAATTAATGATCATTCATCTGATAAATCAGGAGATTCCGCTCCCTCCTATATAAACTGCATTTATACTTTAAAAGCATTGGTATTGGCCTTGTATTTTACTTGAAGTTTACCAAAATTTGCAGAATCAAACAGAACTATTATACATTTATAGAACTGCTCATCTGATGCATATTCACAGCTCAGATGGGTGAGCTTCAGATCAACATCTCAGCATTGCAGGAATCATACGCACGCGTGTCTCCTCATATTCTATTGTTCATGTCAGTGTGTGTCTCTCTGTGAACACAAGACTGTTAGCTAATGCTGCTGATAGCAGATTTCAGTTACAGGATTAATCAGTGATGACAAGAAACTATTACCTTCTGTGTAATTGTACACACAGATGCACACAGTTTGATAGACAAACTCGGAATATCCTGACAGGTTGGGACAGCCCAGGGCAACAGATGACTTGCAGAGGGCTTTGATGCTTATACCTTTAAGACTACATATCATTTTTCACAAAATATTACTACACTGTATCTGAGCTGTTACCCGAACAGACTGTCATCAGAGAGCGACACACAGAGGAATCTCATAAGATAATCAAATCTTTTATTTTTCTCAGCCTAGAGCACTTACATGTATTTTAGCACAGATACCCAAACTCTTCCAAGGAGTGGAGCCCCCTGCAAAGTCACTCCAATTATACACCAACAAAGACTGAAAAGTATGACTTGCTTGGAAGGCTTACCAGGAGAAGATATATCTGATATTCCTGTCTTGGTGTGGTTCCTGCATCATCTTAAAACACAAAACTCTCTTGTAGTACAAATGATCAGAAGTTCAAGTGTTTTCTTTATTAAGTTATACAATATAATAAATATATTATCAAGTTGGGTTTGCTGTTAACCCAATTTAATTTACTCATGATCGTTAATAGCATTAGCTAGCTTCTAGGCTAGTGCTAACTGAATGCTCAGACAACATCACTGGTCAGTTGCAAAGCTGATCTTGTGTTGGTGTTGTTTCTATATCAACATTGTTATAATGATATAGAAACAACACCAACACAGGGATATCAGGAGAAAGGCTTTTGTCTCTAAAAAGAAAGTGGCAGCATGGCCTAGGTTTTGAACAAACCACAAGATTTCTGGAACAATGTCCTCCTCTGTGGTTTCTCTGGGCTTATTTTTAAATTTGTGGTTGTTATTTGGTTTAATGTTAATTGGTCCAAGTGTTTCCTTTAGTTCCTGTGAGATTTCCAGCCTTGGACATTTCTTTGTGAAGTTACTCCCTTTGCTCTCCCTCCTGTGTCAAGTTGCTATTTTTATGTTAGATATTTCTATTTTAGTTGCCTCTGTTATACTTAGATGAGCATGTGCCGCTTGTGCTTTGTCTATCATTTTGTTCCCCGTCTCCTTACCTTGATTAAGTTCAGACGTGTTTTGTGGTCCTGGTGTTTCCAGTTTCTCAGATTGCCTCATGTGGTATATCTACAGCCTTAGTCTTCCTTCAGTCTTTGTCAGAGTGTCTGTTAAAATCTTCTTCTGTTGTGTTATGCTTCTGCCGATAAGTCTGATTTCTTCAGTTTGATTTATGTTCTGGAGTTTGAATTGTTTTTTTGAGATTGAGTTCTTAACCTTATCTGTTCACCCTTGACTGTCCCCTGGGTGACAGGACAAAAGTGGTGGTGGTATCTGGCACATACAGTGCTCAGCATAAATGAGTACACCCCAGTTATAGTCTTAGGAGAAAAGCCACACCTAAAACTACAAAATTCGAATTAACAGGCATTTAACCACAGGTGAGTCTAATGATTCATTGATGTGACTGAAGTGATGAGACAAAGATCACTGTTTTTGGAACTAATGGTTTTAAAACTGTATGGCATCATAAAGGTGAGGATTTTAAAGGGAAATGCATGGTGCCTACAGTGAAACATGGTGGTGGCAGTGTCCTTATGTGGGGTTGCATGAGTGCTGCTGGCATTGGGAAGCTGCATTTCATCGATGGTATCATGAACTCAACAATGTGCTGCTCTATTCTGCAGAAGAAGATGCTGCCATCACTCCGTGCACTTGGTCGTTGTGCACTTTTCCAACACGACAATGATCCAAAACACACATCTAAAGCTACTGTTGCATTTCTGAGGAAGAACAGGGTGAAGGTGACTGAATGGCCAAGTATGTCTCCTGCTCTGACCTGTGGAGAATTCTGAAGCGAAAAATTGAGCATCACTCGCCATCCAGCATCCAGGCTCTAAAAGAGGTTATTCTGGAAGAATGGAAAAAGATAGATGTTGCAATATGTCACAACATGTTCATTCCATGCCTAGAAGATTTGGTGCTGTCCTTAAAAAAAAAACGGTGGTCATACAAAATACTAGATGTAGTAAAACTGAAGATTTTGTGATCTAAGTTATATTATTAACCTTAATTTCATGTTATGGAGTTAAACAAGTGTTCAATAAAACTCAGCCTTGTGAAATTTTTGGAAATTGTTTGTTTGTTTATTGAGCTACTGATTAAATTCATACTTTTTGAAGGGGGTGTACTCATTTATGCTGGGTACTGTATACAAAAATTTTAGAGACAAATGTGAAACCATCTGATCCCAAACTATCAAGGTGTTGCAAAGGCACAAAGTCCAGACATGAACCTTATTGAAATGGTGTGGCAGGATCTAAAGAGAACTGGGTACAAACAAATGCCTGCAAACCTCAATCAGCCGACGAAACACTATGAAGAAGACCGGACCAAATTTCCTCCGCAGAGATGAAGTTATACAGATAAAAATTTAAGTTATTGGGACGAAAGATCATTACACACTCTGCACTTCCTGATTGCTTGAATCCATCAAATTGTGAACAAGAATGGACAAACACAAAAACTTACAGATAACAAGATGACAGAGTTCATTGTTTAATTCCATATATCTTTATTATCTGTTATTTCCCATATATTTATTTGTATATATATATTTATATATATATATATATATCTTTATTCTATACAGTTGTAGTCTCAATAGTCTTTTATTGACATACAAGGATCGCAGATAAGCTTGAGAGGTACGAGAGAGCGAGGCAAGAGGGAGTTTAATTTCTTCATAAGATGTTTTGGCATTTAACAAGACAACAGGAGCACGTCACAGACACCCACCCACACGCACACACACATTTGTAGCACAGGACACATACACACCACTGCATGCACACATAAAGGGGCTGAACACCTCTAACCCGTACAACATACTACCTGAGGTGTACACACACACGTGCGCACACACATACACACGCGCACACATTCGCACGTCAACGGGAGAATGAGGAGGAGACAGGCATTCACAGGATTACATTAATACCAGACTGACTAGTAAATACACATGTACATGTACAGTACTCGCCATATTTTTAACTCCTGCTCCTACATACACACAGATACTCTCTGGAGCATGCATGCACGCACACACACAGGCACACAGATTTTTTGGTAGAAAGTAAATGGCAGTAACGCTGACTTTCAGACTGTGATACTGGTGATGGTATTAGCTCTGATCCATATTTGGCTTCTCTTACTGACAGTTACGCAGTATGACGGCAGAGCGTGAGTGTAATTAAACAAAGACCATCGGCACTGAGTCTGGTAATGTGTGGTGAAAGATGCAACGACAGCACTGCTACATTGTAAAATAAACTTGTGTTATATTGCAGTTACAAGAATGAATACAAGTGGTTACTTTCCACTGGTTATTATAACAGTCTCTCTTTTACATGACCACACACAGTCACAAACGTACACATCCATACCACTACCAGACAGTGTTTCACAGTGTAGGAACCTCATTGCAGATCTGTCCTTCCGCCAAGATGCCACCAAATAAACACAGGCTGACAGTTAACACAACAAAACCACGACAATATTGAAACGGCTTTAGAAACAAGAACAGAACAGATATCATATATTTGGCTTCAGTAACAGATGTAAAAGATACCTGAATTTTGCTACATATTAGAATGCATAACTTAACAGCATTAAATAAAAATACAACCATTAACAGTCAGAGCAGAGTGGACTGTAATGTATTTATCTGGCCTTCGCTGACTGAGTTCATTGTACAGTATCTCCTGTTTGGGTTCATGTTTTACTGTCTACATCAAAGAAATTGTGTCATACTTATCACTTATTATATAAAATTACTGTTAGAGCTGGGTGACCTGAAGAAAAACCTGGTCACTGAGTGACTCTGGTGACCCCTTTTAGGTGGGACAGAAATGAGAAGGTGACCACAGAGATTCTGCAAAACTGAAAAAAACCCCAAAAAACCGCACAAGGATCCGATCTGAACCAAGCTAGACATATCAACTAACGCCTGGCTTCATCTAACTCCGTTCAAATTTCTACATCTTGGTTGGAACGAGTGTAGGAGATGCACGAAAAGAGGCAAAGACGGTGAAAGGTAGCCCCCTTGTCCTGTAGTTTTGCAGTATGTCCAGAAGAGGGCACTCCAGGTAGGTAGAGTTGCACCTTTCTTTTGGTCAGGGTTTGGTCAGACTGCATTTGTGACAATAAAATCCCTGTGGCTGTCCCCGCTGGGCACTGGAGTGATGCTTTTTAACAGACGCTATGGATAAAGAGTAAAAAAGAGACAGAGAAGAAAAAAGACATATATGACATAGTGACATATAGAGTAAACAGAGCAGTTTTAGTAGTGACAATGGTATCATTATTAGTTACCCTGCCAAAAAACATCTATTGGTAAAATATACACTGCTTGAATTAAGATCTTAAAAAGAGCATATTTGTCACATTGTTTTGTTCTGAAACAATGTAGAAGAACACAAAACACCTTCGATTACTGATAAAACACAGCCACCTGTTTTGTCACGTTTCACTTACACGCTCGCCATCTCCGTTCACATGTACACAAAAACATGACTTGTGATTGTCGATCTGTGTCGGTGTCATTGTGCACTCTGGCAGCAGAGTCAATACAGGGCGACAGGCACAGAAGGTCTGTCTAGCGGCCTCTTTGATGTCCTCCTCCCTTCTGTCAACCCCTCACACAGGGTTTAACAAGATTTTAATATCAGTGATGACGATAACGATGCAGACTTTTGCATTTGCTCTGCATTCACAATGCATAATGTGCATTACAAGGTGTTATGCAAAACACCTGGTATGTGTCTGGTGAACACAATTTGATGACTGATTTGTTTTTTGATGCTGCAGCGCTGCTGACGGACGGCGTCCGGTCACCTTTCAGTTACAGCAACGTGACAGGCTACACATCCACTGCAGGGTGTGTGTGTGCGCGCGTGTTTGGTCGCCTATTCTATTTGCTTTTTTTCTTGCTAATCTCTGGCCCGGGCCTCCACCTTGTTCCTTTGATCTCCAGTCATGTGTTCACAGGAGAGAGTAAAACCTGGCAGCACATGGAAAAGAAAAGGGCCAGAAGCAATCCTTTGTTGTTCCAGAAATATCAGTTGGTCAGGAGAGGAGACGGGATAGATGGAGAAAAACAGAGTTAGGAGAGAATTCAGAAATTCTGCACCTGTTTGAATGTGCCCTTAGCATTGAGCAGGTGGTAGACCATGTAGGCGGGCACACAGATGAATGACGACACCCCGATGCAGTAGCCCAGGACAGTGGTCCATGGTGGGTATTGGTACTCAAACAACCTGACCTCTGGAGGGAAGGCCAAGAAGCTGATGATGATGAACTGAGAAAGGGAACAAATCAGAGATCAGACATAATAAAAGAATGAAATATCACAGTAAATCTGACCACCTGGCATGTCAGCTAAAAAGCAAATGACAGCTGCTAAAACTATTTTACCTGCAAGGGCTTACTCTTCAAACTGCTAATCCCAGCAACTAATACAACTTAGTGTAAGTGTGCAAATGCTGTGCATGACACTGACCAGCAGAAAGCAGGGGCAGATGGCCACCCAGCAGACCCTCCAGAAACAACCCGGGTAAAAACCAAGCATGACCTGCACGTCATTACAGAAACGGTTGGTGCCTGCAGAACGCACACAGACACACGATATACCTCAGAGCCAGATATCAACAGCGAACATTTGTCTCATTTCTTCTATGTGAACTGACAAGGCAGCTGTGCCACAAATGACGCTCAGAACTATACTTTACACTGTATTTTTATCACTTATTCACGCTGCGATTCTCATTAAAGTCACAAATTTCCACCATCGCCACAAAAATCACCACTCACCGTAGAACCAGGATACCGCAATGACTTCCAGCAGCACCACAGTGATGACTGCAGGGCCCGTAGCGTACTCCTCAAACAGCTTCACTACGTACGCTCCTCCCTGAGACACGATACGGACGAACAGGAGGAGAGTTATTTCGGAAACGTTTTCTATGAATGACTTATGCAACTTGTGAAACAGTGTTCGTCTGCCAAGCCTAAGACAATGAGTGTTTAATTGAGCAGAAATCTGTGGTGGTCACTGTCTTACTTTAATGAGGGCTGGAGATACATGGATTACTGAGGCTGCTCTAATCTGATTTTCAGCAGATTGGTAACTGCGACACAATACGCTGCATAAAAATAGAGCAGCAAAATTCAAGCTTATTTTACCAGTGTGAGCAAGTTTTTATAATCTTATGATATATACTGAGTGAATTTGAGAAATTATGGAAACTGAATAATGAAATCTTTTGTTGGTAACTTGCATTCTCTTTTGACAGTAATGTGATTATTCCCAAATATACTTACATATGTAAGTGTAGAGAGAGCTCCAAGGTAACACACACACACGAGGCCAAAGACGAACCACTCTCGTCTCTTAACCAGCAAATGAGGGAACTCATCTAGCATAGCTGTGATTACTCCTTCCAAGCCTGCAAACTGGGGTCAAAAAGAAAAACATCAAGATGAGGAAAATAAGGTCAGGTGTGTTTATTTGACCATGTTTTCAATACCTTTGTAAAGCACATTCTGACGGGTTTTATCTTAAAAAGCACTATATAAATAAACTTACTTACTAAGATGGGGCAGAAGGAAAAGAAAGTTAGGGCAGCTATATGTCATGTATGTGAAAATTTCACATCTGTGTTATGTGCTGTTTGTCTCATCTTGCAAATGCTGCAAAGATACACAGCTTTGCTTCTGGACTTGGTGTTGAACTGCTCCAACTCGAGGTCATGTACACCGACATATTTTGCAGTAATATCCTCAGTCATAAAATCAAACAGCATAGCATCCCCGTTGACGGTTCTACAGTGATTATCAGCTCGTGATAAGAGCTTACGGATCTCTCCACCTGGCTGCCTCCGAGCAGATAAACAAAGGTTTATGGAGACGAGACCATCACACAACAGTGATATGAAACTCCTATCACTTTGTTTTCACTGAATGTTATTCAAAATTGAACACAGAGGACAAATAATGCCCAATGCTTTGAAGGAGAAATGAGCACAACTGTGAAATCACAGTCAAAGAAAAAGAGGCATTCCCCTTTATAAGAAGACAAATATAAAACGTCCCCAAGAACTGGGAGTTAGGCAACAAGTGAATATTTTAGATTAAATAGTAAATGGCCTGTATTTGTATAGCGCTTTAATAGTCCCTAAGGACCTCAAAGTGCTTTACACATCCAGTCACACACCGGTGATGGCAAGCTACATTGTAGCTACAGCCACCCTGGGGCGCACTGACAGAGGCAGAGCTGCCGGACACTGGCGCCACCGGGCCCTCTGACCACCATCAGTAAGCAAACGGGTGAAGTGTCTCGCCCAAGAACACAATGACCGAGACTGTCCAAGCCGGGGCTCGAACCGGCAACTTTCCGATTATAAGGTGACCTCCCAACTCTTGAGCCACGATCGCCCCTAAATGTGAGGAGCAAACCTTAAAGAATGTTGACTGACTTTAATACTAAAATGAGTCATCGGCAAACTAACCGTGCTATCCAGACCCAACATGATGATCATGAGGAAGAAGATGATGGCAAAGAAGGTGGCAGCAGGCATGTTTGCTATGGCTTCTGCATAAATGATGAACAACAGACTGGGACCTAGAGAAAAAAAGTGAGACCTGGTATTTATATGCCATCCAAACTTCCACCAACAAACATCGGAGATTCAGTCGTTTATTCTGAATAAATTTCCAACAAATTCAGTTTGGAGAAAGAACTTCTTGCAGTGTGTTGGTGCGGGGCCCGACCTGCATCCTTTGCCACAGCGTCCACATTCTGTTGCCTCATCTCAGCCATGTAGCCCAGCACAGTAAAGATGACAAAGCCAGACAGAAAGCTCGTCAGACAGTTAACCGAGCTGGTGACCAACGCATCTCTGACAGAGGAAACAAGTGTTTAGCAGAAAGATGACAAAGTTAAAGCGCCTACGCAAAGGATTTAACCTTCTGGTAATTTCATCAATAAAGATATGTCAATATTCATGGTGACATATATGTTAAATAAAGGATTTGAGAGATGAAACATTTCTGCTGAACTTCAGTAAACACAGAGTAGCATTTTGACATTAAGCAAACAGACGTCACTGATTTATGAACTCATTAACAAAAGTTTTTACTTGTAGCAGTTGTTGTGAAACGGGTTGTAGCTGGCAAAGGCAAGGAGCACGCCAAATCCTGGACCCAGAGAGAAGAAGATCTGAGCTGCTGCATCAATCCAGACCTTTGAGAGAGTGAGAGGTAAAGTGATGACAAATAATGATGGGAGTGAAGGACACGCGTTTAGAAATGATTGAGGAATAAGAGAAAGAGGGCAGGATCTGAGCTCGCTACATATGTTGATGATGGACCTTGTCACACTGAACCAACAGACTCACAGTAGTGGAAAGCAGCTTCTCCCAGTCAGGTTTGAGATAGAAGACGACACCCCTCCAGGCCCCGGGCAGGGTGGCCCCACGGATGAGCAAGATCAGGAGGACCAAATAGGGAAAGGTAGCAGTCACCCAAACTACCTAATACAGAAAGCAAAGAACCTTTTTTACTCTAATTTTAATAAACCTTTATATGCTTAAAAAAGTGTTTCTGTGGTCCACTCTGCGTTCACTGACTACGTTACTGTACAATAGATAGCATTAGACAGCATTAGACACACTGCTGACAGCAGCGGACGAGCGAGCTACAGCTGACAGCAGCTAGCGGGCCAGCTGCTGCTGCCCAGGATCCCCGGGGTTTGACTCGCTAGATCGCTAGTGACCGCTGGTTGCCGCTAGGGCCTGCACCTTCAGGCAATATTCAGTGTCCTGTCGATCGGATCTGATGCTATGCTCTTTGGGCAGCTGTCACCCTTCCTGGCCATTGCAGGGGCTTTGCACCTGGCCCTGTTTTGCCCTAGAATGAAGTCCTGGAGGACATGCTAGCAGCAAACTAAACCGCTTAGACTCACGACTAGTGGTTATAGGCTGTGTGACATCTGCACTGGAGATGATTATGATTATCTGGTTTTCAACCTAACCCTGGGCTTCTGGCTGTATGTGAAACACCAGCAGATTAGACACCAGCATAGAGTGCTTCCTAAGATGGATATGATTAGAATCTGGGCCCCTTCAACTGGTGCTGATATAATGTTGTTTCTGTGACTTGGCTATCCAAAGCTATACTGGATAAAGACGTAGCAGTTGACCGTTCCAGAAAAGGCACCTAAGCAATTTGAAATCTTGACCTTAACTATTAATCTGTTCTATCAGTCCATGACAGTTGTTGGCTGCTATCGGCTTCCATCTGCTTACCCCAGCACGTAACCTTCTCTGGTTCAACTTTTATCTGAATTGAATTTAAATGAAATCATTCTGGTAGGTGATTTTAATTGGGGCTGGCTTTATTCTGTTTCTGTTTATTTTAAGGCACACTGCTTGTTTTTAAGTCTAACTCCATTTATTCAAAGCCCCATGCACCTTAATTCCAAATCCCCAGATAAATCTTCTCTTATAGACCCTTTATTTATACAATGTGCCACAGAAGTTTTCCACATTGGCAGTTTTTGCCAAGGACCTGAGTGATCACTGCATAGTTGGTGCTGGGAGAAACACCAAAAGCAAGCTTTTCTTCACGATTTATTCAGTTTTAACTGGGGTCGTATTACAATGACTGACATTGGAAATTTAGCTTGGAAATATTTCCAAGAGAGTTTTATCTATTTTGTGGACAAACATGCCCCTTTTGCCAGGTCAGGCCCTGGTTCAATTCGGAACTGGCTGGCCTCCTACATGAGAGAAAGCAGGCCTGGGCAGCTGCGAGAAAATCCGGATCCGATGATGATTGGCTATGTTTTTGTCAGCTGCGTAATCAGTTTACAGTTTACTGCCTCCACAGGAAGCATACTTTCTGACTTTAACCACTGACAGTCTAAATGAACTTAGGAGTTTTGGGGAAACTATAAAGTCTCTCTCTGCCAGCTCTCAGTCCTCAGAGCTACCTCCTCACTTAATTATTGACTTCACTCCTGTGTCAGACAAAACTGAAATGCTCAATTTTTTTAACAAACACTTTGTTGCTTCTTGTTCTTTGTTTAGCACAGTATCTGATGGTAAACCTCCTGCATACAACTCTGCTAGCAGATCGGTTACTAACACTCTTTTCTTTACACCTTTCATGGTAGAAGAGGTATGTAAGGCTTTGAAGAGCCGCGGCACAAAAAATTGGCCGGTCCTGACAGTCTTTGTCCCTTCTTCTTGCGCGTGGCAGCAAATATCATAGCTGAGCCAAGAACTACTGCGCAGCTCTTTTTATTGATCTATCAAAGGCTTTCGACACTGTTGACCATGGTATTTTAGGTCAGAGATTACTGGAAATAAGCCTTTCAGTCCGAGCATTTGACTGGTTCTCCAATTATTTTTTCGACCGTAAGCAGTGTGTGCAACTCAATCTTCCAGTTTTTTTAAATGTCACTAATGGAGTGCCGCAGGGTTCTTTCCGGGGGCCTATATTATTTACTATTTATGTCAACCGTGTTGCACAGAATCTAGATGCATCTGTTCGTTTTTATGCGGATGATACAATTATTTATCGCTGTGCTCGTACCATTGACATGGTTTTCAAACAATTACACCTAGCTTTTGATAGTATTCAGTCTCAGCTGGGTCAGCTCAGACTTAGTCATGTTGTTTTGTTCTCAAACAGAAAGAGGGTGCCGGCAGTACTTCATTCTCTATCTGCTCAAGCCATTTCTATTGAAACTGTGGCCTCATACAAATACCTAGCTAGTGTGATTGATGAAAATCTTTTCTTCAAGCCACACATTGACCATCTATTAAAGAAACTGAGGTTCTTTTTCAGAAACAGATCATGTTTCTCTTTCATGGCAAGGAAAAGGCTTGTTGCTGCCACTTTTTTACCCTTCCTGGATTATGGTGGCATAATTTATATGAATGCCTCTGCTCACTCTTCATCTTTTGGATTCTGTCTATCATGGAGCACTAAGATTTATGACTGATTGTAAACCTTTAAAACACCACTGTACTGGTCCTCATTGGTCTTACGCAGGGATGTTCATTGGTATCATTTTATCTATGAATCTATTTCTAGTTTACTGCCCTATCAGAGTACATGTTACGTAAACAGTTTAGACTGGGGTCTCCGGACATCACATTCACCGTTCCATCAGTTCGTACAGAGCTTGCGAAGAAGGCATTCTCCTTTTCTGTCCCGTCTTCATGCAATACACTGCAGAAGGATTTGAAGCTCTCTTAATTGATTTCATCTGCAGATTTCAAACTTGTTTTTAATATGACTGTGCACATTAGACATATTTAGCTTCTTTTTTAAAATATTATTGTTGCAATTTTAACATGTTTGTCTGGAGCAGGTCTCTCTTGTAAATGAGACACTGGGTCTTAATGGGACTACCTGTATAAGTAAAGGTTAAATAAAAAATAAAAATGTAAGATTTACAGTATAAATCTATTTCTACCAGTCTGTTTTACTCCTTTATCTGAACATAAGGGCACGAACTTTATGTCTAAAAATGGTCCTATATTGCCTCAGCTAGGTTCTGATATTCATTCCTTTCTAATCAACTTTTCCACACTCGATGATGAATATAATGAGGGTAAAGAGAGGACAGGATAACTGCTGTTTTTTTTTCTCTGTCCATATGTCTCCATCCATCAATCCATCCATCTGCTCTAACTGACACCCCCCATCAGCCATGCAGGCACCCCTTCAGCTACCTTTCCAGACGTCTTGACTCCTTTCCAGATGCTGAAGTAAACAATGGTGAAGATGAAGAGCAGACATAAAGCCAGTTGCCAGCTGATAGAGCCCAACTCGTGCAGACCTGGGGAGAGATGGACCTGCAACACCTGCCGGCTGGAAGGAGAAAACAAGAAAGGGCGTTTGTGTTGAAAGCTGAGGTTGAATGAAATGCAAAGAGGAGAGACAAGGAAGACATTTTATGCAGATGAATTGACACGAGAGGACAGGAGCTAAAAAGTAACTGAGTAGAGGTGAAGAAGTGTAGGAAGTGGAAGAGGAGGAGAGCAAGCAGGAAGGGAAGGGCATATTATGCAGAAGTAATGGATAAAAGACAAAAACAATATGGGATTGGAGACAAGGGAATGCTGGAACATTAAGGAAAGCAGAGGAAAAGGAAAGAGCACGGAAAGAAGGAAATGTGATATGAGCGGACCAGCGAGAAAAGAAAGAAAACCATCAGTACGTAAGACAAGACTATTACTTTTCAAAAGGGTTTAGACAAACTTTATCGCAACTTTCTTAAAAACTAAAAAAAAAACGAGTCAGAAACAAACTGTAAGGTCAGTGTGTGGGCACAGGTTAAGCACCAGGAGCTCAAATGAAAAAACTGAGACATGAATTGTGCTAAAAAACAGGAAATTCTGGCGCCAGACTGAGTTGTGGAATCTGTTACTTTTAAACCTGCGTTAGGAAAAGTCAACTCTGCGTCAACCCTGAATCTGTCTCAGCAGTCGGACGCTGTGCTGATAAGACTGAGCCCGTTGACTGCACAGACCCAGAACAGTCAAGAATAACAGAGACATTGTTTTTCAAAAGACCCTGACTTAATCGCTGCAAAAACAGCACATTAAAACCTGGTTAACTCTTGGAGGACTTATATTTTATTACTGGCTAATACCAAGCATTACTTTTCTCTGATACTTTATATTTTCCCATAATCCAGTACTTAAAAAACTCTCTCACCTGCTCCTAAAGGGGCGGTTCATACTTCTGTATTACTTATGCACTCATAAAGAATCTCCAATCAGTCATTCGTACTCCGAAATACTAATGAAGTCTCCCTGCACTGTTTTCACCACCAGCAAGGGAAGTGGGTTTTTAGGGGATGATGGTGGGGAATCTGTCCCACACACCAGAACCAACCCTGGAATTGAAGTCATCCTCCCTTTCTTCACCTGACGTCTCCCTCCTGCGTAGAGCTCCCCCTATGCCACTACATCTGACTTACATGCACTTACGTATAGAACTCCTCGGCAGGGGACGTAGAGGTGTTGGACCAGGACACGTTGTGGTCTGAGGACATGTAGCGGTTACAGTTGGCTGTATTCCAGGGGTTGGTGCAGGTGGACCAAGGCAAAGTGGGCCGGAAAGATGACAGTAGGTAGTACAAGGCCCAGGCCATGATGGTGTTGTAGTAGAAGGCTACGTAGAGGGCTATGATACAGATGGCAAAGCCTATGCCTGGGTGAGTTGAAGCAAATAAATACATAAGTAACACCAGATCACTCACTGCTTACATCACTCACAGACATCAGTGGGTTATTTTTTCAAGCTAATTCAGGTTCCCTTTGGGTGAGTGTGTGACATTTCCAAACAACGACAGTTTACATACTATCAAATTTCTGAGCATCTGGCATTTGGCATTAAAATGTGACAATTTCCATAACAGAGAGTCAGAACATCTCACTAGAGGTACAGGAAACTAGGGATGCTCTTCAAGGGTGGGGGGGCAGGGAGGTTAAATGAGCTGTCTCTTGGACTTGGATGATTTGAAACTCCTTCTTCGTCTTTTTTTTTGTTTTCCTACCTCTAACTTTTCTGTCCCTCTAAAGTTATCTTCTTCCACGTTTCGTCCAAGCTGTTGCTTTTGACTTTCTCCCTATAATCGGTTCTCTCTCTGTACACCCCTCCCTGTTACCTTTGAAGATGGGACAGATGTGTTTCCAGATGGAGATGCAGCCACTGCGATGAAACTGACCGAGCGCTAGCTCCATGTAAAACAGAGGCACCCCTCCGAACACTGCCATCAACAGGTAGGGCAGCAAAAAGGCACCTGGACAGAGACGTTGGAGAAATTTGGGAGGGAGAATAAATGCATGACAATGAACACATGTTGTGGGAAAACAGTAAGAAGCCAACTGCACTCAAGAGAAACTGAGCTCTTTCACACACCATTTAAGGACACTCTGTAAAAATCCTAAAAGGTGCCAAAGCTTATTATTTATGTAGCTCAATCTATTCAAAAACAACACTGCTGTATTTATTATGTTTTGTGGAGTTATTTTTGCTAAAATCCTATCATAAAGGATCTCGACGTTGATGTTGGCTTTGTTCTAAAATATGAAAGTAATAAAATTAAAGGCCTAACACAGATGAGCAGAAGAACATCAGGACGGCAGCCAGATCTCCGACTCTTCGGCTTTTGCGGGGTGTTTGATAACACATCGCTCTCTCCTTCTTGCTATCTGATTGTAAACTTATTTCCATGTGCACGTGTTGCATTTGTGTGTGTGGACGGGACGGTGCTTGTGCCTCTTTGTGACATGAAAGCAAAGATAAGGGCTGATTGAGCAGCTGCCTGCGAGACAGGTTATTAAGCAAGGAGAAAGACACTGAAAAAAACACAATTAATACTGTTGCCTCTATCAAGTGTGTCCCGAGTCTTCATCTCTGCCTCGCTCTGTGAGGCACACACACTCACACACAGAACACAGGAAATTGCAAAGGCTTTATTATTGCAAATTCAATAAAAAGAGAGGTTGTGTTTGCCGCTAGGATCGGCTAGTGAAAGAGCAGGGCAGACACAAGCGTGGACTTTGTGAAGACATACCTTTTTGTACCTCCGATTGCGCAAGAAATAAGCTACATCAAAGCATTTATCCATACACAACTTTGTTAATTGGGGCACTCCTTGTAAGCTATTAAAGCATTTATTGGGAAGCACCACAAATCATCCTAATCTAACTCAGTCTTTAATAACGGCAAAGCTCGAGAGCAGTCGACCGACTTCAGCTGTCACATATAAAACACATAGTGTGAATTACAGAATACACAGCAGTGAGTATGAAAGAGCCTTTTCTTCTGTCTAATCCTTCAAATCCTGTTTGCTTTAGCTTGGGATCTGACGTGTCATCTCTCTCTCCATTCCACCACACTTTATGTCTCATTCTCCCCCCTTCGACACGTTTCTCCCCTCCAAACATGTTTTGTTTCCTCACCTCCTCCGTTTTGGTAGCAGATGTATGGGAAGCGCCAGACATTTCCCAGGTCCACGGCGTAGCCAATCACAGACAGAAGGAAGTCCATCTTCTTGCTCCAGGTTTCTCTGGGCCTGTCCAAGCTTGTTTGCTGGACCATCAGAGTCCTTAGGCCTCCCAGAGGTGCTGAGGATCCAGTACCGCCTCCGGGTCCTGAGGCTGTACCCGCAGCGCAAGCTGCAGTTCCTGGGCCCTCCCTGGGGCTCTGAGGGGTGGATGTTGTGAAGCCATTGGACACCTGCTGGCCAGAGCCAGATGTCATGCTCTTGGGACCTCTGTCTGCAAGCCCATCAGCAAGCATAAGTCTGCCATTTTCACGCTGTGTCCCATCATCTTCTCCCCCCATGTCCTCTCTCTCCTTGTCCCTCTCTCCCTCATTCTCCCCTTTGTCCATTGTCAGCATGCTCGTCATCATCATATCTTTTGTCTCCATTGGATTGTGTTGATGTTCGTGTTGGCAAGGTAGTTAGGGGTGGAGAGAGGTTCTCAGTGACAATGAAGGGAATGTGGTGCTGCTGTCTGATATGGTGCCCATTAGTGGAAAAGAAGCTTTAGGAGAGGGGTGTAGTGAGAGTTTGGGACAAGACTGGGGAAGACTGTCCTTCTCATGCAGGTAAAGGAGATAAGGAACGGGAAATGAAAGCTAAAAGAAGAGAAAGGGGCCAGATTGAGGGGGTGTGTATGTGGGGAGAGGACTGAAATGTGTAAGGGTCTGTTGAGCAAGAGGGAATAAGAGCGGGCTGCAGGACAGACAGAGGAGGGTATACGAGAGGAGAGAGATGTGTTTGAACAGGATGTGGCTAGCAGAAAAGTTACAAGAATCTTGGATCTATTCCACAAACAGCTCGTCCTCTGAGGCCCACAGTGATGGTGCAAACTGCAACACACAGAGGGGAAACACACGGGTAAATCACAGGATAAGAGCTGATCTTTTTTTAATTACTTTGCAGTAAACCTAAATAAAAACAGAGCAGTCCTCAGGGCAGTTTGCTTTTTCTGGATGAGACAATAAAAACGAAAATGGCTGTAAAAACCCCCAAAAACAAAACAGGACAGAGTCTTGTCTTACATGATAATAAATAAGAGGATAAATCCTAGGAACAGAGGAAACTGAGGGGTTTCTGCTGCGACATGTCGATTCACTTACTGGAGCCTTCTACTTCTGTTTCTCATTTTACGCTATCAGTTGCATAACGTGTTTTGATGCTTATCTGACCAAAGTAAACTGGGAAGAAATTAGAGAATCTAAATACCAGTGCCAGCAGCACATTTGAAGGCAGGAAATGCACACAAAAAAGGGGGAAGAAAAAAAAAGAAAAACAAAAGAGCATCTGTGGACATGCGCTAGAAAAGATGCTCTCTAATTTTCATAGCAACAACAAACACTGGGCAAAGCTCAACAGGTTGTTCTTTGGTTGCTGTGGCGCTGAAATATGTTTAGCAGTTTTACAAGAAAATAAAGGTTAAGCTGAAAAACAAGACTTGCGCAGCATGAGAACCAACTTTTTATCTTTTTTCGAATGCAAATTCTATTTTTTTTAATTTACTCATGCAAAACAGAACTCGGGCAAATAAAACTAAACATGTAATTCAATCTCAAGGCGCAAACAGTTCTATGAATTCATCATAAACCACATCATAAAGCTCACATCTCCTAAAGCTGTTTTTTTTTTGTTCTTTTTTTTTGTTTTGCACTAGAAATTAAATTCCGATTCGAATAATCCAAGATGCTTTCACATGAGCGATGGGTCAAACTATGACATCTGTTCAAAAGTGGATTCGTTTGTTTATAGTGTTAGTCCAATTAGTAATGAACTGTAAAATGTGGGAAGACACAATTTACATGGAATGCCATTACCTTAATGAACAACGAGTGTCCAGCAGTTGTACACGGCACGACATTCATTCCTCACCGACATCTGACTACCACACAACAAAGGACGCCGTCAACTACATGGACTCGAGCACAAAAAGAAACAATGGATCGCTTCCACTCCACTCAAACTTTTTTCTTCTCCTCTTGCAAACCACACTTTTAATTTCTAGCGAAAAAACCCCAAATTTCTTCATCACAATAACTTCCATGTGAATCCTCACCAGTGTTAAAGAAGTACTGCGTGTTGCTCGATTTTAAAAAACGCGATGGAAAATCTGTTTTTGACCTACCATGACATCAAAGACGTGAGAATAAAATGAGACAAAAAAAATAAAAAATTCTCCTCAGCTACACTTACCTCATAAACACAACAAAATGTATCAGCTGTCACACAATCTCACAATAAGTGAAGGAAAACAATGGGAAAGGTCTCAATATAATGCTATTGTCTGGACTCTATGTGCAGACAAACTTCATCACCAGGGAACCCCCCCCCCCCCCAAAAAACAATTAATAATGAAAAATACATGAAGACCCATTGTTAAAGACAAATCAACACTACAGACTGATACAGTGGTGCAAACTTTAAATTCACTGATCTCAACAGGAAATTATTTAATCTCTTGCCGTTTCACAAAGTCATTTTTAATAAAGAAAGAGACGGTAAGATGACAACATCAAGATTTCAGCAACGATAGACTGAAAGAATACAAGATGTGAGAAAAATACTAATGAGACATTATAAAACAACCCAAATTAAAACCAAAAACACTCTCTGCAGCAATCTTACTAACTTTTGAAGTAAAAGCACTACAAATCAAACCAAAAATCTAAAGTTGTAGGTTGTACTCAACCCACATGCATACGTTACCTTTAGAGACAACAGAAGAGGTCAAGAAGAACATGTGGTGCTTGAATCGTATGTGAAGAGCGGCAGCAAGAACTTCTACCCAAAACTTAAAGAATCCCGTGGAATGGCAAAAACTTGCCAGAGAAACAGCGTGCCCTAGCACATCAGGACACCGCGTTTGCCCATTGAGCTCTCAAACCTCTCTCATTTTTCTCTCTCTCTTTCTCTCTCCCTCCCTTGTTGTCCCTCTCTCTCACTCACTCCACAACCAACCACACTTCCACACACACACACTTCCACACATGCCTGGTTCAGAGAAGCACAGCCGTGCAGATGTATGCACAGATGGATACATGGATGCATGCAATCAGACAGAAGATAATAAAGAATCATTAGGCGAGCACAGACCTGCACATCACAGTATCAAGTTTTTGCTTTGATACACTGATAGTACAAACAGAAATGATGAACTGGAGCACAGATCCAACATGGTATGGTCATGGCAGAACTGTCATTAAAGCACAAACACAGCCACACTGTGCAGACAGGGGAAGTCCTACCCTCACCCTCGAGTAGTTCTTCTGGCATTGTGGGGCTCTGTGTCAGGGTACGTCTTACCTGCACACGCACACACACACACACACACACACACACACACACACACACACACACCACCACCACCACCAACATACTACACTGGTAAAGCACTGCTGTGCTGCAGTGCTCTTACTCCCCCTCTTTCCACTTTTAGATTTTGTCAATCTAAAATGTCTTCTAGTTTTTTACTAAAGTTTCTAACGTGCACCTGCTCTGCAGAAATGCAGTCTTCGCTGCTCTGACCCCGGTTGCATACATACAAGTTTTCCAACCAATTTGACTGCACAGTTGATCTCAAATACATTTTACAAGATACTGTCTTTCTGTCGAATGCTATATTTGATTCATTTACAAGCTGACTTCTGTGTGTTTAAAGTGCATTAGCAATCTTTGGAATTAAAAGCTTCACTTAAACACTGCTTGCTGCTCCGAGTCTCTGAGCAGCTGAATCATCTTGCTTACTGTACTTGGTGCAAGGCTGTGGTAGTCCAACTGTGTTCTCTGTACCTATACTCCCCCAGGTTATTGCTGCAACTTAAGCATTTTTGTTTACTTGAGCAACAGTTCAAAAGTATTAAATACTTTCATTAAAGCTGCTTTACATATCAAGTTAGGTTGTGAGAAACAGAAACTGGCAGACCCCATAACAACCGGTGTTCAGTAACACATCTTATATATAAAATAAAAAAATATTGGCTCTGCAATACTGTTATGTCAACATGTAAGTGCATTTCCAGCCTGCCTGGGTGGTGTGTGGGTGGATGGGGGCACATAAATCTGAGGGCTTATAAAATGATTAAGTAAAGAATAAAAAAAAACAAAGTTATGTTATCGTCAGAAATAATGAATATTTTAGTTTGTTGTTTCTCTGTTATTTGAATGAAACCATCTGAGAACTTATTTATCTTTAACAAATTTTTAAATATGCTTTTATTTTTGATATTAAATAAAATAAAAGTCGGGATTGTAAGAAATGCATTAAAAGTCCCATCTTGGTTAAACATTACCACCACTGTCATGTTCACACGCAGTGCAGACAGACACAAGCACAAGCATGCACAAACACTTTTTCACGCACACCCATGCTGTATAAACTATATCTGCACTCACACAGCTGAGGTTGAGCAATATGTGTTATTTAAGTGTTAAATAAATAATTATATGATAATGCAAAGTCTCCACTCCTGGTGAACCATATGTAAGTTAATAAGTAGGTTTTGTTTTTTGATTTTTTCCCCAAGAATCCCAAAGAGGGTCTCAGAGTATCTCTTACTCTAAAACAACTCAAAGCTTTTGGGCTCTGTGCCAGCTTCTAACAGCCTATAGTCTGGACCTTAGACGACAGGAATGTTTGAGTAAAAATAATGTGCAGTATGCTTTGGCAACTCTCAGGGGGTTTCCTGAATAATTTTGGACTCTAGACTGTAGAACACAGTCAACACTATTAGCCAACCTTCTTTTTGTTCAGCTTTTAATCTGAACGGAACATACCTGACAGAAATGAACAATCAGATTGGACCCAACAGCCAGTTTTTCTGACTAACTTAATTTATTAGAAATGAATAGCTAGGTAAAGACAAAATTACCTTTGACTATATTTTTGCACTGTGGACTAGTGCCACTATCTGGCTCACATCAGGTTGGGCTGGAGCCCATCCCAGCTATCATAGGACAAAAGGCATAAAGCAGCCCGGACAGGTCACCAGTCTATCACAGACAGACAACCATCCACATATGGCCAATTCAGAGTCACCAATCAACCTAATGTGCATGTCTTTGGACTGTGAAGAGAACCCACACAGCAACAGGCAGATAAAGCCGGACAGGAGATTTGAACTTAGGACCAATGTGCTACTCACTGATTTGTGAGAAGCCAATATCCTGCTGTATATCAACCTAGCTTAAATATTGATGTATATTATCCATCTGTCAGTTATAGTGCATATTTTAAGCATTATCTCTTCGTAGTATATTTGGCACAATAAAAGATCTTCCAAAATAATCTAAGTTGAGAGACACGGGTTAAAATAAATATTATATTTAGGACAGTTATTCGTAACATTTGTCTTGCATCAACCCAGAAACCCACTGAACACGTGGTGTCACAGTTTTGCAGATTTGACATGAAGGCAAATAAAACACAATCTGATAGCTGTACATAATGAAAATAACATAGCACAGCTCAGTATTAATATGCATAACAAAGCCTGTTACTTCCTGACAGAAGATGTTGCAGTAATAAAGGGTAAAAGTAGACGATAGCACAGAAAGAAAGGGGGGAAATTATACTTTCGATTTGGTGTTTACTTAACCAAAAAGAATAGTTTAAGTTTGTAAAAATAAAAAAGATAAGACAAAAAGATGAGAAAGAAAATGTCAGAGAAACTTATTATTTGGGCTTTGAAGAAATTTGCTTTTTCAACATTATTTTCCCATTGAATAAGAGACAAAAACACTAAAAAATAATTCATGAATCTTAATGAAGTCCTTTTGTTTGTACCGTTTTATGTTTTTTTAAGCTCTGTGAGAGTAGCCATAGTTTCTCATAGGTTCCTGACATCACACCAACTTCAGTCCAGGCTAACTGAAAAATAAACAGTGCAGGCAGGAATGGGAGGCAAAAACCATTCAGTGCTGCACAAACAATTTAACTAGAATGTGGGACCTTTTGTAATCATACTCCCAGGAGAAAAACAGGTTTTTTATTTTCCAGATTGATGTGCGACCTGATAAGCAGATGTGCAAACACAAATTAAGTGGCTTTACTTCCTTTAAGGTTTCAGTGTTTATAGGGGCGACTGGGCTTTGCTTTCATTTTTGTTGTACTTCTTCTTCTTCTTATTACAAAACAAAGAAACCAGTTTAATTCACAACCACCTGGCTTGATTTGGCTGCTTTTTGGCTGCACATTTTCTATCCTGGTCTGAACCTCTGACCTCCTCTGTGTTTGAGTTTAATTTGGAAATCGCAATCCAAGTCATCCAATAAAGTAACAAGTGGTAATCTAGGAGCCGAGAGATTACGCATTAAGCAGAATACGTCAGACACAAGCACAAAGAACACTGGTACAGCGAGTGAGAAATTTGGATTTAGCCCTTCAGTGACACCTCTTCAAATATAAAAACGGACAGAACTGCAGCTTTTTCAACAGCAGACACATTTTCATAAGAAAATCATAACCTTATTATTGTGCTCTCTCTTGAAATCACAGAGTGATTATACATATATGTGCTTTTAACTTAATACTCCTAACCCTCCTCATAAGCTCTAATACAAGTTTCAAAACACAGAAATGTAGTCGGACTGCTCAACCTAAATTTTGGCCAATAACAGTCCATCTAAATACTTGTTGCTGTGCTATGATGAAAACGAAGTGCTTGCTGACAATACGATCAGGTCAAGACATCAACTATACTTTTAGTCAGCTGTGCCAAAAGCATCAATTAATACAGCAATTTAATGACATTGATACGTCAGTGGAAACAATGTCTTACAGTGACACACAGAGGCTTTCAAATGCTATGACCCATGTCTAAACTTTAAATGTGTAAGGGTTTTTTGTGTGTTTTAAAGAACTGTGTTTAAAGAAAATAATATAAAGGTGAAAAGTACAAAAGCGGCCCTTGGAATGGTGCATCACAGCCTGTAGTCACAATGCCACAGGTTAAATTCCAGCTGTGACACAGGTTACAAACTCTGTCACTTCCTCACACTTTCCCAACTGAGTCTTCAGTGTGATTTAGTTTCACAAATGAAGTAAGATAATAAATAATAATATCAGTTTTATAAGACAAAGATAAATGTTGCCACTAGGAAACAAAGGCTCTATTGACTACTAGACGACCAACACTTCCTGCCAAATAAACACTTTGCCAGCACAACTTAGGAGCTTGACCTCTTACTTCGACCTCAAGTGGTGACATAAGCTCCCCTTGGTTAAGCGGCACAGCCATTAAAACAAAAGGCAGTCCTGCAGGTGTCCAAGGACAGATTACCAGCTAGGTAATAACAGCAAATTCTGCTACAAGCATTATGAAGTTATACTATTAAAATAAACACGAAAATACAGTCTGAAACAGCCTGGGGCATAAATGCTAGCAATGGAACTAAAAGAGACAAAAAATATATTCTCATTATTTTCTGGTTTATGATGGTGAAATATATATATTTGTACAATGGGTTAAATAAATGAAGTTCAGTTCATAATAAGACTCTCCTTAGAAATGTCCTGGTGACATTGAACACAGCATCTTTGTGTGTGCGTTGCAGATATTTTCCAGGAAGGCTGAAAAAAAATGACCGCCTCATTATTTATTTGATTAGCGATTATTTGGCTAAAGGCTATCCACCCTAGATATTCTTTACTGCTATGAAAGGATGTTGAAACCCAGCTATCTGCAAGCAGCACTTATTCCTATTTCCCTTGAAACCACAACAGTGAGATTCAACTAAAACTTGGCAGAGTTATAATCTGTGGGCAGTTGATGTTTGTGTTAATTATTTGGGGATTTTCTCAAAACTGAGCAGCTTAATGTCCTCGAGGGAGCAGCGAGAGCTGACCTGTTGAACAACGCCACACATTACCATCGGAGAGGTTACAGCCACATCATTCTTTATTCTGTATTACAAAACACCTGCCACGAAGATTGAGAGCATAAAATAGAGAAGAATGCAAGAGGTGCTAAAAATCATCGAGAAGCTTTGATTTGGCGTGCATCGCACTTTTCGTTGACATATGAACCCATTACTGATAATTACTTCCATATTCATTAATCCAAAAACTGAAAGTTTGTCACAAATCTGGCAGCTTCGAAAAGTACAAATCCACATAAAAGAGATTAATAACAGAGATGAGGATGAACCCTTGATATCACAGGCCCCAAAAGGAAATTAAACTACTCCCATCCAACGCTTACATAAAAATACAAAAAACACCTCATCTCCTAAATCCCTCCTGGTGTTGCTGAACAGTTACACACATGCACCAGGCCTATGTAAAGATCTCACACACTCGCTGGATATGAATTTACAGCTGAGGACTGATTACAGTAAATCGCATATGATGAACCTGCTGGTGAGGAGTCCAGGCAGAGTAGTCTTACCTTGATATTGTTAGCAGGACAGCGCACGTTGCCCGTGGAGCATCCGGTCATCTGGACCCCCAAGACGTCGCCGCCGACCAACGCCGTCTAAACCCAATCACACAAATCACACATGCCTGGGCTTACAGCGGGCCGCGTTCTGCTCCGCCTGGATTTAAGACGCAAACACTCGAGCATGCAAATGTCCGCTCACACCCAAACACACACGCTGAGCTTTAGAAAAGGATACTTGACCCTAATCCAACACTCCTTGGTGCATATTTATAAGGGTCAAAGAGGAATGAGAGAGGAGCACGTGTACATTAATTATGCTGCATATGTAAAAAGAAAAAAAAAGCAACACGATGAAACACCAACATTATGAAGTGAGTGTGAGAGAGAGATTTTTTTAATGTCCCAGGCTGTCTGTGCCCTGGTCTAACTAACCCATTTATGGCCACCTGCAACCTATCCTGCCAAATGGACCAGTGCCAGGTACAGTAGTACAGTCAGTCTACATGGCCTTTATTGTGTGTGACAGACATGAAATGAAAGAGATAAAAGGAGGCATCCTGAGCAGAGAGGGAAAACAGTCACAGACATGTTGATATTAAATTATAATCACTGTGTCCTCGTTCCTTCTGCCTCACCAACTCTCACACACACAAACTCTCCTTCTTGTTAAAGGCCGGTGTTGAACGTCATTCCAATCAGCATCAGCTGAAGTACTAGGTTAATCCTCACGGCATGCAAACCACACACAGGCGTGCAAACACACACACTGTTGAAGACATGCGAGGCAGTAATGAGACCGGTTGTGCGATGACCATTCCTGTATGGTTCAGCGATGGGCTAATTCTTCCTGTCAGACACAAACGGCTGTATGTGGAAACTATCATAAGACTAATTTTGATGTCAGGACTTTTAAGCCTGGGTGCACAGGTTCATAAGTTCACAGGCTTGCTTTGTAACACACCGTACGAGAAGAAAACTTTCGAGAGAGGCAACAGGTTGCAAAAGAGGAACGCACTGACATCAAATGGCCATTAACCTCAACAGCGCAAAAACAGAAAGTTAAAAAAAAACACCTTAGATTACTTGTTTAGAGGTAGGCTGTTAGCTCATGTCTTTACAAAGAAACCTAGAAGACACTGTAGAAAATGTAGAGCAAACAAAAAGAGAAATGTCCTGACATGAACTACAGCTTTTAGGATAAAAGCAGCTCCTCACTTCACTTCACACAAACTCGCTGGTTTATTTAATTCATTCCATTTATCATATACTGTTTATGGTAAATTGACTGGTACTAATATAGTTAAAGCTTTTCTGCTTAACCATTTAAGTACATGTCTTATAGTACTTACTGGTACGTCTGAAGGACTGGTTTTATGTACATACCAGTCCATTTAACACTAATGGTAAGTGGAATACACCACTCTGTATTGAAAGTACTCGGGCAGGTCCATTTACCATTAATAGTAAATATTCTGATGCTTATATAATAAGAGTTTTTCTACAAAAACTATACAAATACCAGTCTTATAGTACTTGTATGCACTCTGACTGCCATTACACACTGGGGTGTTTTTCCTGGAGTCATTGTCAGACCCTACACTGGTGCAAAGGACTAGCCTGCCATTTTTTCACTTTGATTTTCAGGGTGTCTTTGAATTCAGCTCTCTGTAGGGTGATAATTTTCATTTCCAATAAATGATGAGACATGCTCTCATGCCTGAAACATTACCCAGTTGATATCAGTATAGATAACCAGCATGATTTCTTTCCCACATTCAGACTCGATGTGTTCCTTTCACTTTTTTGAGCAGTGTGTCTAAGTAATCGTGCATTTACTGTTAAAGGTAAATGGACTGGTACTTAGAGTTGGAGCGTTTCTTCTCTGAGCATTCAAAGGATGCTGTAGCCTATCACGCACTCTCATACCAGCATTTTTTCTCTATATCTAAGCGCTTGAGCAAACATATCCGATGCTGCTTCTGGGCTTCACTATTTTGCCCACGGATACTTCAACACGCTGGAGTAGGGAATAGATCCACCACTGAGACACACAGGTGTGTTACTTATCAACAAGCTATGACGTCAGAGATATCTACAGTGCGTTTCCTGCTAATAAAATCCACCCAACTCGACAACAGTAACACTTTCGCTGTAATACATGAAAGGAGGAAATAACTAACACTGAGTTCAAAAGTTGAAAGCAATGGCCAAGTTTGCAAACGAACCCTCTTGTGACCCCTCTGAAATACTCAGCTGGTTTATGTGTCGCAACAATAAACTACAGTTTTAGCGCTTAATTTACTGCGGTCATTTGACTAGTTCACACAAGAACAATAACAGCTAGCTCGTTAGCATAGGTGTGACAATATAAGCTATAAGATAATAAAAAAAAAATCCGCCTTTGGATTATAACCCACTATTATAAACGCAAAGTCTACATTGAAAATTACACAAACCTTAATTTGTCTTCATAAAACTGTTGTGCTGAGTGTTGAAATCTTTTACTATCAATATCTCCCATCAAAAGCTACAGTACTCTTCTCCAGGAGATAAAACAAGTTACCTGTTGAACCTTGAAGCCTGCTGATTCGTGATAGGCTGTTTGATGTCCCGACGCCCAGATTAACCAATGAAAAATGCTTCACTTTAAAACAAAATTAAAAAAAACAAAACACTTTGGTACAAGGGGGTCTATTTACTGTCACACTTAACCACTTCTTCTTTCTCACGAAAAATCAGTTCTGCATTCAAATACCTCTGCATAGGGTACTGCAATAATGTAATGCAGGCCCGCTGCATGTATAAATGTGTCGTAGGCCAGAAAATGTCATTGGAAATGTAATCCAGACACTGACTGATAGAAAATAATGATTTCTAATGCCAGTTCTGTCTTTCCAGCTTCAGTTCTGTGAAACACAGAGACGAATCGCTATAATAATAATTACTCTGCCCTCCCCTCGTGAACATATTGTGAAACCAGGAGATTTACCAGCTAAGATTTACACACCTCTCTAAATTAAACCCAGATAAAATGCCATTCCTCTGAGGGGTGATTTCTAGGGAAAAATGTGCTGGGCCATTCGCTGACTGTTATAAACAGGCAGCAGTTAAATCCTACATGATATATCTAGCTCCTGTAGTGTACAGATTTCAAAAACTACTCAGATGTTGCCATAATTCACATCTGACTTAATGGTGGTGTGTGTGTGTGTGTGTGTGTGTGTGTGTCAAGTCAACCTGCAGGCATCTGGCAGAAATGACTGAGACAGATGGAAGAAAACTGAGGGGGGTAAGTAGAAGTGAAATAGTTATAAAGAAATATAATCTGCAGGTGAAGGCCAGAAAAAATGGAGTGCCAGACACAGGACAGGGCGGGGGGCAAGGGGTGGGTGGAATAAAACTATTAGAAGTGAAAATAAATTAAAGAAATGTAAACTGATCGGTGGGAGGATGTAGGAGTAACAGTTCACGCTTAACCTTTGTGTGAATATTTCAAGGATTGTTATTCTTCTGCTCATTTGTCTCCAGTGAGCAGTGCAGTGTGACAGGGAAAAATGCAGAAGTGGCAACAGCTAGAGTTATTGACCCTGCAGCAAAAATAAAAGGCTTCATCCGAACCAGACATGCATCACAGTAAATACACTCATGTACCAGTTACGCACCTTCAGTCAGTCTGTGTTCTCCATCCCAGCAGTTTTTCCTTGGACCCGTTGTTCAAACAGTTTGGTTTATCAGTGATCTAGATTAGGAAATCCTACATTGTGCAATCTAAGACTAGCTAATGCGTCTTACTTATCTGCAGTTTGGGGTTTTTTTTTTTCCATCCTGGATGAAATCACCCTGATCCAGATGCAAACTTTTCACAATTACCAGTTTTATAAATAAGACATTATTGCCCAGTGTCTGAGAACTGCAGATATAGAGTAATATCCAGCATGCAGCATTGGAACTTCAAGAACTAAATACAAGTAAATATACATTCTGGATCATAGAAAGTGTTTGGTATCTTATAAAAAACAAGAAAAACATGTTAAATGTTATTTTGAAGCTCTGATTTGAGGAGCCCGATATTCAGTAAGGTTTGGGTTGCTATAGATCTTCCCTTCTCCTCACAAAGTGTATAAAGCTCCTAAGAGCCTGATGTTTTTCTACAGTGCCACTTAAACGGTGACTCAAATCAGTGTAAATTACACATTTGTTTTACTACATCTCCTTCAGGAAGTGCACTCTGAATTCAGTTTTCTGCTTGGATGAGGATAACCATCATGCTAACAGTATGTTGCAGATATTAACAAAAACTGCTTTGCATAATGAAATTCATTTCAGAATCTTCTCTTTCAAAAACACCCAAAAGAGTCTTTCAGGAACCAGGAGGGTATTGATGTTGATTTGTTTTTTAGCTTTAGCCAAACTGCTGAGGACGACAAGTAGTAACCCCTGTGACACACCAACTGCTGCGAGGTCAGAGGTCCTCCTTACCTTGACAGGAGTGTTTTAAAGCAGGAAGAGCAGAGAGCACAGAGGAAGTGGCTGGATTTTTATGTGGATCTTTAACCCAAGTATCCTGTGTGGGAATAAGTATACATTTTGCTAGCTTAGCTTTTTTACTTTTACATGTATATGCAGTCAGGGTGGATACAGACAGAAGGTATGATAGGAAATCATTATTACACATTCACAGTCACAGCTGGGTCCATATTTATTTGGATGCAGACATTTTTGGTTGTTTCAGCTGTTAACTACCACATACTCAAGTTTGTATTTATGCTCTTTATGTAACTAAGTCACTGAGCTTCAGTTTGAAGCTACTCATGTAAAATTGAAGGTAAGTTTTTGAAAGGACAGCTCTTTAATATATTTCAGCCTCCTTTAAAGGGACCAAAGGCAGTCAGACAATCAACTCAAAAGCTATTTTTTGGACTGGGACTGGCTATTCTTTTGTCATTTCTTATTAAATTAAATGTAGTACAAAGTCTAGAGTTGATTTCCAGTGTGGCATTTAAAAGCCGATTCTGTAAACCCACACACAACATGTGGTCAACGTGGAAGTGAAACACACCACCCTTAGGCTGTAAAAAGCAAAACAAGATAGCAGGAACAAATCCACCATTTTTTAAAGGATAAACTACACTGGTGAATTGGATATATATGTATAAACAAATAAGGGGGTTTGGCCATAAAGGGTAGATTTTATGAGAGCAGGTACAGATGGTTCAGCACAAAGTGCAAATCAACTATCAGCCTCAAGAAGAAAAAGGGCACAACAGGCATTGCAACAAAAGGAAACAAACCTGCAGAAAAGCTGTGGAACAGCACTGTTTTGACACATGGAACTAAGCTCAACCAGCACCAGCTTGGCGGAGAGGAAAAAAAAAAAGAAAAGAAAGGAGGCGGCTAAAGATCAGCAAAAGTGCTTTTTGTGCAAAACAAAAAAAGGAGAAAATCCCCAACAAAAAAAACCCCCCAAACTGCAGACAGCTAGTGATGTGCGATACTGCAAATCTTCCTATCATTCAGCTGGCAAGTAAACACAGGGCCAGACACAGACGCTATTAACTTATAAAAGCAGGTTATTTGGGAGAGGACGGCGTCTCATGATTTATGAGATGACTAATCATCAATGTAGCTATTGTGCACCTTTTAATGACTCCTGGATAACTGGGATTTTTATTTTCCACTATAATTAGTTAACACAACAAAATGCAGCTTTCAAATGTAATTGCATTTTTGAACTGGGTTTTTTGGAGACCTGGAATGTAAATGCACCTCTAAAGCACTTTGTGTTGACTTTGTTTAAATGTGCTGTAGGCTATAAATAAAATAGACGTGACAGTCAATACAAAACATTTCAGACATTTTTCACAGTGCATGTTTGGAGGTACGTTTCTTCATTCCTACAATTAATTAATTTAACACAATTCAGTGGGCTACATACTGAACTTAGAAACAAAGCATGGTTCCTATTGTCTGTCCTGCTTGTATTGATCCAATACCAATACTGGTGTTGACGTTGATCTACCCACCTCTACAGATGGCTGCAGCAAAGCCCTGGTGAAGCATGGCAAAGGAGGACACCTGCTCTTTTGGTATGTCCGTGGGTTTTTCTTCCAGCAAAGGATTTTCCAAGTGTTACAAATTAACATTTTTGGTTATCAGTTAATTCTCTGTCCCTTAAAAAAAAAAAAAAAAAAAAAAAAGGAATTTCACATCGAGTTGGCTGTACTTCTCAAAGGGTTAATACAACATTTTTGTTCAGTCTCTCAAACTTCAACTGCATCTGAAAACTGCATCGCTGTCCAAAAAAAATCTGGACTGCTGTTTGCTATTCAGGGGCTGGTTTACACTGTGCTGATTGCAGGGACGGGAGGTTATGATATGATTGCGTTACTAGTGTGTTACTTCCAGCACTTAACTATGAACTGCTGTTTTGTCCTGGTGAAACACATGCACACAAAAATGGAATACATAAACTTCAATTAAAAACATTCAAACAACTTAACGGCCATGTACAATATTTGTCAGCAGCTAATCAACTAATTAAGTCCAGAGCTGAGATTGCAGATACATGCAGTGTGTAAGCAACAGAATAAACCTCCAGCAGTCTGAGAAAGAAAGAAAAATAGACAAAAGACAAAGGCAGTCTGGTAAAAAAGAAAACAAAATCTTTATTATTTTTTCTAGAAGTACAGGCCGTTTTAGAAGGAGGTGTTGGGGAAATGTTGGAGAGGTAAAAGCAGCTGAGGAATAGGGCGGAGTCAAATTGACCAGAGGGTGGGGCTAAAACCTAGATTTCTCTAGCTATGCCAGGGATCCCATCGGGTCCCAGGCAGGAAGTACGATGGGATCCTGTTGCATCACTTCCAGGACATCATCGGTCAGGAACCTCTTGTCTACCACCACCTCGTAAACATACTCGGAGAACCAGTCATCCGTCATTATCAGGTAACCTACAGAGACAGAGGGAGACAAGAAGACATCAGGTCAGCTGCTTGGATTCTCCTTGTGATTCAAGTACTCAGCAGAAGACTGACTCTTTTCAATAAATTACCAAAACAAGGAACAAATGTCCGTCAGGTTCTGGTCAAGAATTAGATCAATATAATAGGTAAAGTTAAACCCTAGACCTAAACAATTTTCACATAGAAAAAGGCTTTAACTGTTTAAAATGGCAAAATTGTCTGTGAAACCAGACAACTAGAGTCACAGCACCCAAACTTCAGGTTTGAAATTCACTAGAAGGTTTGCATATTTTGTGGTAGAAACAGGTGTCGGAAAAGCAACAAACAAACAAACAAACAAACAAACAAACAAAAACCCACACACGTAATGTATTTTAGAAAACCAAAGTATCTCTACACAAGCATGAAAACACATCTCAGGACTGATTTTGATCACTGGCATGAATCCCGTCTAGGTTTTTAAATACAGAAGTGAGGCCTATCAATTTTGGTCATCGTTATTAAGATGCTATGCAATTCTTTAGAATCAGTTTTCTTTGAAATCTAGATTTTTATGCTTTAAAAAACAAAGATGTACAACTGCTTCCCATTATTGTCTATCGTCTCTTATACATTTGATGATGAGATCATTTCCACAGTTAAATTAACAATTTTGCCGTCCAGAATCTTCAGTCCTTCTGAGTCCAGTCCCATGTTGAAACATTTATCTTTCAGTATATCTATTTAATAGAAAATGAAGAATTCGGCCAAAACACAAACAATGAAAAATGTTTTTTTTTTTTTTCCATAAAGGAATATCATAAAAAATAATAGGCCAACTCGTGCGTGGTAGAATGTTCCTTCAGCTCTTGTGTTTAGCACCAAAGGCGACGGCTGAACACATCAGAAAGCTTTACAATGGCACGTTCATCCAGCTCCCAACATCTGTCAATAGCAGCAGCAGCTACACCCAGACCGAGCTGGATAAGAAGCCTACTCTCTCATTGAAATGGAAAACTTACATGAGAATGGAAATTGTTTAGCAGAACTCAGGAAATGAGGCCAGTTAGCATTATTTATCAACATCTCTTGTGCCAATATCACAATCTGATATAGACTTAAAAAAAAAAGATTTTTATGAATATGGGAACACACCAAATGTTTTAGTATAAAGTAGCTGCTGTAAAATTCTTCAAATACTAGCTTTTTTGGGGGTCCACTTATTTCCAAATAATTCTCACAGGTAGACAGCACTACACAGACTCATACAAAGTGGCTTATTCTATTAATCTAGCGATAATGCGGTTATGCTTCTTTCATTGCAAGGGGAGGAGTAGAGAGGAAGAAGAATTCAACAGAATGGTCCAGCACACTTTGTTGATGCATGCATGTTTGAAATCCTGCTAAGTGCGCTTTAGTTTTAAACTATTGTTCAACAGGCAAAAGAGCTTTTTGCAGACACGAAGGACCCCCGCCCGTTATAGTTCACACTATCCCACCCTTCAGTACGGCATGCATTCTGCACTTTAGCTATCAGCTCTGCATGCACACCCTGATAAAACCAAACAATGTCTGCTTCCCTCTCCCTGTGTCCCTGTGTGCAGCCGTACAAGGTCAACATGAATGAGTTCAGATTCCTGTGAGTTTACCTTGAGCTTACACTGAAAGGATGCTGGAATAACCTGATCACTTTCTGGATGAGAATCTAGCCCCATACTGAAACGATTAATTAAAATCAAAGATGTCTGTGTGCGTCTTCCGCATAAATAAAAGAGGCTAGAAGCTCGGTGAAACCAGAGCAGCTCAGACCTAGCGCTGAACTGGCCCATATGGGAAGCTGGATTAGAACTGGAAACACTGAACTCAAAGTTCATTTACTTTTCTTTCCCCCCCTTCCTCATACCACCTTTTTGCTCCAGCTCTTCCTTTTTTCCTTCCCCCCCACCCTTTCTCGTGTGTTCAGAATTGAGCATCCCTCCAACTGTCAAGTTGACTTATCAAAGACGTCAGGGTAACCGCAAGAACGTGCACAGTTCAAAACAATGTATCGGGGTGGCGTGTGTGCTGTGTATCCGTGTTCTTCCAAGTACGCAAATCTCACATGGCATACTGCCTGGTTCTCACTGCAGTAACCATGTGTGTATTGATGTGAGCTTCCTGGAACCCGCGTGTTGGGTGGCATAGTGTGTGTGTGAATGTTGGGTGTTATTTGTTTTTTGGGATAGGCTGAGTGTCCTGTCTCAGACCAGATGGGTATAGTGTAAGCGAGCCACCTATTCAGCTATTCTGAAGTACGCAATCTGGCCCAGAGGATCTGTGATTTTAATCCATATTGCAAAAGAGAAAAGGTGATGTGGCAATGATTTAGACATTTGAAAATAGCCATTTTTATCCCGTTTTGCAAAATCTAACTACTGAAATAAACTGCAAAATGCCTAAAAGCATGACTAACACTATATACACCGTGTATTCGCTTTCATTTCATGGTTTATTTTTTTAAAACAAAACAAAACAGCTAGCCGTTTTCCTTATCAGCATGACTAATGCTGCATTTTGTCCTGCTAGCTGCCACGTTTTTGAACATTTACAACTTTTTAACCTGACACAGTGGGTAAACACTTGTTACTTATTAGATTAATAATGATGTGAACGTCTGCCAATGACATTTACAACACTTAAAATAGCTGCTGTAGAAAAACCTACTTGAGGGTCACAAATGTACAGCCTTCTACACTCGACTTTCTGACCATCACGAGTTCACCAACTGAGTAATCACACTGCAGCTGTACCCATATTACTTGTAGCCATACAAGCCACGACGGCACAGCCTGCAATGACCGACCATTCAGAACTGTCATTTCTTCCAATGCATATTTCTATGGGTCGACTCAAAAGAGAGAAACTTTGGTGGTGAAAATGCAGAGCAGTGCACGAGTATAAATGTGTGCAGTGGAGTCAGCCACTTGTGTAGACTCAACAAGGTCATTTCAGCTTCTGTAGGTTTGCAGCATAAATTAATGATCAAGTGGAAAAGAATAAATGGATCAATGGATATTAAAATTATATTTATTTGTTTATTTATTTAAACACTTGGGCTCTTTCATAGTGTAAAAAGCAGTTTTATAAATTTAAAATGTTAGTTTCCTTTACAGGACTAAAGAGCAGATAACCGTTTGGGTGAAAATAACAAATCTACAGAATCCTTAAACCCATATTAAACTCTCAGCGATTGAGACAAAATATTACTCTTAAACGGTGTAAAAAGTTCGAGTTGTAAAGTGAGCAGAGTCATAACAACGTCTGTTTGAAGGATCAAAGATGGAGGAAACGGAAAGTTAAAACTCTCCTGAGAGATCCTTTTATGGTTAGAAGAAATATTAAAAGACTAAAGGGAGACATCAAGTCTTATAAATCTTACAAGCACTTTCTTTCTTGGCTTCCTTCTTTTGTTCACTATTCTTTAATTTCTTCAGTTCTTTGTCATTTTCCCCAAATTGCCTCCACATCTACTTCCCTTCTTTTCTCCCCTCAGCTTTTGTCAAACAAACATAGCCTCCAGATTACCCAGTGAACTCCACTTCTCAGACTTTTCTTTTCAAAAGAAAAACTTTATTAATTTGGCTGTGGAGGGGCTGGGGGCCCTGGCCTCCCCCCATCTGCTGGTGTTTATGGAATAAGATATGCATGAAAAACACTTCATTTGACTGAGGGGTTTTCACATGTTTTCTCAACAGTCACTAAGGTTTGTGGGTTCAAGCAAATATTGAGAGTAAGTGTGTGTCTCGTTATGTGTACATCTTGTACTGTATGTCTGTGTGTGTGTGTGTGTGTCATGAGACGATCCACCACTGACCTTAAATACTCTCCCATCATTTGGAGTGGAAGCCTAAGCTCAGTAACAGGGCGGTAAGGCAGAGAAGATCAGAGGAAGATTAGGAAAATAAATAAATAAAATAGTGGGCATAGCAACAGTCATCTGGGGCAGTGGTGTGGAGGACCTGTTGTGTTGGGAGGGCTGTTGCATAAAGGAAGCCAAACCTACTTAATGACAGACACCCTACAGTTTTCCATGACTGACTCAGGTTATCAAAATTAAATCTAATATGTGGTTTAAAAATAAAACAAAAAACAACTAGACCACTAAAAAATAAACCGTGGTTCAAAAGTTGAAATTCTTTGTACGCTTCTGGTGTGTTAGACAATCAAAAGGTCTCCATGTCAACAGCTGAGGACCAAAACACACTTTGAAACATTTCAGACCTTAGCTTCTACTATGAGTCTCTCTATTTTTAACGTTTACCTTTAGCTCTAATAACTTTATAAAGCACATTAAAATGTGCTTTATAATCACATGTGCTGGTATGGATATTTCATCCCATTTCCAATTGGATGCCTAACTGCTGGGCCTGTATTCAATTCACACTGATAGGATCATTTAAGGCAGGTGGCACGGTGGTTAGCACTGTTGCCTCACAGGAAGAAAGTCCTGAGTTCAAGTCCACCACTAGGCCAGGGTCTTTCTGTGTGGAGTTTGCATGTTCTCCCCATGTTTTGCATGGGCACTCTGGCTTCCTCACACAGTGCAAAGACATGCAGTTAGTGGCGTTATGTTAACTGGTAACTAAATTGGCCCACGGAGACTTTCTAACGCATTTTAGTCATGTGACCAATTAAAGATAGCGGAGGGCATTATAAAGCAGTTGTTTTGTTTGCTCTCAATTTTGACAGCCCTATTAAAGATTAATATCAGCTTGTAGATGCTCCAGATAGCTTTTCTTCAAATTATTTAATTCTCACTCGCTTTTGCACTTTGTACTTTTGTGTTACTCGCAGCAACAACTCCACCTCATTGTTAGTCCATTTAAAAAACTCGGTGCGTTTCCTCGACCTTTTGCCGCGACGTTTCAACGAGCCGGAAAGTAAATAAAAAGCAGACAGAAATGAGGCAGGTCGAATCTTCTTCCGTTTCATGCATGCGCAGTACTGGAACGTAAGCGTTTTCGGCCTTTTCAATGTGGACGCACAACTCTGTGAAAACAACTGAAAATGCTAGTGTGGATGCGGGCCGTTTTCAAATCTGTCCGGGCTACTGTGGACGTAGTCTGTGTCTATCTGGTATCCCTGCAACAGACTGGCAACCTGTCCAGGGTGTACCCTGCCTCTCACCCTACGACAGCTGGGATAGGTCACAGCCCCCCTAAGACTAATGGACATTAGTTATACATGGCACTGTATATTAAAATGCATTAAAATTATGCTGGTGTTTGGAGATTTATGTAAAAATAATTTCTGACAGATAAGTCAGCCTGCTGGATGTTTGAGCATAGTAAGTCTGCCCAGGGAGACTGTTCTCCACATTTGGCGAGTCAAATTCTGTTTTATATGCGTTACTTAATATTAGTAGATACTGAGACAATAATGAGAAATTTCCTACGTTTGGGAAATTACTATTTTTGATAGCTGTGCCTGAGAAGCACACATACAGTCAAGCTAGCTTTAGCTGATAGTTCGGCCCCTAAATATTCAGTGCTGACCAACAAAGGGCCTGACATTCCTGACTCGAGTCCAAAAAGAAAGATTAAACTGTTGCCTGTGAGCTGTGTTGCTTTATCTAACATTCCTTATTTCCTCTGCTTTAACCTGCCCTGCAGAAGTGCAGATATTTGCACACAATTATGAGACAAAAGCCAATAGCAGAAATTCCTTTTTTGAATAAACATGCATAATCTGTGTCAAACTTAAGATCTGTAAATTTCATAACTCTTATTATTTATTTTATTTTTTTTAAATAAAGGCCCCCTGCGTTTCTGTTGTGGTGAAGAGGAACATAACCAATTACAAGTTCAAGACCCTGTTTTTAATTTAAGGAACACAAACAGGAAGATGACAGTTTAATCACCCGACCAGAGGCTGACATCTGACAATCAGCGTCACATCAAAGAAATCAGGCTTCTGCTCTGCAGCAAGAGGGTTTTGTGTTACCTTTGTTGCCACGGTCGTCACCCCAGGAGTTTTCCACCCTCCACTTTTCATAGCCTTCTTTTCCATCCTGAGAGACAGAAGGAGAACAAGAGACAATGGGAGATAACAGTGAGACAAGAGGAAAGAAAGTGTCCTGACAGCTGGGGTTACTTAAAAAGGGGGGAATTGACAGCACTACAAAAAAAAAAACTGCAGCGGATTAAAGCAGTGTAAACACACGGCAAGACTTTCATACAATAAACCTTGGGAAATTCTGAGTGTGTGTGTTCTCGCTGGACAGTTTGTATAAGTACTGCATGTATACACGAGTGTACCAAACAGTCACATACCTGTACTGCATGATTGTGTGAGTGTACCTTGTCTGTGACAGCGGTGAGAATCATTGCATGGGTCATGAGAGAGTCGCCATATATCAGTCTCTCTGCCTTTGAAAGGTTCTTCACTGAAACCCCAAACACAAGCTCATGGTTGAACCTGTATGAAATGCACAAAATCATGTGATAACTCCAGCTCCTCTACACACTTATGACAAGAAATGGTTTAATGCATTTGTGATTTGTCATGTTTTAACAATAATAAAATCTGTTTCTGACAGGAACAGTGGGAAGAGATGTAATGACCATAAAAAGCCACAAAACACGCTGCCTTCATAAGCTGGGATTTTGCAGCTAAAAAGGCAGCCCGCTGTTTCATTTCCACTTTGAGCATGTCTGTCTAGAAATGAGGCCACATTAAGCCTCAGCCTCATTCCAGTTATAATGTACTGTTACAAGAAGAGATCTGTGTGAAAGATGAGCTTCAGTGCAGATGAAACCAGACATTCGGCACCATGCTGGTTTGGTTCAGCGGGCAAATTTAAGCCTGGCGCCAGCAACTCAGACACAGATGCTGCTGCTGCTGCACCTGAAGGGCAAAGATGGGCACTTTTCCTGCGTGGGGAGACGGACACCTCAAAAAGGCAGATGTTGTCTGGTCCGGTCAAATGAAGATGTGGCACAGATAAAAATAGTTCCCTTTGTTGTTAAGGCTTTTTAAAGATACCTTTACCACAGTCAAGTGAACAAAACAGATTTTCCCGCTGTTCCTCTAATCCTTAAGTGTAAGAGAAGGGAGAAAAATCCAGTTTCTTTGTTTGGTATGCCAAAGTTTATCTTAAGATAAATCCCTACTTCAACACTTGTTGGAGATTTGTTCATATACTGTACACTGGACATCCTTCAGTTATACTCACACATTCATGTCATTAATGCCCAGCTTGCTGTGGAAATGTTTCCCAACGTCACAACCGAACCACACAGCCTAAGATGGGTGGAATGAAAAAAACAAAACAATAATCACAGTTGTGCACACATCTGTGCCTGGAGTTGTGCCCACTTGTGCCAACGTACCTCTCCATCCTTTATGGACTCAGCTGCAGCTTTTTTCAGTAGCTGGATGGGCTGGTTGTTGTACAGAGTGCTGCGACCACCAACCATGTTACCCAAGAACTCGACACTGTACAGCTTTCCATAAGGATTCTGGGGTCGAGGGTCATTTACAAGGCAGATCTGGGGATAGAGGAAATAACCACACAAGATCAGTTTCTACAGCTACACAAAGACCACAGAAACCTACAGGCTCTCCATCTGTGGTGTCCAAGGGAGTCACTTACTTTGTCCTGAATGTTGTATAGGGGTTTCACATGCTTCCTGTAGAACTCCTGAGGAGTGAGCGGTCCCATGCGATTGAAGTTCTTATCCTTGTCCCTGTACTCCCAACAGATGGTCTCAGGAGGGCTGCCTAGACAAACACTGGCCACTCGGAAAACCTGCACAGCACAAAGACAGTTTAGATAAAGGTTTGGCTTTAAAGTCTATTTAGCATTTGTAGACAGTTTAAAGCAAACATAGCACATTTCAGCAAACTCTACATTTTAATAAGGCAAGCAGAGATTCCTACCAATTCACCTCAACTACAGAGACGGAGGGAGCCACCGCTTTCACTTGAGCCTGTATATTCAATATTCCTAATTTGCAAACATCTGTTGTCCATCCCTGCATACCCTTGATGAGTACCAAGACCTCTTCCAATTATCCCTGCATTTTCCCACTGCTGCGCTTCCATTCTTTTCCATTTGCAGCACACACCCCTTTGCCCTTCCGCCATGTGTGTCTTCCTTCAGTGCAGAAGTTCAGAGTGAGTTCTTGTGGGCTAAATCAGGTTGTTTGGACTGGGCCGTCTGTCAATCTGGCCCTCCTAACCCCTGATATAGCTATCTCTGGAATTTCCCCCTTAAGCTTTTCAATACTCCCATCCTCTGTTCTTTTCCCAAGACTGAGCACATACTTTTCCTATGAAATATGATTAATACGGGACTGAGAAATTAACCATTGTATCGAGACCATTATTCGCCGCAGATAAAAAAAGAGGGCCACTAGACAGTGACACATTGCCTTGGCAATGTATCGCTTCAGTGTGTGTATTAAAGGACTAAAGGAAACCTAGCTCCTGTGGCAGCGCTTTCCTGACCTTTACACACATTTTAAATATCCCATTATATAAAGTAGAATGTAGGAGCCCCACTCCAGAAATGTTCACATAGTGGAAAAAAGGCATAAATTCAGGCCAGTCTTAAACAAACAAACCAATCCCCTCTTTGTTACAGAAATGCGTAAAGTCACAAAAATACAGACGCACACAAAAATACACACTTGCGCTGAGTCAACAAAAGCATCTGCTTAAGCTCCCCACACATCCGAACTACCCAATTCAGCCACTTTATTTAGACTGCTCTGTGGGCAGGAGGACACACCAGGGTGTCCATCCACTCGCTAGGTCTTAAAAAAAAAACCAAAAAAAAAAAAAAAACCCACCCGTCGGGCTCTACTCCCTTTTCCTCCAGTTCCTGCATTTAATCTCTCCTGACAAATTGAAACATTTCCACTTGCTTTACAGTTTTCTTCTTTCTGATGCCCTGACACATACAGCAAGTGTCGCCCTTAACACCAGCCTTGTACATTCCCATCGGACCTGGCAATGTAAGTAAAGCGACTATGAGGAGAGGAGACCTTAGTCAAGAGAATAAACAGCGACAATGACATGAGAACAGGATCAATATAGAAACACCTGCTGCCTCAGTGACTGACATGCATGAGTGATGGGGAAAGAGGGACAGGTGGGGGGGGGGGATACAGAATAGCAAGTTTGCAAAATATTGGGCTCTCTCTTTCACATCTCAATGTAATGTGTCTGATTTGATAATGTCAGAGTAGGTTTGAAATTAATTTCCACAACTCCAAGTTGCAAGCTTTTTCTAATTTGACTCTCAGAAACCACTTCAGTGAGTTAAACTGTCTAAAGATTTGTAAATTCCTATTTTGAGACAGTTTACAATGATCCGAGCCAAAGCCCCTCGATTCTTTCCTAAACCCAACATGCGTTGTTCATAAAAATCTGCAGGGCTCGATCCGTGTTTAGATTCTAACTTCAACAGCCATGTCATTCATATCTTAATATTCTAAACATCTGAACTGTTAACAGGTTTCAGGAACCAGCTGTTGTAAGTGATTATGATGGAGTTTGTCAACATGCGGCTTTCTTTTCAGCTCATCAGTCTGTAGCGGAAGACCCACCTCAGGTCTGTCTCCATTCTGTGACATAGTGAGTTTGCATGTCTTGGTACAAACAATGAGCTGAATGCACGCTATTGGGGCTAACCCTGGCTAATGCTTGATAGCATCTGCGCTCCAGTGTTGAAGACACTGGCCCGAGTTGGCTCGAATTAGTAAAACGTACACAAAAGCTGAAAGAAGTGATTAAAAAGCAATTTACACATTTAATATCATTGCAATTTAAGAATAATTCACAAAAGTTGGTACAAAAACCACAAAAAATTAATTTAGCCGTCAATACTTCCACATTTGTAACATGCTATAGCAACAGATTTAACTTGCAATCCTTGTTTCTGCTTTAAAAACAAACTGAATGGTTTCTGTCATATCAGGCCTGCTTTCAGAACAAAATGACTGAGTGTGCATCAGAAATTAGTGAGGGTGATGAGCTTTACTGGTGCTAATCCGTATCCCTATTCTAATGGTCATTGAATAGAAACCATGTCTTTATGGATATACATTTACATCTAAGTGTCAAAACTCTTCGTTAACAATACAGAGGAGGGCGTCAAAAGTCATCTTTATGGAGTAAAGGGTTAAAACATACATTTGATGGTTGAAAATGTTCTTGGATTGGCACAATTTGCCGAATTGAGGAAAACCATGCACCTCGTTGTTACTCTGAGATAAATTTATAACCATTGTCTAGAAGCTGGACTTGTGAGTGTAAGCAAATGACACCATGCAAACAGTTTGGATAAAAATGAGTGAGGTTTTGATTAAACTTCCATGTTTTGTAAACATGCAACACATGTGGGCATTGTTAAATTCCTGCAATTGTGCATGAAAAAAAAAAAAAAATTCAAGAAATGTGGGTGGACAACTCTAAAGTGGCTATTCTGAGGCTGCAACGACTGCAGCCGGTAACAAAGACATATGTAGGAACCCACCCACATCGAACAACAAATCAACTGAGCCAACAGCCTGCAGCGCAGGGTGTGTGAGCTGTGGTAAGAGGGTTCCTCTGCGAGTTGATGGCTGTCTCGTAAATTAGACTTGTCTTAAGAATCTCTCTCTGTATTCAGAGCCAAGAGCAGAGCCGCACATGGTGTTTCTGATTCCATGACGCAATGGAGCATGGAAAGGGTACGGTGGTGGCGTGAGGAATACCATCTGTGTATGTTTCATGTGTGTGAAGTGCTGCATGTGCATGTATAGTTTCCAGTGATTGTGCCTTTGTACTGTCTACTTGTCCACACAAGTGACAGAAGAGAAACCCCGATGCACATCTGAGAGAGCATGAAAGAAGAAGGCTGCCTCAACAACGCTTGTATGGACACAGGAATCCTAGCAGCAATAACGACAAACTGTCAGCGCACGGCGGTGATTTGAACGCCGTTTCTGCAGGTGCATTATGAAGTGGGTTAAGGCTCTTTTGCCAAGGTTCTTAAATAAATGTTATGTGGTTTAAGTCAATGTGCCTGAGCAGTGTTAACACACACACACACACACACACACACACACACACACACAAAAGACTTGATTCTTCACACGCAAAGAGATTCATTCAAATCAAGCACACCCCAGGTACAGTAAGTGGAAGCAGAAGCAGCGACCCAGGGTTTCTGTCACGGGACTGTGTGTGGGGCTTGGTGATGAAGACCAGGGCACAATCGCAGCTGCCACGTTTGGCGGGTGGACAGCATCACTTCCACATGCACCCAAGTAGGACTGGCACTTTAATCCTGAGAAACACGTGTGCACACATGGATGCAAATCCACATGAACATGCAGCAGTAACACTGTGTTTTCAGACAGAAGTCTGGAGGTACACAGGGTTCTTGTGTCCACAAACACTGTTTTGGTTCTAAACGAGATGAAATAAACAGTGAATTTTTAATCTTAAACACAGGTTTCTTAAAGCCTGCCTGTTCTGCATGAACTTGGGCTCACTATTGGCATTGGATGGTGGTATTGTGAACTGGCTGCAAAGCCTCTGGTAAAATGTCTGTCATCAAAGGTTTGACATCTTGGTCCTAATTTACAGAGTTACTATTTAGGAATGTTGTTAAAGCTACAGCAACATGGGGATGAGGCCAATCCCAGCCGTCACGAGGCAGAGGCAGGGTAGACCCTTGACAGGGTGCCAATCTGTCCCAGGGCTAATGGTGAATGGACTGTAGGACAAGCCAGAGTACTCTGAGAGAACCCATGGACAACATGCCCTCATACCTACATACAGAAAGGCCTCAGCCAGGTGGCGGATACAAACCCAGGACCTTCTTTCTGCGAGTGCTAACCCATGTGCTGACCCAATGACGTTAAAAGTTATAAATTAAAGAAAGAAAAAGTAACAAATCTTAAGTGACTAACTGTTTAAACATAATCAATGAACTGGACACGTGGATGGATGGATAGATATAAGAATCATTATACAATTTCGTCTGATAAGCAATAAATAAAAAAAAAAAGGAACCTCAACACTTCAAGTAAACCATCCAAACAAATGTCTGTTATGATGGTGAAAGCAAAACTCATTACTAATCTCAGCAAACCATGGAGAAGACTTATGATCAAATACAGAAACTATGGTATAACCCCATTCACAGAATAAAAGTTTAAAGAAATTTAACATTTATTCCCTTATTGCATTTGCTGGGAGCATCCCATTATGAACTGCGATCAGAATAATTTGGTTCCATTTTGTAAAAAATAAATAAAAAGAAATGAGTGTGGTGCCTCACAAAACAAAACAAAACACTTCCAGGTGTACATACAAACATGCTGACAAACCTCTGTCCTCCCACCCGGTCCTCCATCTTTACTCTTGCACAGCATGTGTTTGTGGATGTACATGTCTTTGTGTTGATGGCTGGGCATCCACCGAGCGACTGTTTAAACAAGCAAACAGCCAGCAGCACAAAACGACCTAACAGCTGACAACAAAAGCTGCTTAACCGGACCCAATTGTCTCAACAGAAGCTTGACTGATTGATCGATTGACCCACCCACATACACAAGAGCCGTGAATAAAGCTTCACACCTACATAGTGCAACTTGCCCAGGGTTCAGAAAGCACACACGCAAGCACACTGTGTACCACATGTAGTCCCCCTTAAACACGTGTTATGCTCATGACGTGTTGCATGTGTTTGTTTACATGGGCCTGCACACCTTTTATTGTATTGTCTCTTTGAGGTAAACCAGCATCACTGTCCAGCATTAGACGTCGGACTGTTCCATAAACAAGATCACTATCAGCAACTTTGTCACATGAGAGGTAGTGTGCAGGTGAATGGACAGAAACACAAAATGTAGGTCAAAACACTGTCTGCACATTAGAGAGAAAAAAAAAAAAAAAAAAAAAAAAAAAAAAGGCCCAAGATGCATTTACTGCCTTTACAAAAAGTCAAACGTGAATGAGCACTGTAAGAAAAACAAAAGTCATCATGCATCGGCAGACAAATGCCAACATTTGTCTGGTTCTATTTAAAGGAAACCTTTCCTTAATCATTTATAAACAAGATGTTGTCAGTGTTATGAGCCTGGAGCCAACAGAAATGCATTCGTTTTTGTTTACTCTTTTTTACATACAGCAGCGCTCCCCAACCTTTTTGGCGCCACGGACCGGTTTATGCCCGACAATATTTTCACGAACCGGCCTTTAAAGTGTCGCGGATAAATACAACAAAATGAAACTAGTACCTGTACCGAAAAAAAGAAGATTTATTCATAACACACGTGAAAAGACCCAAGAAAACAGAGTTAACGATAAAAACGATAACAAAATAACGCTGAAAACCGATAAAAACCCTGAAAACCATACATTTCACACCTGAGCCTCAACTCTCGCGGCCCGGTACCAAACGACTCACGGACCGGTACCGGTCCGAGGCCTGCGCGTTGGGGACCGCTGACATAGAGTATTGTGTTCTCCCTTTACCTTGTCTGCAAATGCATGTCTCTGCAACGTGCACTGATGTTTAACTATAGTGCTGGGATATTATAAATGCATTTCTATAAAACCAATTATTCATCATTGGAAATTCTCTTATTGGACTTGGGAAATTTTGATACCTACATACTAGATGTCACAAACTGAAACTATTGCTTTGTAATAAATTAAAAGTTGCTGACAACTTCATATAGAAATTGAACACATCACCAGGTAATGTTTAATCTAACATTAGTGTTCATAGACACACTGAATACATATAGCCTGCTCTGAGCATCTCAGTTATGTATTATTTGACAGCTCCCTCTTCTGGTAAAAGTGGAACAATGTTACAAGAGCTGCACATTTTCCATTTGCTTTCAACACTTCTGTGTCTCTGCAGGTCTTACTTCCTGTTTCTAAAACTACAACAGAACTACCAACTTCTGCTCTCTTTTACACCCTTCTGCTTTTTTTCCCCCACTGCTACAGCCATCAAATCTGTCCACCTGTCACAACTCTGATCAACTAAAGATGAGAACCCCCTCAAACCCATGTCTTTAAATCTGCTGATGAATGAAGCTTACATGTAAGTCTAGCCCGGGGGTCAGCAACCTTTAAGAACCAAAGAGCCATTTGGACCCGGTTTCCACGCAAAAGAAAACACTGGGAGCTGCAAATACTTTTTGACATCTAAAATGAAGATAACACTGTATATATTGTTTTTTTACCTTTATGCTTTGTGTGAACAACTAAGGTTTGTTGCTTATGAAATCCATGAAGTGCTATAGAGAAAATTACATTTTATTTATATAATTAACACATTTTGAACTCTTAAAGAAATATAACAAAAGGAAAGACACCCAGCTGAACTAAAATGATCCATGTAGCAAACAAAAACTTGTGAGCCGCCACCCTTATATCGCCTTTGAGCTTTCGGAGCCTTGACCTGACTTTTAAAAAATAATTTGAAAAAAAAAGCACTATGCTGCTGAAAAATGAAAAATAGATATTTGCAAAATTCTGCCTTAATATGCATTTTACCTGGTTAATGTGTGTGGCGGGGCGTGGTCTGCAGCGCCGCTGCAGGGGAGGCGGACGCACATGAGCGGCACCCGCAATCACGCTTAATGTCTGTGCCATCTATGCCGTTGTGTTGGTATGTGTCGGGCTGTGAGCTGAAAAGCTACAGCCGGCTGTATGCGTACAGCAACCGTGTGTGAAAAGCGTGTTCATGCAAACATCGTCGGGTCTGCCGTGATATGTTTTCAATGGAACTTCTGCTCCTGAACCTCTGCGCACAGCGTCTGCAAATCGGGGCTGTACGAAGTCACTTTCATCTTTACGCAGGACTGTAAGCTGTCATCTGTGAGGCGTGAGCGGTGTTTGTTTTTAACATAGTTCACGGTGGAGAACAGCTGCTGACATAATGTGGACCCAAAGATCCACACACACTCTTCTATTGGTTAACCATTTGTATTTTTTATTTTTACCTGAAAAATTATTTTTGGAGGTATTGGGGTAGCTGAGAGGGTATATGACGCTGCCACCTAGCAAAGAGCCTGGGCATTCAGCCAGGTGAACTCAGCCCTTAGAGTTCCTGAATTTTTGGGAAGTAGCACACTTTGAGCAGGCAACTGCTCTAGAGGTCCCACACTTATTCAGAAGTTCCTTCGTTCAAGCACAAACTGTGATCCTATAAAAGTTTGCAGTGCTCTGAGAAAAAACACAAGCAAACAAAGAAACTGCACATGCGATTTCAGTCTCACCTCCTCTATCATGCTGTCCATAGCTTCAGACAGTTCGCCTTTACTGGCATCGCTGGCCACCATGTTCCTCAGTCTTAGGCAGTATTCTCTCAGCTGCAACACATCATGAGGTAAACAGTCAGGACGGGCTCATTGGCATTATGAGACTTCTAGCTGGACACATATGTGAGCTCCGTTTGCTTTGAACTGAAGGAAGTGTGCAAAAGTACCTTATGATTGAGGATGTCATTCATTCTGCGTGAGGCCTCTGAGCTGTGTGACTCTGGGAAGCATTTCTTTGGAATGACGCCATACTTCTCTGTAGACAGCACAACATTAAAAATAATTAAATAATAAAAATAATATTATTTTTAAGACAATAACAGGCCAGAGATTTTAAATCCAATGAAGCTCACTTTCTAGTATGAAATTAACTGGGGATCACTATTCTAGTTAATTTTATATATTAAAATTAATATATTAATTTTAACCTATTCAATGTTAAGTTCATTGAATAGGTTATTCAATGAACTTAACATGAACCACTGTGCAATGATAAGAACTAACCAATGAGATTGACCAGCATGTCCCACTGCCCTCCATCATTTGTTGGATTGGAGAGAAGAAACTGGACCAGGCGTCCATCCACTGGCTCCTTCCTCTGTGCCGTCTCCACACAGGCTTGAAGGAAGTAGTAACAACGCTCGATCTGAGAGATGACAACAACAACAGAGACTGTCAAAGTAGACAGTCGACCACATGAGACTTGAAACAAAACCAAAGAAGAAGAAGAAAAAAAAAAAAAGGTACCAGAGAGGCATCGTTCAGCTATCATTAGACTTATTACATATTTAAAGAGCTACTGTCATCAACTGTAATTTGTTAAAATTAGTTTTCATTTAAGACTTTATTGAAATTAGTTAAAAATCTAATGCAATAGCTGATAACTTAAGGAGAGTTTTACTGTTTCTTTGTTTACGACTAATACCACAGTAGCTGAAGCTCCCATATCTGGCACCTGCCACAAAGAAGGGGTGTGTTTATGATGGGCCTGCTAAAAATACACACAGTTTAAAAGAGAAAGATGACGGCATTTAAAAAAAAATCAACAAGGAGTCACCGTGACGTTGGTCCGGGTGGAGCACTGACAACAACGCACAAAAGGGGGTTTTAGGTGGGACAATGACTGTATAGTAGAAAAGGTGCAGCATAATAACACCACACCAGTGGCACATGCATGCACACGCAGTGTCCCAACTCCAAAACAACAAAAACCATCCATTTACCAGAATGTTACATCACCGAAATGTACCAAAATAATAATAATAATAATAATAATAATAATACTAAAGGAGTGAAAAAGCCCACAACCATAACCAATATGTGGTGTTACTGTGTGTCTTACCTTGTCCCAGAAAAATAGATAGGACTGACTAAACTCAAACTCTTCTATGTTAAACTTTTTCATGAAGGGCAGTCGCATGACGTTGAGGCACGAGAAGATCCAACATCTCCCTAGTGATTAAGAGAAAACAGATTTAGAAATATGCAGGTTAGTAAAGGCTTAATGCGCAAACAGCAATATAAAGCCATCCTTGTGCGCTTGTGATGATAACAAGTATCACAAAAACCCTGAAAGACTAGGATCGCTTGTTTAATTAGATCCCTTCCCTTCAATGAATAACAGGGCTGTAGTGGACCAGGATTTCTGCAGCTGAGACCGACTGGGTGGTTCATTAATTAATGATTGAAAACCTTAAATTTCCACCCAATTTGCTGAATGCTGAAATAAATGGGCAGCAATGGCTGTCAACAGGGGCTGATACATGACTTCATCTGTTTCTAAACAGCAGCCTTCTCTTTTAATGTGGCTGGCATGGATTGTCTTAGAGATGCCCCAAGTCTATCATTTCTTTCTTATTTAATCTATTTTTGAGGCAAGACTAACTTTGGTAGCCCACACCATCCCCACCAACACATGAGTCATTCCAGCTGGATCTCTCATGAAGGCTGTGAGGTGCTGAAATCCACATAGTAGAACAAGCCAACCCAAAGATGTGTCAGCTGACCCACCAGAGGTTAATGCCAAACTGTGCAAGTGAAACATGCTAAAAAGGGGGAAATAAACTTGTTATTTCAGTGAGAAAAATATGTAAACACAATGCAAATTTTACATTTCATGCAAAAACTATAAATGATGACAGAAGCTCTGAAAGAGGGAGTGTGGCGTACTTTACATACATGCAGAGAAACCACAGCAATGATTAATATACAATATATATTCCACATTACACACTCCCTCTGACAATATAAGGAAATAAAAAGTAATGCTGCTTCCAGTCCAGCTAGGCGACAGGTCAAACCCTCTTCTTTCATCTGCCCCCTTTAGAGGTTGCCATAGAAAATCTGTTTTTCATCCGAGTAAATATTACAGATAATTGTGTCACAATACACCGATACCGTAAAGAACCAGCTGTAATGTTTTGACTATTACAGAATCACTGTGTAATCATAGCATTATTATTATTATCATCGGCTACGTATTACTGTCATATCTTGAGTTAAGACTGTGATTCCCACTCCTGGCAATAATTAATCAAATATCCAGCCATGTCTATTCATCCTTTGTCATGTACAACTGCAATCAAATTATATGTTAGGAAAATAAAGCGTTATTTGCTTCAGAAATGACATCACTAACCGGTGTGCGCCAACTGTCAACGGTTTGAACTGTAAAATGTTGCTGTGAGGACAAATATACAATATTACTAAATTCAGTGTGTTAAGCAGCTGTTTGGGTTGACTGACAGGTACAGAATAATACACCCAAATGCAAATGTAGAAATTATCCACGTCGTTCTTGATATTAAAAATAAACACATAAAACAAACTGTTTTAAGTTACTGCTAAATATTTTGCACATAGAAGTTTATTTATCATCATCAAACAAGGTGTAAACATTTTGAGCATCTATGACTGGCGGCGGGTTCAAAGATGACAATGAAAACTAAAAATGGGAATGATTTCTAAATGAAACAGACAATAAGTGGCACCCCGACACATAAAGAAGAGCATAAAGCATCAGGCGGCCCCTGGCTGATCATTGACTAGTTTTGGATAAATGGCACATGGGTGGCACAGGGGTGCCGTAATTAGCACCTCATAACTCCCGCCATTTTTTGCTATGAGGACGGGGGTTCTCCAGCAAACGCTCTAAAGCTTTCCAGGCTAAAGAGTTCCTTAATGATATAAATCAAAACTGATTTCTGAACAACCCTAATTTCAAAAATTACTTTTGGCATCGACACTGTGGCACTGTGAAGGGCACGTGGCTGGAAACCTGAATCCTTTTGGGCGATGGCCAGTCCCCCCTGAAACATGGCATTTCAGGAACACCTTACCCAAGCCATTCAGCCCTGCTAATACAAACACTTTAAACATGCATCTTGTGCAGAGTACATGTGTATGTAACTGTATTACATCATGTCCTACCTGAGTTTTTCTGGTTGGTGATGGGCTTGCCCTCTGTGGGGATAGAGTGCTGGAAGATGTGCACAGTATCCTGTACAGTCTGCCGGTGAAGACAAACCTCCAACGGGTCGATGCAGGTTGACACATTCTGGGCCAGCAGATAACGCGGCTCAGACTGCATCCGCTTAACAAAGGTGGCTACCTTCTCTTGACTCAAACCTTTAGGAACAAGAAGTGGGAGACAGGGAGTGTGATGGGGAAGAGGAAAAAAATAGGAAGGGATGGAGAGGGAGGACAACTAAAGTTAGCACATTATAGAAAAGCTAACATGGCTAGACATTCAGACAGATTGTCTGCATCCAAAAGTGGAATTTCCTACCGTTCCAATTCCCATGACTCAACTGTGCGGTTTAAACATGCACACTTCCCACTTAAGAGCTATCTTTTGAGTACTCATGCACTCAGATGTCAGAAAGATGCCTCTAATACCAGATCGATAGTCATAAACTAAGACCATATGCTTTATTGAACATAACCGCCTGGTGCTTCACTTCTTTTTTCCACAGTCCACACAGAGGTTACATTGAAATCTATAAAAGGTACCCTATACGATTAAGATTAGCCCTCTGATAAAGAATAAAGAATATTCTGGGTACATGGAGAGGCAGTACCAGCAAAAGAGGACTAAAATGAAGAAAGCTTTGTAGTAGCACTACTACAAGTTGCCCCAGGGAGCTGAGGGCTGGTCAGAGCTGGCTGCTGGGATCACTCATCTGGCTCCATCTGTGAGAGGAACGCACTGGAAAGCCTGTCCAGTCCCACTGGATGTGGATAAGAAGGGGTGTGCGTGCGCACACACACAGAATCAAACTGGCACTAGTGTGTGTGTGTGTGTGTGGTTTTTTTTATTCCGTCAAATAACAGCATAGAGCAATTAAACATTGAGAGGGACATTGCCTAGTCATGCATGCTGCCTCGAGTTCAAATCTCTTGCTCAGCTGCATTCTGTTATTTTCCATCAACACAAAGCTCAAATGCACTGACCATCACAGATTAGGACAGTGTCAAATCTCATTAGCTGCTGCGTTATCAAAAAAAGAAAAATGGGAGAAAAAAAAAAATGTAGAAGCCAGCCTAAGGCAAAGAGTATTCTGGGAGTGCGGCCTCAGTCATGTGTCAGCGCAACACGGTTTTCCTTAAGCCACAACAGCTAAAAGTTATGACACTGATCAGTATGGATAGATGAGGAGGACATGTGTCAAAGGGTCAGCATGTAATAGTAAAAGCCAGCATCTTATTTAAATAGATATCTGATAGGAGTGTGTGCACGTGTGTGTGTGTGAAGAAACGGGAAAGACTCAGCCCAAACAAAGTTAGTTGGCCAGGCTTTTAGCCAACAACTGAGTGCATGAATGGTGAGGACAGAGATCAGGGTGGCTTTCTATGGAGAGGGGCCAAGCACAGGCAGCCAGGGTGACTTGCAAATTTACACACCAGTGCTCTTACAGCTGGCTTTACATTAGCCAAGCACTTTATGATCACTGCTTCATAGAGCTGGAATACAGACTTTTAAAAAAGGAAACAGGCTTAGGAGGTGGTCATTGTTGCTGTCAGCTTCACAATAAAAAAAAAAAAAAAAAAAAGACAATATTGAAATTCTTAATGTTTTTAATTTGTTTAATTTCAACGTATTTTTTATTGTTAAATGTTGCTGTGTAAATCAGGGCAGCTGGCTAACACAGACCTTAGGTTCAAGTTCAAAGTCAACCTTTGCCCAGAAGCATAAAAAGAGTTGTAAAACAAAGTAGGGAGTATCGGCTGATTGGGGTGGTTATTGAGATCTACTGAAAAATAAATGAAACTATTCTCTTTTCTGGTAAAAAGCAGGGTTCCCCAAACAGAACTCTCACTTCCATGAATGGCCACGACTTTAAAGAGTCACTGTGGCATTTCCAAGACGAGCTAGCTACTCTCTGGCTAATAAATCCCGTTCCTGGAAAGAGTTCCTGACGCCTGAGCAGAGGAGCAAGATTAATGTATTTAAGATTGTGATGTTGGCACCGTGCTGACAACCCCATAACTCGTCGGGGGGTGAACTGTCAACCTAGCTCACAGAGGGATGGACGGCATAAAGTCGTGCTAGCAGGCTGGCATGCTAACGCAGTGAATGCTAACGGGTTAGCTCGGTCAGCTGTCATTCTCCTGCAACCAAATGCAAGCTCCACTCATCCAGGCAGCCACAAGCACTGAGAGGGGACACAGTGACATTTAACCTACCAGTTTCCATGTTGCCGAGAAGCTTGAGGAGCGTCAACTGTTGTCCAGGAAAGTCGCCGGCTCTTTGTTTATCTCACCGACAGTCTGTCAGTGTGACCACGGGGTGCGCTCGTTTATGGGCTCCTGGCTAAGTCTTTGACGTGGCGGCTGGGCGGGGTTTGAAAACTGCAGACAACATTAGCTCATGAAGACGATTCACATACTTTATAAGGGCACAGTCCCTTTCCCTGCTCACATTTACATCTCTACTGCACGCATCTTACTCTTTATTTATTCAAGAATATAAAATCTATCTTAGTTTAGTGTAGTTCTACTCAAAATTTAGCTTAAAAATAAAAAGCTGTTATCTGTAACAAAGTAAGGAAATAAAACAAATATTTTTACACTGTTTTCCTAATTAGTCAACATTTCCTGCTAGTAGCTTACAAAGGAGTAATTGTTCAGTGTGAACACTTTTTGCCCATGTATGCAAATCATGTTACAGAGAAAGGGACAACATTAGATATACTCAACTTTAGCCACCATTTTCAGCCTCTGTGGGTTTCTCAGCTAAATCGCATGAATAATAACCTCAGCTGTAAATGCAGGCAAAATTAAACTAAAGTAATAACGCTCACTACTGGCGTCTGTAGTTTTTTTTTTTTTTTTTTAGTTTCTTTCCAAAAGGAAGCATCCTTCTCACTTCCTCTGTATTTCCTGCACAGCACTGTGGAAGATAAACAAGCGCTCCCAAAAGTTAAAACTGAAAGATTTACCGCATACGAAACGTCCGGTTTTCAAAATAAGATTACGTGCAGCACTTTTTTAGCGACACAAGCGTCACATAGGACTTAGCAGGAAATGGGGACTGTATGTGCTTTAATCGCTTACATGCGAGTATATTCCCTTCAAAGGTAACCAAAGCGTTTACTTTGAAGATTTGTTGTACGCTGAGAATGGGCTTGCAGTTGTACTCCGAGTGGAAAATCCCTACCTGCGCGTTAATAGTACAACAGAAACGTAATCGTAAAAAACTTTCCCCAGGCTATTTTCTGAAATAAAGAGAACACAAGCACTTTCGCCATAGTAACAGCGGTAAACTATGCAGCCAATGCAAGTGGGTCGTTCCTAATATTTGGTGCCACCTGTGAAGCCCACCCGTGACAGAATATAGTGTATTTGTGGAAAAGTTATTTCTGCAAGCTTGTCTTACACTATTAACCCCTTTCTATCATATACATCAATTATACGCTACCAAAACCGTTAATTTCTGTAAAATATCCAATGTTTTCTTTTTTAATTATTTATTTCTAGTAGGAGTAGTGCTTGTTTGGCTTCTGAAGTGGGAGATGCCAAAGTTTGAAAACCACCGAGCTAGTGAGCTATTCAGCTTCAGCTGTCAGAGATCTGTAAACGCCAAATAACCACATAATCAGCCATCTATGCCTTAATCAAGGTCTCTGGACTAAAATGTTAATCAAGAGCTGGAATACAGACTTTTAAAAAAGGAAACAGGCTTAGGAGGTGGTCATTGTTGCTGGTTTCTGTTCTCTTTTGTCTCTTCATGTTATAGTTCTTTGAAGCCAGCCCCTTTCCTGCAGGAAATTTTATATTCCTGTTCATGAGATCACTGCTTCCCGTATTTCAGTTTTGCGTGTGTGTGCTTGTTCCTGCATGTGTGGGTAAGTGTTCACTTCCTTCATCTCTGACCGGATTGGAACAACAGCAGGAGAAAGGAAATACAACATAATTACTGAGTAAAAGAAAGTGAAATACCGTGAGCCCACTCAGATTTCCAGAAAGTGTGGCAGCATTTAAGAATGTAAGCACAAACTCTCTTAGGGGAAGTGATGAACGGCAGACAAAAACACCGTTAAACACATCCTTACAGTCAGACATGTATACCTATCTCCTCGGTGTCATCAGGTTCGTCTATGTCTTCCATACTGGTAAGTGATCTCCTTTTGAAACTCTGACCAAAGTTCTCATTACATAAAAGAAAGTCTCTCTTCTTGCCTTAAGTTTTTTTTTTTTTTTTTTTTTTTTTGGGGGGGGGGGGGGGGTGTTTTTTGTTTTGTTAAAGCACTCGTGTGAACTCTCCATCTTCAGTATTCTATAATAAGATTCCATTTGCCATGTGTTTGCCTTAAAAGCTGTGGTAATCACGGTCATGCCAAAGCTAGTTCTTCTTTGAAATGTTTGTTAAGCTCCGTGCCTTTTAAATGTGGCCGCCATATGCGTATTTTATTCTGAATGACGTGTGTTTCACTGCATATGGAAATTAGCAGATGTACCAAGTTAAACAAAAACATGTGCGTGTGTGTTTATGTTCGCTGATTATTAATGTGTTTTAGTGGTTATAATCTAACCAGATTGGGACAAAGGAGCACCAAACTGCACGAGTTTCCTTGGCTACACATTCATGTTCCGCTACAGTGACTTAAATCTAAATTCCTTCTTTTAGGTCTCTGTGCTGAAGAATGCCAGCTTAGTATTTTGGCAAAACGCGAGATGTATTATGTGCCAGAAGGGGGCATCTTGTCATTGTCCTGTGTAGTTCAGCACTGTGGAAACAATTGGACCGGTGCCTGGATGTGGGAAAATTCAACATATGATTTTAGGAAGCCTGTGAAGGAAAGCGAGAGACACCATTTGACCAACAAGACAATTTCAGCCAGTCAGACAAAGCTATTCTTAAACATCCAGAGTATCAACCAGACGGATGAAGGTTCCTATGGATGCATGGTTGTTTGGGATACAGGTGTAAATGAAAATGGACATCGCACGCACGTGAACATTACCGCAGGTACAGAGAATGACATATAATGAAGTGCATCACAGTGCATCTGCATTTTGGTCAGCAGGTCTTACTGCTTGTCATGTATCCTCCTCATCATATAGCTCTCATCACAGGTCCCTCTCCAAGGAAACTCCTGCACAGGGTTTTGATCTGTGCTTGTGCATTACTCTGCCTTCCCATCATCCTGGAATTGGCTCGCTGTCTGAGCTCAGAGGTCAAACCACAGCCACTTCCCAGGGCACAGGTCATATATGAAGTTCCATATGCAGCCCAACAAACCATCTCGGCTCCACAACCTCCACCTCGATGCCCGGTACCACAGAAATGCAAAACACCCCCTCCCAAAGGTATATCCTGTGTGTTTCCTTTTGTTAACCTGTTATGAGGCAATACTCAGAACGGCAATTTTTATCATGCTGTCTTTTCTTCTTCTTTTTGTTTTTTGCAGTTCCACCTAAAGTCAAGAGGAAGCCAGAAGTAAGTGAACATACTGTTTCAATACAGTCCCTGAACATTGTGAACTCGCTGACAGGCTTGCATCTCCTAAACTGTGCCCCCCCCCCCCTTTACTTTTCACGATGCTACAGGTGACGTATGCAGTGATTTCAGAAGGTGCACTGAAGCAGCAGGGAGCCACGAGACAGCCTGCCCATTCTGCAACTGTCTACTCATCCCTGAGATTTGACAACCACTAATGGAGTTATGCATTATTTTTATGAATTAAATCATAAAGTTATATCATTTCATATATATGTCTTTACGAAACACTGAACGTGGTAGCTGCCACTTCTCGTGTTTTTTTGTTTTTGTTTTGATGCAAACTGCATCTTTGATACAAGCTTGATACTCTGCATTTTGTGAAGTCTTTAAAGTGACAGTTTACCACAGAATCAAACACAAGTTTTTCCCTCTGGCCCATATTTGCTATTTTTCCATCTAGACTTTTTTGTGGGGGGAGGGTGTGAGGTGCTAGTTACAGATGAATCTCCCTGTACTGAGCAGTTTCATGTAGGAACTACTCTTCCTGCCAAATTACAACCGCCAGCCACATCACCTGACCGAAACAAGCCAGCAGCTAGCTAGTAACACAGGACAGGAGGAGAGAGGGAAACGCCTGTGCTTATTATCTCCTACCATACTGTCATACTGAGCAGGAGCCTCTTACCACAGATGCAGCTTCCTTCTAAAAAACCAAAACACATGTATAGTCCTGTAAGAAGGTTTTCTCGGGACTCTGTGCAGTCCTATGAAAAACTAAGACCTTTGCTGCTTCCATAGGAATTAAAAGAGTAAGTAGCAGCCAGGTGCAGTTGATCAAATGCATCTGATGAACTGATGACCAGGTGTGAATGCCTCGATGAGAGCCGAGGTTTGGGCAGTTTGGAGATCTGGAGCATTCAGGTGTGTGTGAACACTTTGCCAAGGAGGGAAGACATCAGCAATGTTCTTAAAGAAGCAATTGCTGCTGCCGGGAAGAACTACATAACAGAATCAGCGGGCTGGGTTAGATGTGGATAAAAATGAACAAAAACAGATGAGCATGGCTTTTTTGGATGTTTTAAGACAAGAAAACGTATTCTCTCTAAAAAGAACATAGCAGCACGACTTAGGTTTATGAAATTGCATCTGAATAAATCTGAGGACTTCTGGAACAATGTTCTTTGGACAGATGAGCCCAAAGTGCAGCTGTTTGGCTGTAATGTACCGCACCATGTTTAGGAAAGACCAAACACAGCATATCAGCACAAACACCTCATACTAGCTCAAGCACGGTGGTGGAGGGGTGATGTTTTTGGCTTGTTTTGCAGATACAGGACCTGGGAACCTTGGAGTCAGTAAGTCAATCATTAACTCTCCTGAATACCAAAATATTGTAGAGTCAAATGTGAGGACATCAATATGACAGCTAAAGTTGTGCTGCACCTGGGTCATGTAGCAGGACAATAATTCCAAGCAAAGCAGCAAATCTACAACAGAACAGCTGAGAAAGAGAAAAATTGATGTGTTGCAACGACCTGGTCAAAGTCCAGACCTCAACCCGACTGATATGCTGCGACGGGATCTTAAGAGAGCTGTGCATAAACAAACCTCAATGAACTGAAGCAACATTGTAAAGAAGAGTGGGCCACAATTCATCCACAAGGATGTAAGAGACTAAAAACAGCTGCTAAAGTTTATTTTGGAAGCTATTTAATAACAGTGTGGACTTACTTTTCCACAGGACTGTATGGGACTACTTTAGGTAGGAACCAGAAAAAGAGCCACTTTAAAAAAGGATCACTTTCATGTAATGTTACATATAATAAGGAGATACTGCATCGCCCAGCTGTACCACCCTGAGGCGCTACAGTAAGCAGACTGTGCTCTGTGAGACGATTTCACAGATCTTCTGGTTTGTATTGTTAAAAATGTGACCACATTAACTGCTGTCAGAATAATGTGATGGTGCTGCAGTTTCAACAAAATGTGAAACAAACTTCCCTCACATGTTCAAATATATTACACATTAAAGTATAGACAAGAAAAGCACCCGTGTGGAGAGATTGCATTAAAAAACACAAAACAACAGAAAACCTGAAACAACACAAATATGACACAAAATACAACATTTTATTTTAGAATAAATTCTCAATGGCACATTACATAACCAAATATACATATACATGTTTAGACATCTTTTAACTTAATATATTTCCTTTAATCATTTCACCATTAATTAGCGTACTCTGCAGTAACAATTTTTACATGACATCGATGCAAAAAAAGTTTAATAACTTAAGCGTATTAACAAAGGAAAGGCTGCAGGGCATTTTGTTTTTTAGGCGACACCTGCTACAAACTATATGACATCTGAACTTCCCCAGAGGATTTCTATCCCTGCTTCCCTTACTCGAGGTAATCACAGACCGAGGGCAGCGTGTGTTTGGCAACACGCCTGCCTCTAGTCCTGATAAATTAGAAAGGTACTACTCAAGTTAGAACAGCTTCCTGGCAAGTTAAAAGGTGACCTACATGTAAATCACAGAGGGCATTTGTAATTTGGGTGAAACTAGCTATTAAACCTTTTACACTCTTAGGCCAGCCTAAACTACAGGAACTGTTCCCTACACAGTAAGATTACACCGACATTAACACACACCAGCTTGATTGTTTTTGGTCACACTGGAAGCGAATGTGTGTGTCTTTATGCTTCTTTTCCAGGCTAATGTCAGTTGAAGATTAGACCCGTGGTCCTTCTGTGCCTGTGAGCACCCGACTTTGCAGTTTTTACTTGTATTTTTGCAACAGCTAAGTCCTTTTTTTAAAGGCTCATAGTTTACATTCAAAGTGTTTTTTGTAACTTCATAGGTGGTTCGTTATAACCTGAACTTCATATTTTTCAAGTCATCCTCATCAGCTCACATCCTGGGAAAAACCCTGGAGATGTCCTAAAGAGCTGCCGTACGTACACGCCGATACACCGAGCTAGCGAGTTTCAATGGGAGGTATCAGAAGGTGAAATGTTTTCACTGAGTGCAACATCTATTTTGAGCAAATGTGGGTGTAGCTCGGCTACCCACAACTGTGCTGTAACCAGATCCCCGTCCTCTCACATAGTGAGACGCACAGAGACGAGACGGAGGCTGAGAAAGAACGTGTCAGCGGCGAAAAGGGCTTTTTCTATGTGTGTGATAGATTGTAAGGCGCAGCTTTGGCTAAAAGAAGCTTGTGGCAAAATGTGTTGGCAGTGCCCCTCCCCACCCCGCCCCCCACCCTGCTCTTGAGTTCAAGTCTATGAAGTTGCCCCTACGGATACAGAAATGCTGTCCTAGGAGGAGACACGTCACGTTTATAGTGCAGTAGACACAATGCAGCAGCTAGCGGGATTACAAAAAGCCTCGGCGAAATCAAAACTTGTTCTCTGAAAAAAGCATTTACATTATGCAAAGAACAAGCTCAGAGAGCACAGTGGAGAAGACTCCCAGCCGCGGCGCCTCCGAGGTCTTGCTACTGCGAGTCTTCTGTGCGCAGTTTTCGTCTGTTCAAGGGCGAAGGCAAATACATCCTGATGGCTAATGATTTCTTTTTTTCTTCCTCCACTGGGCACTCAACAGTCAGTGAGATAAAGGTTAACAGTTCGGCCATAAACTCGTGTCACAATTCTTCTAGGAGGTCATCGTGTTTCTCTCTATCAAACAAGACGCTTGAGGAAAAAAAGCCGAGCTCGGCTTGAACTCACAGTATCACAGCCACGCCAAAGACCCTCATGAAAGGTGGATGAGCAACGGTGCAGCGAGCATCGACTAATCTGTAGCTAAAGACTGGTTAGAAACAAAAGCCAAAATGTCAGCTGCTTCTCCTCCCTATATACTCACAGTAGTTTCAGTTAGATTCTAGTGTGCGGGGGACTCGGTAACCTTCTCAGGTTATCCTTGGCATTGGGAAGTAGTTCTACAGTGATTTTGTGGTTGTTGTTGTGACTTTTTTATTTTGTTGTCGTTGTTTTATTTTTTTGCAGCTCTGTCAGCAGGCGCTGTCCCTTCATTGTGCAAGGTTGGGGTTTTTCCGTTCCACTCAAAGCTACTCAGACTGAAAGAGAAAAGAGGGAACAAAAAAAAACAAAAGAGGAGAGAGCGTTCAGCACACGTCTTTCAGTCCGGGCTTATTACCCAACATCAGCTTGAGTGTTTCAGTCACATTACAGAGTTCCAGAGATAATGAGATGTCTATAAGATAGACAAAGTGTTAAAAAACAGACAGACACACACACACCAGGGGACTTTTTGGCATCGCTGCCAGCGTTCTGCCATAATTATCTTAATTTCAATGTCGAACTTTCTCTCTTTAAAAGTTTTATGGAGCTTCTGTCTCAAAAAGTTGGAAATATCCTACTGAAAAACCTTAACAAGGCAGTGTTCAAGTATCAGACTTACAGTCGTGGATGAGTGGCTCATTTTGTCAAAGCGGAACTTCAAGTTTGACCTCGGTGAAGTCTTAGTTTTTCCATCTGTGGAAGGAAAAAAAGGGAGGAGACGGAAAGGAAACAAAGGAAATGCTCATTAGAAAATGAACTCATCCACCTCTGGCGTATCATTCTGTTCAAACTGGACTAAAAGCTAGTCCACAAATGCTTCGTGAATTTAGGCTTACCTGTTGGACTGCGGCACATGATGACAGGGGTGCAGGACCCTTGGCTTTCTATGTTGAGTGCGGGGCTGAAGGCAGAGGAAGAAGCTATGGGTGGATGGCTGGCCTGAGGGAAGGAGAGAAAGCGGGAGGACGAAAGTTAAATATGGACACAGACGTACGGGGGTGGGGGGCTAAAAGAGGTTCTCTGAAATGAGGGAGCAGAATTTTGCTGAAGTTGAATTTAACTTGCCCCTCAGCAAAGTGGGAAACATTGCAAGGAGTTGGGTAGAGCTGGCTTGGAGGGAGAAATGATCATAAAATGGGTTAGATTAAAATAGGTGATGCGGTGTCTTAAGTTTATTTCTAACTCAATATTTTGATTCCCACATTCTACTAGAGTCAATTTGCATTCTTCATAGTTAAAAATAGTTTTGCTAGCTAACACAGACAACAATTCACACCTTCAGTCAGTTTAGAATCATCAACCTAACCCCAGTAGCTACACGCTTTTGGGTGGAGTAGTTGGAGAGAACCCACACAGACACAAGAAAAACACAAACTGAGGTGAGCACAACGCTCACAGACATCATGAACACACCAAAGCAGAAAAAAATGCTTTAGAGAGACAGTGCATAGGTTAACAACATGGTAAATGGACTGGTTCTTATATAGCGCTTTTCTACTCTATCTGAGCACTCAGAGCGCTTTCAAAGTGGATTAGCATAATAGCTCTCCTAGACGTTTTTTAGGGGTAAAGGTTTTGAAATATATATATATATATATATATATATGTATATGTATGTGTGCGTGTGTGTGTGTGTGCTAGCTAGCTAGTATGCTAGCTAACGAGCTAAATGTAGCATAAAGACTCTACAAATGCTAATTCACGTAGTTCCAAAGGTTGTAAAAACTAATGGACTTAAAAAAGTAAAATAACAAAAAAACAAGAACTGAGCCCTACAAACTTTACAAATAGTTTTAATCTGCTGCTTCAAGTCTCTCTATTAGCTAATAAAGACTGCGTTTTTCTTCCCATCCAGCCTATCAGATTCTCCCTTGTGATGCCCGCTGGTGTACTTTACTGCTGCATCAGGCACTTAACGATTGCTTTAACAGTTTTCTCTGGCATTTAAGCTGTGTCTCTATCTCTCTCTGAGAGTTTCTACTGCGTAGGGATCATCTGTGCAAGCTGATCTCCTGCCAAACACTGAGGAACAATCTCACAGCGTTTCTCAGGTAAGATAAAATAACACCTTGAAGCGGTTTTATCTGATACAAGGCGATCAAGTAGAGCTGCAATCATCATAATTGACATGCGCTTACTACGAAGCAGTTCTTAGTAATTATAGACTATTTCATCCACGACACTGACACCACCAGCAACTTCAAACCTTTGGTTCTGACTCCGTACAGATACGACAGAATATTAGGGCCACATTAAGAAATAAAAAGAATAAGTCAAAATTTTGAGATTAAACTCGAAATACTATTTTGAGATGATGTCGTAGGCTGCTATTCTTCCTCTGCCTTGTGTAGATGACTTAGCGAAACAACTTGATCAGCTGTCTTATTGTGTCTTGTGCTTCAACATGCATCCTCTTTGCTGCACGAGGGTGTAACCATCTGTATGTTTGTATTTGTCCATTGCCACCTAATGCATCTTGCACAAATCCGACCAACTCTTCCAAGTTTGTGCGATTTTTCCTTCAGACCAGATGCAGCTTTCTGCACCATCTCTTCAATGTTCTTATACTTTAAAAATGTAACTCTCAACAGCACAACACATTTTCTTTCGTTCGTTCGTTCTTTTCAAATGAATGAATAAAAGTTTGGGCTCACCGTCTCCAGTTCTTCCAGAGCTTCTGTTTCTCCCGTGGTGCTGCTGAAGCTGCTGGTGCTGGAAGAAGAACGAGAAATGTTCTGCCTGCCGCCGCCGCACTCCTTCAGCTTGACAAATGGCCTGTTGAGGAGAACACAGAGGAGCAACCGTGAGTAAAATTTGTACTGACGTGAAAAAGCAAACATTAAGCAGTAATGTTAAAGTATTCTTTAGATAAAATCAGCTTGGGTCTCACCTTTCTTTGTTGGGACAGATCTCAGGTGAGCTCGGATTGGATGACGTCTCTGATTTCACGTCCTGGGACAGCAGGCAGCTCTCTGCAAACTTTTGGTCGCTGCACACAAAAAGCAAATCCGTAAGTCAAAAGGTAGCTGTTTAAAAAGACTGTAACAGTAATAACTTCTGAATGCAGGGACCTTTAACCTACCCACGCGTGTGTTTGTCTGAAGAAGTTTCTGTGCTGGAGTGGAGACGGGGGAAGAGACCCGAGCGCCGTTTCACAGGGCTCTTCAGGGGAGACTTGGCTGACAGTACAGGAGGCTGCGGATAACAGAATAAAGAATTTGGCTTCTCTTAGTATTGCAGCACTTTAAAAATCTTCCCCAAAAATCCTCCAACATTAAATATGGATGAGTAAATGAACAAGAACCAAAGCTTTTAGCTCAAGTCACATCTTGCTGAAGTGAACTCACAGTGAAGGTGCTCTTTGTGCATTCGCTGGTGCTCTGCGGCAGACCTCCACCACTGAGGCTGGCTGGAACACCACCTCCTACACCGGGGCTTCTGTGACGGTGAGACCCTACCATAGTCTCCATGGAGTGGCTTCTGACCCGCATGGCTCTCTGGAGAAGCAGGAGAAAAGAGAGATGAGCTCATGATGAGGGAGAGGGGGAGGTTAAGGAGTAGAAGCAAGTAATGGAAACAGTGTGAAATAATGAAGTTGGGGGGAGGCAGTGTCAAGAAGGTGACCACAAGAGGGCGCAGTTGTCCAAGAAGAAGAGAAAGTGAATTAGAGAAGAAAGAGTACTGTAACTGTGTTACACTCATTATTTATATCATTGGTTCATTGATGTAAAAGGAGTTTATGATAACTTCCAGTCGGTAACATTCAAATCAAATGTCGATACTTTTCCCACCTTTGCTATCCGCCTCAGCTATGACCAGCTCAAATTCACACACACACAAACAACATCATATGAGATAGTCTTTATTTATCATCATATAATTCCCCCACGTGCATTTACAGTGACACAGAAAGGTAATACACAGCAACCGCCACGACAGCAACAATAAGAGCGCCCCCTGGGACCGACTGCAGAAGCTGCAAAGCCGCCGTCCACAACGCCTGCGAAGAGCGATAGAATCAAATGATTACATTAGTTACACATTTTCGTGGCGACAAACAGAGACACACATTCAAGACGGTCCTTTTGAAGACACTCCAGCCTTCAGTGAGCACGTGCAATGGCGGTGTGATGGGCTAGAGAGATTTAGGTGGCTGGTGAGAGGAAGCAGAGGAGAAATTCATAAAGAGAAAGGCACAGTCTCATACAGATTTAGCGCCGCAGCGTTTTGCATGTTCACATGGTCACACTGAATACACACACACACACGCACACACACTGTGAGTATAAGGTCAAAATTCTCGAGCACTGAGAAATCCAGGAGCGTCTGTGATAACAATAGTTTAGCGCCTCAAGTCATCTTGCAGACCTGTGACATTTCGCTGACCTACAGCGAGCAAACCTGGCACTCTTGTGCTGTAATGACGGTGATTAAATAAATGTCACAGAGCTGAGAAAGGATTGAACGATGTACTTTTTGTCTAGGCTCATGTTCACCTTGAAGGACTCCAGCAGGCCTCCGTGTCCCCCGTTCTCAAGCTTGTCCTCCTCTCCGACCTGGCCCAGACCAAGCGCGCTTTGACTCTGTCTGTGCAGCTCGTCGTGGAGATTGTCCAGCAGCGCGGCTCGTGTTCGCCCCTGAAATCGGTTCACACACACACACACACACACACAAGCAGGAACGCATCGGGAAAACGATTAGGGATGAATCGGCAGAGCGGAACGAAGGCATGCTGCGGTGTTTTGGTGTAGCTGTGCGCGCGTGTGTCACCTCCAGTTTGGCGAATTTGTCAGATTTGTAGCAGGCGTTTTCAGCATTGATCAGCTTTGTCAGCAGGAAGTCTCGAAACTCTGGGCCCTAGAGAGCGACAGAGGCGAGGAGGGAAGTTGATGAGCAACAAGGAATGGGGAGGGTGACAATGAGGAAAGGAAAAGGTGACCTTAACGATATACAGACAACAGTGCCTCAGCTCATTGTGCTGTGGTGATCATGAGCGTAAATGATTTAAAAATCCCATCTCCCTCAAATTCCCCCTTTTCATCCTCTTATTCTGCAGTGAGCAGCTTTATTATCGACTGAATGCTGAAACCAGTGTCTCTAATTTTTTTCTGCATTGGACTTTTGCTTTTGTGACAGAATCCTGAAATAAATCTTTCATCCTTCACTAAGCAATAACTTTATAGAGATACTGAATACCTGTGACTGTATTTTCTTATTATATTACATTTAGACATTTTCTCCATGAACAGGAAGTCTACAGCTTCTTACCTACTTTAAGATTGGCATCAATCTCCTAACCAACTCTCTGCTGGAAATCTAAAAAGTGTATTTTCACATGCTGCAGATACCTTTTACTGAAAGGCAATCCGTGCTGCAGGTCAGCGTATCATTTCCTGCCAAAAGCACTACTCTTCTTCTTCATATTGAGTGACTGGCTGCCAGCGAAGGATATCCGTTCATTTCAGTGAACTTTAGCTTTTCGTCAGCACAAGTCATTGGAGTCAAGGTCAAAAAGTTGACTCTGCCTGGTGTGTTTTTGGTAGTGTTTGCGTGTGTGTGTGTTATTCTGTCTGTAAACAGCTCAAAAGGTTTTCAAGGAACTCTGATAAAAACTGGGGGTGTAGAGACCTTGAAGTCCACCAAGGTCTACAATGATTTATTGACCAAAAAATGACAAAAAGCCTTAAAACTATTTTTTGTGTGTCCTGCAATGATATAGAAAGTACCGTTTGACCTCTTCTTTATGGTCAAATAAGGTCAAACATTCATAAAATGACTTTTACCTTTAAAACTGTGCTTATATTTGGAAAATACATCCTTTGTTTGTATTAGCAACATTTGGTAAATGATTCTAGTATATGGGGAATTCTAAATATCATTTTTTAAATATAATGTGGCCACATTTGACCTCTGACCGCACATTTCCCTTTGTTTCAAGTGAAAATAAATGACATGCTTAGTTAGAAATATACTGTAGTATAATATTATATATAATATAATAAGCTCTAATTCATTATGACAAGTTATTTGCAAATCGTACCTATTATCCATTATCTACTCCCTTGTGACCCTTATCTGATTTTTACTGCAATCAAACCTCTTAAAAAACAAAGAAAACAAAGTCAATATATAGAAAATATAATATTATTCCCTTAAAAGTAAATACTGCCCAGACAGCGAGCTGCCTTGGTGGTGCTTCTTTTCATACTGAGATCACATCTGCCGCTCACCTTCTTGAAGATGGCTGGGTTTGGGAGGGGAGGTCCAAATGAAGGTACATCTTCCCTCGCCGTAACAGACACCTGTCAGCATAAAACAAGTAACAGCCACATGTTACTGTGGCCACCGGCCCACTACAGCACACACGGAAGGAGAGGAAGTATTTTCCTGTTTGTACCTTGTATGTCGTGTGCTCTGTGCAGGGGTTCTCTGCCTGCACCAGGACGTAGGCGTGCAGGAAGTTGGAGGCGATCATGTCCGGAACAAACGGTGTGGGCTCTTCTTGGAAGACTGCGGCGACAATGTCGTTTCCTATGTGCCTTTTTCTTTGGAGCTGAGGAGGAAATAATTACCTCGGGTCACCAGTTTTTGCTATGTGTTTATTTTTGAACACTTTCAAAATAAGAGCTCGGGATATGGCTTCTAGTTCTACACTGCATGAGCCCCTGAATTCAAGAAGGGGTCATATGGTTCTCGGGAGGATTTTAGAGACTTCACATCAAACCCTCAGCGATGGCTTATATAAGAGCAATTTAGTTTTTTATTAAGATGGCAAAGCTCATTGTCACCGAGCACTTTAAGACTACAATGAAGGTTTAAAAAGAAAAGATCTTAACACAAGATTTAATAACTGCCAGTGCAGGGCCCATCAGGCTTATCTCAGTGCTGGATTAGAATAAGAGGAGCGTGCTACATTGATAGCAAGTCCATAAAGTCTTCATGAAAATTCTCCTCTGAAACAGAGGGGAGATTTTATTGTTTAGAGTTCATTAAAATAATACATTTGCATGATAGAAAGGCCAGAAAGGTCAGTGGTTTAACACTGTGTGCAGATTTTGGTTGTGCATCTGCTATTTTCACACCTCGTCCACAAGTGCCAGACAAGATTTGACATGTGTCTTAGAATACATGCAGTTATGTGTGTACCCAAGTCATGCCCCCACTGTAATTTAGTGCGGATGCTGCTGTCAGAGTCTGAAGAACACTGAAGGTCACTCGTTGATGAAGCTGTTCATCTTTGGCTACTCATATTTTTTTCCCTTCTACTTCCTGTACACTGAAAACTTTAGAATAGAACATGTTTGCAGAAAAATGAGATTCAGCACAAAACTGAGAGCTCACTGCAGACACTAAAAGCAAAAATCTCTGTAGCATTTAAGCTATTATATGGTATATACTATACTGGGGTGACGATTTGCTAATAAGTGATTTAATGCACTCCTACAGCATTTTAGGCCATCTAGTCGCTCTTTTACTCCTTTTATGAATGGATTTTAAAAGTTTTGTAACTGATCCTCCTTTATTTTTTTTCTTTGTTTTTTCATAAGAAGCCAAAGAACATTTTATTTAGTTTTTGAAACCAGCTGAAAGATATAGATGACACAAGAAAGGTCAACTTTGTTCAAGTATTAACTTCAGATCAGCACCAGATGATCCTTTAACCCTAACCACGATTGAATCCTAACCCCCAACCCAACGATGGCTCGAAACGCTCCCTTTGTTGGATTTTTTTCCTGAGTGGACATCCGCAGGTTCTTTTCTGTGTCGCAGGACTAAAACATAATAACTATGTGATTGATCACTTGCAATAGTAAACCTGGATCAATATTAATCATATGATGATCCAGGAACAACACCAACACCTGAATATCAGATACACCATCAGCACCAGAGGCATAAAAGCAAGAATGTGCTCCTTTTAAAGTCCTCTTTAATAGCTGTGATATGATGTAGTGCATTTAACTCAACCATTCTTCCAACAAGGGATCAAATCTGAATTCAGTGCCTTTGAATAAAAGCAATTTAATATTGATATTTCTGGGCTCAAGTGCCCCATTTGGCAGCTAAATCCACACATGCATTCAGTATAACAATAATAAAGGCAGAATTAAGCCGTGGTACCTGCTGAACATCACCCTCGGTGAAGGGAAGCTTAGTTGACACGTGGAACATAATCTCCCTCTGTCTGAAGACGGTGTAGACAGATTCAGACCCCGTCTGTCCATGGGACACGTCCAGCCCACCACGGAACCTGTCACAGGATCAGAGCTCTCATGTTCTCTGTGCAGCCTCCAGCCTTCACTTACAAGGTTCTGTTTCATGCATTTTACACATCCCGTCATCACATTTTAAGCCTAACTGGCTCCAGTGTCATTCAAATGTGATGTGTCAGCTACAATTTATAGTCTCCTTATGTAAAAGCAACAAGTGTAACCCTATAGGAGAAAGCTTGCGGCACCCCCCACCCCCCCACCTTACAATAAACAAAGCTCTGATTACCTGTCCATGTGGCACTTTCTTTGCACAAATCTGTTGCACTAAGCAGTTTACCCACGTTGCATGCTGAGTCCGAAACAGCAGGACAAATTGCTCCAAGGTTACAGTAATTAAAGCTCGCCATGTTCTTCACTGTAATAAGCCCAAGGTTCCTTCTTTTTAGACTCACTCGTTTCTTTGCATTTAAATTTGACTGAATGCTTTCTTCCTGCCACTTTCTCTCACATTATTCTAGTTGTTTTATGCCAATGAACTGCATTTTACTACCCTCACCCTTTAAAATCTTGAAGTTCAACCGTGTCTCCTAAGATACTGAGAAACTCCTTGAAAGCTGGCGTCTCCTCATTGTTTCCAAATAGCTCCTCTTCTGATGTCTGAGGAGGAAAACACATACGTGCACATAAAGTGAAGGACAGACAGGAGTAAGATAGATGAGATAAAAGGGTACATGTAAAGTAAGCAGAAGATAATTAAAATAGCTCACCTGTCCAAACTTCTGGTAGATGACTCCGAATTTGAACGTGTTGTTCACCTCATGTTCATCGTAAGCCACTATTAACTGGGATCCCTGTACGTAAACAAAACAGAGGAAAAGTCGTACTTTCTTCCTATGATTATAAGTTGTACACTTTTAATAAAAGAAGTGTTTTCCTTCTCTATAACACGTCTCCAGGGCCGGTTTTATTGGGTCCATGTTATGTAAGGCTGTCATGCAACAAACTGTATAGCGGCCCCCAGCGAGGGCAGTGATCCTGTTGCTGTCTCTTGCATACGGAGACACAGATGGTTTTTTTCCTTCCCTGAGGCACAGGCTGAAAGCATGCTCCATCACACTCCTCCATCAGGCTCACAGGAGGAAGAGGAGGAGGAGGAACAGATCCATCAAATTCATTTTAGAGAGTTGCGGTATCATCAATCGTTTCTTGACTAATATGCTTACTGCGCAGGGCAGATGTTAGAGAGGCAGGAAGTAGGGGGTAAAATGTGACAAGAAGGACGTGTTTTTGTGGATAAAATTTTAGGAGGTTGAAAAGTTAATGAAATCCGATGTGTAGGGACAGGCAGGTGATGCTGGCAAAAAATAATTAAAGCTCAAATGTCTACAAAAGCCCCGGGCTTTAAATAAAAGCCATCAAATATTTATAGATATGAAAATTCATGAAAAGTTATTTATGAACGTTGGTGTAAAGTTGTGGCAGCTATAATTAAATGTCCTTTCAGCTATACTGCCCCCCTTTGTGTCTCAGGAGACGTAAGGGTCTGGAAAAGCTACCTCGTTTCAGCTTGAATGAATATTTGCCTTGGACGGAAGAGCTCAGGTCACACTGGGTGTGATGATGGTTGCAGTGCAGGAACTGAGGATGAACTCACCCGTGGGTACAGGACGGGGTTGAACTTCAGCCCTGTGGCATCATCACAAAAGACCTAACAGGTGAAAAAACATAGAGAAGAAGGATCACTGTAAAGGAGCACTAATCCAATGTACCAGAAAATGTCTTTGAGATAATAATAATCAGTCACATGTCAGAGAGCAAAAAGAAATATAACAGGAAGGGAACAATTCCACTTCAACATTTTTTCCTGTTACCATGACTTCTTTAATGCAATTTTTGTCCAGTTATTACTTGTGAGAAGTGCTATTCTGAAATAATACATGTGATTACGAAAGTCTTTCCTTCTCCCTCACGCTCAGGTGTTCACCATACCTCCCTGAATATGTGCCATTATGTTTTGATGTTGCTATATGTGCATGGAGACTGTCTGCCTTTAAACCTGGTGTACCTGTGAGCTCTATCTTACCTTGGCAATCTGTGGTACGCTGGGCAGCTGGTTGATCCCTGCTAAAGAGATCCTATCGTGAACTGTTTTGGTCCTCGACCTGCAAGAAGAATATAAATTGGTCATCCACATAGAGAAGGGATGTCAAACATAAGGCCCGTGGACTAAAATCGGGCTGGCAAAGACTCTGATCCGGCCCACTGGATGGCTTTGGAAAATGTATTGGAGGGCATACATTTTGGGCTTTTAACTGTGTTTTCATAAGTTTTCCTACTGATTAAGAACTCATCTATGGCATTTCATAGGACACTAAAGTAATTTTGTGATAGATTAAAAAAACCAAACAATTAACATGTCAATTTTTTACAGTGGTCCCACAGTTAAAAAAAATGCAAAATGTGAATGAACAAAAACTTTATTTTATAATTACAGTACAGTCTGGGCAGGGAGCTGCGTAACTTTTTCTCTTATTTTACACAATTGTTTGTTGCACTTTAAACCCAATGGGGATTAAATGGGCAGTTAAAGTTCTTACACTGACAGAAATGGGAATTTTACTGGCCCCGCCCACTCAAAATGGGCTGAATGTAAAAGGAGTTTGACTTATAGGACCGTTCAAGAATTTGTTCCATCAAAGAGATTTCTAGTTAACTCCTAGTGTCCATGTAGTTCACTGTCCCGGTGAAATTTAAGGAAGAATATGAGGAAATGTGAACTAATCATTTTAACCAATTTTGAATTGAAGAAAAAATAAAGTCACTGGGCTCATTGACTCTAAATGTAGCAGTGCTGCTCATAACACTAGCATTATCACAGTCATCTGTCATAGAGAAGATTAGCAATCACCTGGCTACAGTTCTCTGTGCAACACCCACAATGGCTACGTAACAACAAAGCATTATGCTATTTGTTTTGCTCGCCCGTTAATCAAAATGTCACCAACTGTGATAATAGCAAAAAACATTCATCACAGAGCAACAAAATCATATGAAATTTGGCAAACATGGAGTGCACAGAGCTGCAATAAAACAGAATGGAGGCCTGGGTTATTAGTGTGTTTTAGCCATGCCAACAGTGTTTGTGTTTCTTTGGGGTTTTAGGTTTGTCGAATAATTAATTGGAGCTTGACTGTGGTTCAGACAGAAATGTCACAAAAATGTATCGCAAATGTTTAAGAATGGCATTTGGGTCGTGTGGATGGATTGATTTTTACCACAACATTTGTTTTAGAAGAATCTGAGTGAACTGGCACTAGGCCAGGACAGGTTTTCATTCATCCTCCTTTCGCTCTTATTATCACGCTATGGCAGGTATTTTTGGTTTAGCTCATCACTAACAGGAACATGAAGGAAAACCACATCAGACTTTAAATACTGAACTTATAATATGTGAAGTGAAGCTACTGTTGCTGCCTTTGCCTGATTGTACCTGAGCATGATGCGCAGGAACTCCTGTCCCTCAGCCTCTTCGTGTTTCAGGGACATGATGAGGTTGCCTATGCTGCTGCTGGTGCAATAGTAGTTCATGTGCTCCTGGGTGTATGGATATAGAGAAGGAGGTAAGCGAGGGAGAAAGGTGCAGTTTAGACTTTAAAGACTCGCACTGCTTGGTACAAACTGACATGACTGCACTAACCTTGCCCAGGAAGTGTTTGCGGTAGGCACGGGCTGTGCTGTTGCACTCCAGACGGTAGCTGTGCCCCCCACCGGGGCTCATGCCCTCTCCTCCGTCTTCCTCCTCACAGAAACTAGATTCTGAGGAAGATGGAGTTCCTGCCGGTGCCTCCACATCTTCAATCCAATAACCCCCGAACTGGGGCAGGATTACCTGGGGGTATGGACCACCTTTCTCTAGGACCTTGCGTGTAATATAAACCAACATAAAACATAACCAACTAAAAAAGTGTGTGCTTTTCATGTTTTGCCAAAGGTTGCAAATGTTTTGCATTATGGCTGAGTGAAAGACGAGCTAGAAATGACTCACATCTTCTATCCGTGGGTAGGGGATATAGTCATCCTGTAAAAGAAAAGAGGACAGACATACATACACATATGCACACACCATCAGTAACACTTTTAACTTGTATGAACTTCACTGACTTTTGCGACGGTGAAACAGATCCAAGCACATCCACAAACACAGGTGCGAAAGGGGAGCGCAGCTCACGATACTAAATAAACGTCGGGGCGATGATGCAACGCAAAATGCAAAGTCATCAGCAAACATCAGCGAGGGAGTGTGTTTGATTCAGTGGCCCCTGAGATTTTAGAGCTGTGTGCCTTTGGCACTGCTAGCCCAGCTCCAGTGTGACCTCTAAAATACTGCTGAGGCCTGTCTGCATTGTTGGTGGTGCAGGGCTCCGGGCAGCCAGTCATTTATATTCTGTGGCAGCAGGAGCCAGCAACTCTGGCAGGCCGGAGAGGATCAATTGACAGCTGGAGTTCATTCAACTTATAATCAATCTGATCAGGGGGTTATGGATTTTTGCACTTTGAAAGCCCTGAGAAAAGTCTGAAAAACATTCACGGGGTGTTCAGAATTCCTTCGCGGCGAGGAGTCCGACCACAGAGCAAAGCAGTGAAGCAATGAAGCACAGCATGCAGAATAAATGGTGACACACACAGACACACTAATGAGACCCACAGAGAAGATATCAACAAGTGTGTATCGAGTCACACCTTCCATTTTTTGGTCTCTTCAGCTTTAGGGACCTTATTAAAGTCCAATCGCAGCATAAGAGTGGAAAAGCACAAGAGGTCAAAAAAGAATTTAAAAAAATACAAGTTCAGTTTATTTGTGCAATGTTCCAAAAGGGTGCAGAAACATTCTTGTTTTCAGACTTCAGACTGTCTCATCTGCTGACAGGTGAAAACAGAGTGAGTCATACGTGCTAATATACTCTCTTGCAAACACAAACACACACACATGCACGAGCGCACACAGGTAATGCAGTCACTTAGTCATCCCCTCTCTGAATCCAGCTTCCACACACTAAGTGTTCCTTTCTTCACTTGTTATTATCATTTGTTGGAACACAGAAACGCTGAGGCGCAGGCCGAAGCCTTTTTTTTTCATAGTATGCAGCGCAGTGCAAATATATGCAGCTATGAAAAGCCAATCTAGTACACACAGTAAATTGGCCAATTATGCTACAGGCCCAGTGGAACAGCTCATCTACATGACTGAGAATAAGAGTGAGGAAATAAATGCATGTGTGCAGATTCACAGCTCTTAGCATACACACCACCACCACGCCACCGCCATCGCTTATACTGCCACCAATCATACCAAGAGTCAGGCAGAATTCATTTGAAGAGTGCAAATGCAACCCCGACACACACACACACATACAAGTGTTTGCACACACTTCTAAGTCTAATCTGTAGTGGTTTATGTCTGTCTGAGTGCATACTGATGGAGCAGCTGTTGCAGTCAGCAGGGAGTCAGTGTCAACAGTATGACACTGATCAGAAAGAGTCTTCAGAGGCTTCGATTTTTGGTCATACAGAAAAGCCAAAGGCAGAGGAAGCAGAGAGAGGGGTGAAAATTGGTGAAGCTGACAAAAGAACAGGAAAGGAGGGAGTGGACCGGAGATGGGGAGCAAAAAAAAAAGAAAAAAGTGACCTTCATCATCAGGAACACACTTTGAAAGCCTGATTCCAAACGTTCAGAGCCCAGACGAGAAGGTCAATGCAAGCTGAGCTTCAGCAAAGACCGACGAGCTGCCAGTTTCACTCTGCATACGTGTGTGACTCTTTGATCATCAGGCTGCTTAGGGGGCCGTCATCCTCTAGTTACACTTTCTAAATAACTCCAGTGATGTCCTCAATCAGGTTCTCCCTCACGCTGACTTACCATCTCACACCTTGTCTCCTCTTAGCTATTTCTGTTTACTTCTATTCTAAACACAGATGCTATTTTACATTGTTTTTGACTCAGTCTCTTACACGATGCTGTGTTTCTCTAACTGTAAATAGACCACACGGCAGTCTTACTTGCTGTTACTGATACTGTAAAGAATATTTTCAACAGTGGATCAATTCGTATGTGGTACAGTGAATAATACTCACTGCAATAATCAGAAAAGGCTGCGCACATGAGACTGACCTAAAATGAACTACAGAGGCCGACAAGTCAGTCAATGCTCATTGAGTTTTTGAGCGCCAGTAGAGTCCCACAGTGTGGGGGAATATCATATTTCAGGCTTTGGATGCACAGAATTGTTTGTTTTGGTCTTTTTATAGGATTCGTTGACAATAGAAGGAAAAAAATAAACACAAATCATCAGCAGACTCAAAGAAAGTTTAAAAGAAACAAATGGAAATGTTATAATTTTGTTGGAGGGAGCTTTTCTGGTATTTAATATGGTGCATTCAGGGGTCACTGGATAAAACTGGCATTCCTTAACTTTCAGCTGCAGGTCAGTTCACAACTCTTGGATCCTGAGCGAAGAAAGTCTAATGACTTAAAAGTATGGGGCTTTCTATTTTTAACCTATTAACGGTTCCCAGTATGACCACCTAATAATTCACGTCTTGGACATCTAATAATGAACCCGCATGAGCAATTATCTCTGTCTGAATCTTCCTATGGTCATATGCTCCCTTTTTGGTATGTTTTCTTTCCTACCTTACTTCTCTTCCTCCTCACCCTTTTTAACCCCCCTCGCCCAACCCCATCTGTCGTCAGACAACTCAAAGCCTGCACCCTTAGGGCCCTGTGGAGGGCACAAAGTGGTCGAACACACAGAGAGAGACAGCCTTTGTTCAGAACAAAAATAAAATCAATGTATTCCACACAGAGAAGGAGAAAATAGTCATGCCAGTCCAGATCTTTGTGTGGATGTTCTTCACTGCCGCCTGCATGCCTATTATCCAATCTAAGACACACGCAGCGCCGACTTTCAGTGATTAAATCATCAGCGTGAGCCCTATTCAAGTATATGTTAAAGCTGATTTTGGTCAAAGAAAAACAAGGTGATAGGAGGAACCTTTTTATGGCAAAAAAACCCTCTCTACTATAGCTCAGTAGTGCTGGCTGAAGATAGGGAAAGAATGGAGGAAATAGGGATACTGAAATAAGGAAATGATAGAGGGACAGCAGCAGAGAAGGAAATGGCATTCAGAGGAATGAAAATTTCGTCATACCTGCATCTTTTCCAGCATGTCGAAGAACTCTGCAGACTGGAACAGAGACAGAAATAGATTACAAAGTATCTAAAACAAGCTGAAAGAGAGTTAAACTCTGACTGTCAGAGGGCGACAAGCTACTGACACCATTTAGCCGGCAGCAGTTCAATCATCGCCCTTTGGCTGGCTTCAATTTACACCTCACACAAGTGTTTTGACACTCAATGCTCAACCTAAACGTCTGCATTTAAAGCCCTCACACTGATAACATTCATCTGCAAGAGTAGATTGTGCCGCTCCCTCCCCTCCACGGGATCAGCTCTGCAGCGTCACAGAGGGCTGGGTCAGCCTCTCACACCCGCACGCGCTCACACACTGATAAAAAACCACTTCCTCAAAGAGCAACACATACTACATAACACACAAACCAGCTTCCTTAAGTGCATTCACACACACACACACACCGCCCTGTTCCCACGGGGTCTCCGCCTTGCCACATTAACAAGCTGCAAGGGTGATAATGGCACTTATGGCCTTGTGCTCAGATTTTGACACATATATAGCGTGCAAAGCAATGCATGGACAGTTTTAGGTAACAAGTGTGTGTGAGCGCATCAACGCTTTGACTCACATCACAGGAGATACTGATCTCTGACCCCAAATTAACCTTGCCATTAAAAAAAACTGGTTTAAACACAGACAGAAGTTGAGCGCCTCTCATCATCAACTCTATAACTGCAGTGTTGTGCTTCCTTTTTAAACTGCTTCTGCAAAAACAAACAAAGTCGTGTAATGCCTACTTTAATTATATTTGACAGCTAGAGTCATGCTGGCACATGTGAAGGAGTTTTTGCTACATTGAGCAGTGCCCAAGGCAGCTAAAAAGACACGCTGTAGCAGATCACCTTTGCAGCATCCCAATGGGCTCTTGGGAGTGCAGACAGCATGTTGAGCCTCCAATGGTGTCCAGACAAGTCCAAAGACAAGGAAGCCATATCTGCCTTTCTGTTCCACTGTCAGTCTAAAACATATCTCTACATGCCTACTTCCCTTTTCTCACCGTTGCTCTCTAATCTCAGTGTGTCATTCTCCTAATCTGTCCCCTATACTCTCTTATTACTCAGTCATTTCCTCTTTTCTTTTATTAGCCTTTTTCTCTCTTAGTTTTTCTTGCCTTTTCTCTCCTGCTCGCACTCGTTGACTCTTTCTGTGTTAGCCCGGTGACATCTGGATATCTTATTTCCCATGGCAACCTGTGGAGGCTGCCACGATCAGCCTGTCAGTCTGCCTGACTGACTCAATGACTGGCAGACTCACTGGTAGCTAGAATTCACACATACTCACGCTAATCATGAACACAACCACCCAGACACTGACAGAAATGATGACAAAGCACAAAAAAAGTAAACAGGAACTGAACTTGCTCACATTCTTCTTCTGCTTTCTCTCATAAATATATTTTTATTATTCTCCAAATATCAGAACATTACATCTGCAGCATTTGCATGGCATTTCTATTTGAATAGTCATTAATTAGATGCACAGCCTTTTTGGGTGAAGGGATGGACCGAAACTAAAAGCCCTGACCTCTCAGCTATCAGGTGTACATGAAATCCAACCGTTGAGAGTTGAGAACGCGTTGTTAACCCCCTCCCCAAAAAAACCCCTCTCAGCATTGCTCGGCTTTGTCACACTTGTGGCCCAATGGCACGCAGCTGAACTGACACGCATGTGTAAATGTGATATTTTAGCTCTCTGGTTGCAAAATGTTGCACACGTGGGTGTAAAGCAGCTATTAAGAAGGCACAAAACTGTAGAAAGTTTAAGAGGGTGCAGAGGAGAGGATGCCGCTACCTCACTCATAACACTAAGCGCCTCTGCGGTTGTTTCTCCTGCAGTGACTTGAGGACCTGAAGTTTGACTCGATGTGACATACGCCTATTTCTGAAGTCACAATATAAACAAATATTAGCTGCAAGACGAGGTAACTGATTAACTTAGCGGCAATAACAGTAAAGTTTGAACACATGTCTGATAGCTTCAGTTAAAGTTCACTTGCTTTGATGTTGTATTTACATAGAAATGATAAGTTGGTATGAGTAGAAACTTACTAACCTACATTCATTCATCATAAACTTGCGCGCCAAGTTGAAAAAACTCCCCATTACACATCAAACTGCTGGGACTTGCATGGTAACCAGTGCAGACTTACCTTGAGAAGGGCAGCCAAAACATTTGAGTCTTTAAGTGTCCCTGCCTTCCTCTTATTCTTACCCTTCCTTCTACATTTTAGAAGAGCTCTTCCCTCTCCCACACATTTATAATGTCTGTTTTGCCTTCAAACATGGCCACTAAAGCTTAAACAGGAAAATCAAGTAAGGCAGCAAACTGAATTGTTTGTCAAAGCAAAACAGGTTATGTCCTTGTTTATGTGTCTGACACAACAAGTACACACACACACACACACACACACACACTGTAAGTCATCCAAGGTATTGCCAAGTTTGGTGTTGCTCTCTTTGAAGACTGTTGACTATCAGCATCCATACACATTATTAATGTCAAAAAGGAAGTGCCTGAATAAAGTATTGTACAAATACAAACATTAGATCACCTGTAAGGAAGAAATTCCAGGCACAAACTATACAGTCTCTGTTTTAGCATACACTCCCTAAGCCAGTCTACTGCTGTACAATGGTGTGGATAAATTAGAGTTAAACCACCAAATACATAACTACTTAGTATGCTAACTTATAAATTGATCATGGGCCACTTTGTTAGGTATACCTGTTTAACTTCTTGTTCAGCGCATTCTCATTCCTGACGCGTAACATGCCGGCGATTTGTCACGTCCCGAGGCGTCACAGGGGGATGTGAAAGGTAACCTGCCGTGCCCCTATGATATGCGCCTGATTGTGGATGGAATCCAATAGAATGACGCTCCCGGCGGTAACACACGTTCCAGCAGTGTATTCCAGTCCTAACCCTAACCCTAACCTTTACCACAACCTTAATCGTGTTAGATAGTGTTTTGCAAAGCAATTCATGAGGAGAAAGTAAATAAATGTACATGTGTAGATTCAGTCCAAATGGTTCTCATGTTTCCTCCTGTTTCCGAATGCGTAACATAGGAATGTGTTGGGTGGCCGAAAGCGTAACTTCCCGGCTATTTGTCACATAGGGTAATATGTTACGCTTTGGGAGTGAGAACGTTTTGTCTTGTTATAGCAAATATCTAATCGGCCAATGAGATGGCAGCAACCACATGCACTTAGGCATGTATTTGTGGTCAAAATGGCCTGCTTAAGTTCAAACTGAGCATCAGACGGAGAAAGAAATGTAATGGTTGTTGGTGCCAGACAGGCTGATCTGGGTATTTCAGAAAATGCTGATCTGCTGGGATTTTCCCACACAACCATCTCTGGGGTTTACAGAGAATGGTATGAAAAAAGAGAAAATGCCAAGTGAGCGGTGGTTCTCTGGATGAAAATGCCTCGTTAACGTCAGAGTTCAGAGCAGAATGGGTCCGACTGCTTTCAGCTGATAGGAAAGCAAGAAAAACTCAGATAACCACTTGTTCCTTGGCATACTCTGGTCTCCTTAGCTCCAGCATGGTTTAAACACAACAGCCTGTCTAAGCATTGTTGCTGACCACAGTGTGCCCATGTTTTGATGGCTGCTCCTAGCAGGATAAGAGAACATGTCACAAAACTAAAACAAGGAGTTCACTGTTCTCAAACGACCTAGACAGTCACCGAATCTCAATCCACCAGAGCAGCTTTGGGATGTGGTTTAATGGGAGATTCACTTCACGGATGTGCAGCACACCGTTGAATCTGTGCCTCCACGGTTTAAGGGAGTTCAGAAGTCAAAAAGAATGGCAAGGTTTACCTAATGAAGTGGCTGGTGTGCATGCATGTCAGAATAATATTATATTTACAGATGATCAAGAAGGGGTTATTTGTTTATAACATTCAGCATTTTGGATCTGAATTTCAAAATACTCACATCACACACGTTATATAAGCTTGTGAGTGGCTTTTGACTGTAAAGCAGCAGAAATGGAAATACTCAACAAACCACAAGTACCTCCGATTTGCACTTAAACGCATCACTCGAGCAAACACAGTTTTCCCGCCGCTGCTGCCTTAACACGTTTGCTCGTGAGCTGTCCTCTGATGCCTATAACCTTAAACGCTTTTCCTAACCACGTAAAGAGCTTCTTACGAGAGCACCTATCTAACAATTAAAAAACAAAAATGGATAAAAGCAGGATTAGCGCCGACACGGTGCTGACAAAACGGATTTTATCAACATGTGCTTTGCGATCTGAGAAAGGAGACAAATGTTTCTACACAAAAGGCACGGATTTGCCGTAAACTGCAATTATAAGAAATTATATGTTTCATACGTTCACTGCCAGTGTGACTGATGATGAGTATCTCGCCATTAGGCCACTCTAGCTCACAGCAAAATTGGAGGCTGCTGTTTGATAATTACAAGAAATCAGCCACACATCAAGAAGGTAATTGATGCCTTCTGTCTTGAGTTATATTTCTTCCATAATTTCTCTCACATATGATTCCTCTGAGAGCATAATTCAGTTCAATCGTTCCTTTCTCACCGTGGACTAACTCCCATTCAGAGGACTCAGTAATGATGGCTTGCTTTGAGGTTGCTATCCTGACCAGGAGCCATCAGCTACTTCCTCACCATGCTAATCTCCCTCCATACAGAATGTGTTCTTTCTTTTTGTCATGCTGAAGGAAAATGGAAGAAAGATCTTCAGCTTTAGTGTGAGAGTAGTGCAGAGAGAGTGTCTGACAACATCATACCTCACACCACATGAGTCAGTGTAACAGCACCTGAGGAAGATGATCATCTACAAGATCTGTAGTTTAGCTACGTTCTCATATTTTTGTTTTTCACTTTGGTTCACAGTTTGAAGACAATTCTTCATGGTTAGGATGCATTCGGTCTGAGAATGGGTTAAATGGGGTCCCACTGTAGTAGACCATGATTCAATTTACATCACAATTCATTTTTAACAACAAAACGTTTTATCTGCAAAAGGAAGCTCAAAACAATGACAAGCATGGAAGAAAAGTGAGATCAGGTCCTCGAAAACCGCTTCGTGCTGTCATATACGGAAATTTCCAAGTGCCAGTCAAGGTAACAGGAGCCAAGGTAAAGTGCACACTCAAATGAATAGACATTTCCTTTTACTGGATGTCTTGTAGAACGCATCCTTCACTTTCCTGTAAAATTTCGAGACAAAATATAAAGCCAAGATTTAGCGGCACAGATGAGCATTCATTGTATCTCAGGCTCTTATTCCGCTTGCCTCCAGACGTAATCCCTTTTTTTAATGGCAAGCAGACATTGGAAAAAGAAGGATTACAGTACTCCACGCCTGGAGGAACCGTCACAGCAAAATAGGCATGCGACTGAGTTTACACAATGACATCAGCATGTTTGTGTTCTCTGAGAGCAATAATAGATATAATATATAATAATAGATATAAATAATGAACCTGATTTGAATCTTTAAAAAATTATAGGTTTTAATTTGTGGCATAGATAGCAGATGTTGTAAAAGCATAATAGCCTGTATTCGCCTGACATTTAGTCAGGACAACGGTAGGAAAACTGCTATTTTCATCTGCAATAATTTGCAAGAGAGAGCCAGAATCAGCTGAGCCATGAGCTGATGGGGACTGGCACTGAGATCAGCTGATTTGCCGGGATTGTAGCTTCGCTTGGCTTTGGCCTGCCCGAACTAACACCGTGCTTTATTTACGTCCACAAATATGTTCTCTTGAACTTTTGTGACAGTGGTGTTTGTCACTGTCTCTGAATTGCATGCTTGTTAAAGGGATTTCACACTGAGAACAATCGCAGTCAGCTGATTTAACACATGTAGACAAATATCATATCCCACCATTAGCAAACATGCGTAGGTGTGTCTAGCTGCTCATACCTTCATGCTGGGCGGTGCAGTGCGGGGTGGTGATGGGGGACATTCTCCCAAAGGGACGTTGGAGATGTTCAGCAGCTCCTGTTTCCTGCAGAGAAGAAGAAAAAACGAAGAATAAATACTAAATCGTTTTTGTTTTTCTGGAACACATTTAAAGGTGTTTCTGCTGTTTAAACACCGTCCACCATGATATAATAGTAGTAATAAACAATTTTCAAGCTAAACTGTTTGAAATATGCAATATTTCAAAGTTCTCTGTCACACAGAACCTGAAAAAAAAAGTCATCTGGGGCTGGAAGACTATGTGATGATTCATGTGTTTCTGTGTATCACACGAGCACACATTAATGATCCCAGACGTTCAAGACTGAGCTGTCACTGATGGACAGCTGGAGGATTAGCAGCAGCTTCAGTCGTGACGGTTTGAGATGAACATCTCTCATGTTGAATTTAAGATCAAGATCGAGTTGGTGGTGTAGCGGTGAGCATAGCCGCTTTCCACACAGTTCGATTTCTACCTCTACTTCCTCTGGAGAGAGATTAGAGTCCAAAAAAGACAATGGAACACAATAAATGCATATGTCTAGCTTTTTTTTTTTAATGTGAAATGACTATGCCCCCTCCTTTTTGTTCATTAGATGGAGCTATCGTAGCTCCTCCATCCTTTCATGCAGCAGTGTCAAGTGGTCATGTAATGCAGAAATAGTCCTACTCCTTTCTTTTCTGTAGTTAAATCAGCAGTGCACCTTGATGTTGGCAGATGACACACATTTTTTTTATGAGGCTCACATTACAAAAAAAAAAAAGAAAAGATGCAAAATCACAGCCACATCTCCATTAGCCATATTTTGGGACACACCCAGACACAGCCCTACTTGTTCTTCAGGACACATGAAAAGCCCAATTCTTTCCACAGGCACGGTGATCACACAACGCAGCGCTGTGTTCACCCTGCGTATGTAGTATGTTAGCTTACAGTCGGCGGATGATGTGTGAATGTCAGTCGTAAGGAAATACAGACTGGAGGAGTTTATAAGGACTGAAAAAAAAAAACCACCCATCATTTTCTTAGACATTGTTCATTGTTCTCTCTCTTTGTTCTCTTTACCCTAGAGCAGGGAAGGACACTGTTGCCTTTTTTTCCCACTGACCTGTGAAAAGGAAAAGCTTGTCCAGACTAAGGTCTCTGTGTAAACCCCCGCTGTGTGTCTCTACAGCACAGTGGCACCTATCTTTCTGTCCCTTACATTTACACCTGTGCGCAGGGATGGAGGGAATTTGTGTCCGCAAGAAAAGCAGGGAAAGATGTGGAGCTGTTGTCCTTGCAGCCTGGGCTGTGTCTTTGAGGCAATAAAACTGTGATTGCATCACATCAGATAGCTACCGCCCAGGAAGGGAGAGGACGCATTGGGACAGCAGAAAGAAGGAAGCAAAGAAATAAATTAGGAAGGTCATAGAGAATATCTGTGCGTGGGACAACGTGTGAATAGAAAGTTTGGATGAAAATGTGGCGTGTCATACTCTAGGAAGGCGCTATTAAAATCAGCCTCTATGAAAACAGAATAACACACAGTTGTTCAGCAGACTCCTTAGAGGAGAGCTCCACCCTATAAGCTAGACCTAATACCAGCAATAGAGGTGTGAAGGTCAGAGTTTGTGAATGAAAGTCTGGATAATACATTAAAATTACATCTCACCACATAATAGCTTGCTTGTTATTTTTAGGAACGTTGGCTTCCTAACAAATCATTAAAGTGAGGGTCAGACTGCGACCACAAAGTGCCCATCAAGGAGGTATCATTCAGTAATTTCCTCCAGTGGTAGATATGTATCGTGTTGTTATGACAACACCTCCTATCTGCACTCACTACGAACGGGTGAACCTTGTCTTTGATCTCCCTTTCTGTTTAAGTTCATTAGAGCCAATTAAAGTTAATTAAATTAAGGTGGATTATGTATGTTAACACTAGTGGCTCAGAGAAGGAAATATGAGAAGGAATCGTGTGTGCATGGAGGCAGGGGGAGATGAGGCGGCACTGGACGCGTCAGTGATGACTTTATATTGTAAAGAGGTGAGTGAAGAAGACACACTCAGTGCATCATAGGAAGTGCCAGGAGCCTATGCCTAGTGTAACTAAAGGAGGATTCATGGTCACTCGATCCAGCCCTAACAATATGCTCTATCAAAAAGGAAAGGTTTAGGCCTAATCTTAAAAGTAGAGAGGTTGTCTGTCTCCTTCAACTGGGAGCTGGTTCTTGATCAGTGCACTGCCCTCTAGTGGTCATTTTCTGTGGCTCCTATAAAACTATATTTAGATATGTTAAAGAGTTTCGGAGATATGAGTTCACTTCTTGCCTGAGAAAGTGAATGCGTTAATAAAATGATAAGGCTAGGTATGAGAATTCCCCTTCCTAGCCTAATATGCCAGATGATACGTACAATTTAAAACTGATATTTGGAGTCTTTGAACTTGACTTGATTCAACAAATATAAAAGTTTAACATATGGTCCAAGAGACAGATATGAAGCCTGGTGAAAAGAACTGAGGTCCTCATAGTCCCCAGTCAATGTGGCTTTTTATACAGTTCTGTGGGCTGCCACAGACTCCAGTGGCACTGGAAGAAATTACAGAATGATAAAAATGGAGATATATAAGAAAAGGAAGCATTACGCATTGGCACCAGTTATCAGCTGTCAAGTCTGCTCCGGAGCCTCTGACTTTGTCATGAGGAAGACAGTAAAACTGAAACTTTTATTTAACATGTAATTTTGTAATCTTTATCAAGCAATGGATGGAAATCTGAAAGAAGAATCTTTGAGATTTCTAGTTATTCCTTCAGAAACTAGGGCACTTTTTAAAGGCCCTGGTAGGTTTTGGAAATATTGCTGTGTATTCAACTTTGTGACTCAGATGCAAAGATGAGAATTCTGGGAATAGGCACTTTTTTAATTAACTAGAACTGTGGTCAAAGAAAAACGAAATACCTGAATAATTGTCTGGTAAGAAAAAGAAAGAGTAAAAACTACAGTGTGGTTAAAAAAACAAAATGCGGGCCTGTTAGGTAGCTCACAAGGCTCTGCAAGCAGTGTTGCTGGTACTTAGAATGTGAATTTTCTTTGCATAGGTTTGTATGTGCGGCTGTGCTTCTTCCTCACACCGTCTAAAATATACATGTTCGATTAACTGGCGGTTCTAAATCGGCAGCGTGACAGTGTGTGGTCTCTTTGTGTTAGCCTTGTGAAAGACCGCTGACCTGCTTTGGTGTATCTCACCTTTCACCCTGTATCAGCTAGGACAGGTTCCTGCCTATCACTTGGATAAACGTTTAAGGAAAGGGAAACAACATTATCAAGTAAGCACACAGGCTGTTATAGGTGAGATCACAGGGTCAAATTGCATTCATTGCTCTGGCTCTGAGCTAGCATGGATAATGTGCAGCATTCATTTCTGAGTGAGCAAATGGGCAGTGACTGCCACACTGTTAGATTCTTTTAATACTGCTGGGGAGGAACAGCTGTGTGGGTCTGTGAGGTCTGGGTACTCTTCCAAGAACTGGGTAGTCACATGTGAAATAGCCATTCATCTATCCACAACAATAAAGTGGTTGTTTAAACTGCAAAACAAAAAAAAGGTGATTGTTGGATAAATTAGGTGCACTGTAACTTAACTCGGCCCTCTGTCACCTGGAGCTAAGATTAAGAGGTTGTAAACTCGCAAAGAAAAATAGGACATGCTGTGCTCTACATTTACATCAAAACTAGTACAAGCTGTACCGTTCTTGTACAGCAGTGCGTGCCTATAATCCTTCTTGGATTTAGCTGGTGCTAATTATGGCTAATTCAACAGTAATTACATCTACACAGTCATCATGTTTATCTAATGACGATGTCAGTGACGCGTGCATGTGCGTGTGTGTGTGTGTGTGCATGTGTGTGTGTTTGTGACAGAGGCTGAATGAAAGGCCCATAAAAGAAAAAAGGCTTTAATACATCTCCGTTATTGATTAAACCCTCGAGATTAGATTTGGAAAGCGGGTCAACGGGAGAGCTATCCAGGACACAAAAGAGTGTTTGGGGAACAAAAAAAAAGGGGGACAACATCTTTAAATGACTGACTGATCCTAGTAAGGAGATAAGGAAATGAAAAGAGGAAATCAGGACGATGGAGAGAGCTGAGATGATAAAAATAAAGAACAGCGGACAGACACAGAAGGACCGGGAAGAGGGTGAAGTGCGGGTCTCTGGTATGGAGCCCTCTCCCAAGGGCTCATGAATCTGTACTGTTTCCAGTTGGTCTTAATATTTGTTAGGAAACCTGATAAGGAGCCTGATCTTCGTGCTGATTGGACAATTACATGACTGATGGTTCCTGTAATGGGGTTAATACAACTGTAATTGGACACAAAAAAAAAGGAAGAAAGATGGTTGATTACGGGGGGGGGCAGGGTACACAAGAATCCATCAACCATGTATATTGGAGTAGGCCTAACCCTGTAATAAGGAATTACACCACACAGCACAATCTGCTGCAATGTCACATATTAGACCTGGCAGCTCCAGCCCTGATCAGTACTTATGTTGGCTGATATTGACAGGTGACATACAGACAACGTGATTCCTTTTGACTCATATACTCTGTAGTTAAGTAAGGAAGTCATAAATGGATCCTAAAGAAGCCATGATGGTATTTTATGAATGGAGCCTAGAATTTAGATTTGCAAACAAGCTAAGTGTAGCCTTGAAAAAGGGTGCATGTATGGATGAAAACTCTTACGTTTTCCATTGTGTGTTTAACCTAGTTTCCCATATTAGCTGTCCCAAAAGTCTACTCCACATATAGATTTAAGAAATGGATGCACGACTTAGTCAGCTGTTTGCCATGAAGACTTCAGGCATCCCAGATATGCACGGATATGTGTAGAGGTCAGGAGAGAAGTAATTATGAGGCAACTGCAGCCCAAGTCACCGGCTGCTTCCTGCGGGAACATCATGCCTCGCCCTCTCTGTCTTACTGCGACATGAATAGATACAAATTTGGCAGCCGGCAGGAGATTAGACCGTCCAGCCAGACAACCTGAAACACTCTCATTATTAATAAGAGGGGGAGACAGATAGCGAGAGGGGGGTGAAAGGAGGGGGAGGAGGGAGCGACATGTCTTGTATCCCAAAAAAAGAAACGCTGCTGCATTTCTAAATCAACAGATAAATTTGTTCAAAAATAATGGCTCCTTCATCTACAGAGTTGGCGCACTGGAGGGAGCAGCGGAAGTAAATAACCTTTTCATTTAGCCGTTCTGCTGATAGAGTACAAGAAAGTAAATGGATTCGGTGTTCGCGTGTGCCTCTATGTGTATGTGTGACACTCTCCAGACCCTGTTTTAAGAGCAAACACACACCTGAAGATGCACTCTGTCATTATCACCCTCACAACTTGTTTTTGTGACAGACTGGAACTCTCACCCAACGGCACTAAAATATTCAAACACACAAGCTGGAATCTCTCTGGCTCTAAAGGAAAGACAGTTTGCTGTAAAAGTAGAGACAGTTGCCTTTGCATTTCATAGACTAAACCATAGTGACAGTTTACATACACCAGCCAATTTATTGGGTACACCTTGCTGGTATAGGGTTGGATCTGTTTGGGCTTCATAGGTGCCTTAACTCTTCATAGTGCTGGAAAGATTCTTTTGAGATCCATCCTTTATGCAAATCTCCCAGTCAACCACATCCCAAAGGTGATCTATTGAACTGAGATCTGGTGGCTTTGCGGGTTATTTTAGTAAAGAGAACTCATTGTAATGTTCAAGAAACCAGTTTGACATGATTTCAGCTTTGTGACATTGTGCATTATACTGTTGGAAGCAGCCATCAGATGATGGGTACACTGTGGTTATAAAAAGATGATCTGGTATGGTCATCAACAATACCCAGATAGGCTGTGGAATTTAAACAATGTTCAGTTAGTACTAACAGGTCCAAAGTGTGTCAGGTAAATATCCCTCACATAATCAGATCCACCACCAGCCTGAACCAGTCGTACAAAGAAGGATGGATCCATGCTTTCATGCTGTATATGCCAAATTCTGGCCCTACCATCTGAACATCCCAGCAGAAATTATGAGTCATTAGACCAAGCAATGTTTTATTATTATTCTCCAACTTTAATGTGTCTGTGTGAATTGTAGCCTTAGTTTTCTGTTCTTGGGTGACAGGAGTGGCACCGGGTGTGGCCTTCTGCTGCTGTAGGTTTGATATGTTGTACATTCAAAAAAGCTCTTCTGCGTACACTGGGTGTAACCATTATTTGAGTACGGTCAACAGTCTAGCCATTGTCCTCTGACCTCTGATATCAGCAAGGCACTTTCATTGCCCACTGGATATTTTCTCCTTTTAGATCATTTTGTGTAAACGATAGAGATGGTTTATGTGGATAGGGGATAAATTGTGATTCATCAAACCAGGTAACCCTTTTCTAATCTGCTGTTCTCCAACTTTCTTGAGCTCTTAGTGTAATTGTAGCCTCAGTTTTCTGCTCTTAGGTGACAGGAATGGCATTGCCATGGTCTTCTACTGCTGTAGCTCATTCAAGGTTCAACAAAGTATGCTTAGATTAAGAAAAGATGCTCTTCTTCATAACTTGGTTGTAAAGAGTAGCTATTTGATTTACTGTTGCCTTTGTATCAGTTTGAAGCAGGCCATTTCTCTCTGAATATGTCTACAATGCAATGTGTTTCTGTCAAGTGATTTGCTGATTTGCATTAATGTGCAGTTGAACAGGTTTATCTAACAAAGTGGTTGGTAACTATAATATACAACTTTTTTAAGAAAATATTTTAATGTAATTTTCACACATTAAAGAACAGGGTATATATGAAGTGGATGATAGAGAAAAAATGTCAACCTTGAAGTGAAATTAATCTGTAAGAGCTTTCAGCCATCTTCCATTTATACCACCGATGCATTCAGAGATACTCTTTCAAAGCTTTTATCAAGCTATGGTCTTCATTCTCCAAGACTCTCCTTGGCTTCTGCTCATCTTTCTCCTTTTTAACTTGACTCTTTGGTTCTCTCTCCTAATTATTTCTGCTTTTAACCCAAGCATCAGATTAAACACATGCCAGTGAAGGTCTTGCCCTCTCGAAGGCTGCTGACTCTCACCCTGGGAAATTATGATCGTCCTGTCAAGGAAAATGGTGTTTAATATGCCGCCATAAGTCTGCTACCCTGGAAAAAAAAACAACCAAAACGTCTTCTGACTGACTGTAACTGTGCCATTTAATATGCTGAAGCCAGAGGCAGTGACGAGAACTCTGACTTCTAAGATAAAAGATGTGCAATAAACCAGTGTGTCAGACACACAAGCACGCTTTGTTGCTCGACACTGAATTAACCATCTTAACACCAAAAGAAAACACTACACGCCAGTAAAAAGGTTACATATTGTAGCTTTAGCCTCTGAAATGTCAGTGTTGTTCTCTGGCTCACTGCACCAGTGCTGCCAGGAAACCGTTAGACATTTATGTGTATTTACCTCCCAGCAGCAGAGTGACACTGATAAAGGCCACGGGCTGAAACGCGTTTGCTTCTTTTTCTTCGGCCGTGCTGCGTGCAGTTAATTACACTTTGTTTGGCTATCCCAGCAATGCTCATAGTCACCGGTCTGTGAGGTGATGACGTATTTTGTGAGTTCATTAGCCTGCGGCCATTCGATCCAGCAAACACCTGAATATCAGCACAATTTCAGTAAGAATATGTAATGCAAACTCCCTCGCTGAATGAAATGTCATTCCACATGGGTTCAGAGAAGGTGTCCTGTCAGTGCTCTTTGTAATTGCTTTTATTTTTTCAGCACTGGTACATCCCCTGGTGTTATCTAATGATGCATCCCTAGAAAGATTCACCTGTCTGTCTTTTATTCTTTTTAATTTTTGTCATTTTAATTACACTTCTGTCACATACATGTATCAGTGCATTCATCTGAGGCACAGGAAGTGCATTAATGAGACTTCTTTCTTTTTATTATTCAGATGATCTGCATGAGGTTTGTTATCAAAACTTTTGATTTAAGGAAGCAAGAGTTTTTTTTAAATTATTATTATGATTATTTGTTCTCTTGCACAGCACTGCATTGCAGTGAAAAACACAGGTACCTGGTATCAATCGCTATCAATGTCATATCAATCGAAATGCCTCAAATCCTGCCTTATCCTATTCATTTTGTGATGTGGGGGGGCACTTCCTCTTTATCGTTGCCCGATCTCACCCAGTGTCACTGACTTGAGTAAAAAAAAAACCTGAGTTAAGCATCTGTCGGATGACATTGAATATGTCTCTTCTCCGCTAACTCCACCACGTCAGAGTAGTTGATAACCACACCAGAGAAGAAAGGTCCTGGAGAAAAATGGAAAGATATGAAGACAGAGAGGCAGAGACGCAGAATGAATGAATACCAGACAGATCGCTGAAAGAGAGAAGGCCAAAGAGCGAGGTATGGAGAGCGAGAATAAATGAATCTGCAGACTAAAATAGCTCTCTCAATCCCCTGTGCAGAGCTGGGTAAATAGGGCTGTCTTGGGTGGGTCCCTGGGTACTTGTTAGAGACAATAGCGTCTCATCCATTACACTCAAAGACAAGGTTGTCTGTCATACACACACAGTATATGTTCACACAATTTGTTCAAGCAATATGAAGCATATTGCTTTTTTCATTCACCCCAAAATATCTCCCACTAATGTATAATAATGGCAAAGTTTAGGTATACCTCCTTAGACAGAGCTAATTAGTCTTTGTGTAGTGTCATTTGTTGAGCACAATCCAACATGGTCCTAAACATTATTTTTAACAAAAATCAGCTTGTTGAATGCAACCCCTCCCAAAAAACAGAAAGCCACTCAGCTGGTATTCACAAAGAAGAGTGAAACGCTGTTTAAAAAGGGGATTAATTGCGGATAGCGAAGAAAAACACTGCGAGAAGGACGAATGGAAACACGAGTGAGTCAGTGAATAAAAGCAGAAATGTTAAACAGCGGGAGGAGGAGAGTTTGACAGCGAGCAGAGGGAAGGAGCTGCGGCAGAAGGAAAAACTTTGTAAGGTTGTCAAGAAAAGCAGCATGAGAGACTGTAGTTTTAAACAGTAACTGCACTTAATCTCTTAATGAGGATTTCTTTCTGTTAGCACAAATGTTTAAAATCTCCCACTGGCTATGCTGAACACCTATAAGAAGTCTCAGATTTTCTTTTCTGCAAAGTCATAATAAAAAAAAAAAGAAAACAAAGAAATCTCACTGAACATTTTAAATGCATGATATCATTCGAACAACTTTAGCTAGGAAAATAAGGTTTCTCATTATAGGAGCAAAACTGAACATTTAAACAAACTGCATGGCCATTTGTTTTCATTTACTTTTACAAAACCCTATGAGCAGAACTGCAAGGAATGAATTTTAATGGTTCCAGTAGGTCTCACTGGAAGGAGAACCTTACATTAGTTTACAATACAAAGGACCTTGAGGTGACTGTGGTTATTTGGGGCTATATAAATGAAATGGAATTAAATTGAAAAATGGAATTGAGCTAAACACCTGGAGCTAGAAACCTGGAGCAAATGAATATTTTAAAGCCTAACTAAATTTGCAGAACATATACTTTAAACCTGTGTAACAAGAGTCTTTTGTGTATGTGCACAGAATAAAATGAAGTAATGTTAGGTTGAAAAAGACAGAAAATATAAGGTCAGATTGTTAGCCCTAATTTCCTTGTTCTTCAGTGCACTAAAAGAGCAAATGTTTCCATTAATTCTAAGGGGCTTTTACTTTTGTTTCAAGTCTATTTTCATAGAACAATAAATTCATCAAGTTGCAGAAAAAAAGACGGTTAATACTGAGAGTTAGCTTGACTAGTTAGCTACCCTCACCATCTGTTACACGTGTTAGGACCCTACTGGACCACATTTTGGCTTTAGAACTGTGCTAAGTTTTCATGACACAGATTCAACAAGCTGCTGGAAACATTCCTCACAGAGTGGGATCCATACTGATATGACAGCATCAGGCAGTTATTGCAGATTTTATGGCTGCAAATACATTATATAAATCTCAGGTTCCTACACAACCAATGGTGCTCCACTGGATTAAGATCTGGCGACAGTGTAGGCAATCACAACATGCAGGCACCTGAATGTTGTGATTGCCAAATTCTGACCTTACTGTCCAAATCTTGCAGCATAAATTTGCAATTATCAGACCAGGTAATATTTTTCAAATTTGCTTTCGTCCAACTTTGTTGAGCTCCTACAGTAACTGTAACCTCAATTTCCTGTTCTTAGCTGACAGGAGTCCCATCCACTGTGGTCTTCTGCTGCTGTAGCTCGTCTGCTTCGAGGTTCAGCATGTTATTATGCAGAGATTCAGAAAAGATGCTCTTCTGCATACCTTAGTTGTAATGAGTGGTTATCTCAATTGCTGTTTCCCCCCTATGAGTATGGAGCAGGCCATTCTCCTCTGAACACGTCTATATACTTAAATAGACTGAGTTGCTGCCCCGTGATTGGCTGATCAGGTATGGGTTTATCTAGAAAAGTAGTCAGGGAGTGTAAGGGCTAATAGTAGCTGCCATGTAGAAATTTCAGTGAGCAAAATTGGTAACTGTCTAAATGGGCTACCTGCTCTTGTGTATCCTTCTCTGAAAATGTTTTTGTTTTTTCAAAAACTACATTTTTTGTTTTTTTAAGGGGAGTAATCCTACTTTATTATTGTATACTTTATAAGTGTTGCACAAAAAGAGGAAGCTTGCCAGGTGGAGCAACAGGAAATACAGGAGTTTTGGAAACATTTAATGTGACCTTTAGGCGTAAAAAATCCTTCTGCGTCATCTGGTTTTTGAGATGTCTTGTGTTTTGTGTAGGGGTATCTCTAATTTTCTTCTTCTGGCTTACTGGTTTGCAAACTGGGTTTTCACTGGGAAACCAGGAAGGTTTTTCATGATGTTTGTAATCTGTTACCAACTGATAGCATGATTTATTTTGCTCTATCACAAATACTTCAACCACCACATGGCCCTGCAGGACACAGCTAGACTTGATGAGACAATACAGGATGCTTGTTAAACAGCAACATAGCCATTTTAAAGTGTATCATGCTCTTCAAAGAGACACAGCTCTTAAGTTAGTTTTTGCTGTCCATATCAAGGACCCTCAAACAGAAGGATCCCGGCCACTCAGCAGTGTTTGATGAGATTTTCTCTTAAGGGACAACAAGTGTTGAGATACTTCAAATCAAATTAAACCTTCTGAGTCCAAAGGGAAATACAAGGGTTTAATACACCGAAACAAGTCGTACATCTGGGATAATCACAGAAAACTGCAAGACCATAACAAATTATTAAAAACAGTGGCGATGGCAACAGAAGCAACGGCAATAAAACCATTTTAAAACAAAAATCTGGCACATGTGAAACCTCCTAGACTTAGAGGTCAGGAGGTAAATGTATATGAAAATGTTTAAAATGTTCGTGCTCATCCTGAAAATGACACCTCTACCCCCTCCCAGCTTCTCTCGAGAATGAATCTGAAGGAAAGGCTTTCATGGTTAATTTATGGACCTACTTGTTCTAAATGTCCTTGACTGACCCTACCTAGTCACTTTTATTATGCTAAAAAACAGTCTGGTCTTGGCTGTCCCTGTAAAGAAGTACACGTCAAACCGTTGAAGGATAAAAGAATGGAGGGTTGCTGTTTGAGAAACCTTGGTGATCTTAAAACAATTCCTTCCAACACCAAGGCCTAAGTATAGTGACTGTTTCAGCTGCTTCGCAGAAGACAGCTGAGTGGAATCAGTACTCGTGTCCTTACTTTCTGCAAGATTGGACAGAATGTAGAACTTGTTGCGCCACGACACAAAATCCTCCTCCACAGGCCGGCAATCTTATTCCACCCAGTCCTTGTGGGCTGACTAATAACCGACTCATCAGCACATTTTGTTGTGTGTCTGTCCTCATCATTCCTGTGACAGTTGTTATTATAAATAATATATGTAAGGTGAGAAAAACCTTGTGAGGATCTGTAAAGAGACTGGATTTTTGAGGGAGAGTGTTTCCAGCCACTCTGATATGCTGGCTGAATCAACAGTTTAAACTAGAAGGAATCTGAGATGCAGATGAAGGTTTATGAGGAATGATAAGACTAGAGTAATGATTGACTAGGCTTTTATTGTTGAATTTCTCTCAGTTGTTTAAGACCCTGTGCAGATTAGATGGTTATCCATACCTGTTGTTTAAGGAGCTTACCAGCCTGACATTTTGACATGAGAATGATCCAACTGGGGCTGAATTGTCATTTTTAATAATTGTGTTGGAATCAATGTGCATGTATTACCCTTTTCGTAGACAAAGGAGTAGCCTGACATTTTGAGAAGTATGCGTATTTGCTTTCTTGTTTAGAATCAGATGAAAATATTAATAGTACAATATAACTTTGTGCAGAAGACTAAACAGGAAACTGCAGCTTTTTGGCATAACTTTCCAAGGGAGGTGGAAACAAACAGGAAACCACGAGCTTGGCATCAAAATCTACCAAAAACAACATTAATTCTCACATATTAAAAACTGTATATTACTAATGTACATAAAATCAAAGGCAACCCTCTAACTTCTCTGGATTTTAAGGCTAAAATACACAGCAAATTCAAAAGTGTTAAATGTTTTGGTGTTAGCAGACTTCACGCAAAAGTAGAGTTAATTTTACTCAAAGTAGAGTCAGACTATTTTAATGTAACTCTGAAAATAATATTAGTTAAAATCAAGTGTTAAAAATTAGTGTTTCGATATCAACTCTGGAGGTGTTACAATGGAAATGTTAACTCTTGACCCCCTAAAGGGGTTATGACACTTATAGTGTAAATTCACAGGCTCCGCCCCCAGCATCACAGGTTCCAACCAAAGCTGAAGCAAAGCCATTTCAGAGCATGTTGCTCTCCAGAGTTGTTTGCCACGCTTGGTAAGTCATTTTTTTCTGAGATTGTTTTAGTCATTATTATTAGCTTTTTACTTCTGTGGCTCCTTTGAGTTGAGACAAAAGTGTGTAAGGCATTAGCCACGTTGCTCGGAGATAGCATCTGTTTTAGCTCGCTGGAATTTATTGTTTGCGGGCAAATACTATAGCCTTAAAAAAAAGCTTGCATATGAATATTCAGTCCAATTTTTTGCTAACTCAAATACACCTAAAACAATTTTTAGTCTGTGAACTGTTGGCATAAAATTATGGCGCTACATGAAGCCTGAAAACTATCTAGCAAACGGCAGTAGCAGATGTGCTGACTGGGTTCTAGGCTAACATTTAGATCCCTTCAGAGTTTTGAGCATATGATTTAGGTAAAAATTAAAAAGACAGGTTTTAAATTTATTTCGGCATTAACTGTTGTCTGTGTTCTTCAGTTGTTTAAGAGAGCACCATTTTAACAAACGTGTTCTGGGTAGAATATTGGGTTTAAATATGGGCAATGGATTCGTATCTAGGATTGTATTTTGGGAAAATACTTTACACAAGTTAGGCTCAAAATTATTCTTTTTTTTACAGTGTTGCAATTGTTTACCAGACTATTTGTGCAATTAATTACTGCATAACTCATTTAATTTTTGAATTTCCACCTGCTTGCAGAGGTGGAATATGGGGGAGTGCAGGAGTATGTTAAAGTTAAACAAAGTGATGAATGGAGGACGTGCATATTGTATTGAAGAAAAGAGCATGCTGTTATTTGCTTTGACCAGCTTACCTACGTCAGACCCTTTGATAAACAATATTCTAATGAAAGCGAGAGCATGTACATTGTTCCATATTGTTACATGTTTTAGAAAATGTTTTGAAATTGTGGTGCACAGTTCTAAAATAAATGTTTTTCAGAAAAACATTGCCTCTTTTTAATAAATGTTTGTTTCCCAAGGAATTTCTAAAAGTTCAGAAAAGTAAAAATTACAATTTTTAGAATGATTAGAAAATAACTCATATATAGTTAAAATAAAATACTCTATCAGAGTTGATATATAAACTCTTAACACTTAGTGTTAATAAGTGTTACATTGTCAGCTTTAGACAGATTTAGTATTTAACACTAAATCAGAGTTAACACTCCAAAAAGAGTTAAATTAACACGCTCTGGTGTGGACCCATATAGATACTTTAATAGTGTTGAAATCAAACCTGACAGTGTTAATTTGCTGGATTTGCTGTGTATGATAACAACTGAGGTTCATATTTATTTGTCACTTATTTGTCACCACTTCCAGTTGAATGTGGAATATGTAGAGTAGGAGGAAAGACATTTCATGAAAATACTTATTTGTAAAAGCAGGCCACATAGCTAAGAGTGTGATTTTACACACCTGTGGCAGTGGGACTACAAACGCTTGAATTGAAAGATTAAGAGGTGTGGCCCAATACATTTGACCATACATGAAGATTTTTCCCACAGTAATAATGATTTTACAGGTAACAACTTTTAAGAGACTTGCTTTAATTTACTTACAGATGAAAATAAAACAGATTTGCCAGATAAAGTGCTAATAAAGAAGCACAAATGACAGGAAGATGCTAAGGTTACTGTGATGAGTCAGGCTAACCTTGTAAACTGAAATATGCAAGAGAATTTTTAACATCCTTGAAAGATTTGAATAACAGATGCAAAATAACGTTTTCCTTTGCACCTTTAGAAAACCCCAAGAGAAAAATATCTGCATGAAAGACATACTTGTAGTTATAGACAGTAGTAATTATTGATTATCAGTGAATAAGTTATACACAGTGAACCGCTGCATGCATTTTTAATCATCAGAAAAAGCATTTTGAGTAAATATATCGACATATAGACAGGCACAGTGTATATATTTTCAATTGTGTTATTTAAAACTTTTGATCTTAGAGGGGGCAACACAGTTTGAACAGGAAGCCGCATACTGTGATTATGGATTAGGCCTAAATAAGCACTCTAGCATCACGCATGATGCTGTTGCTCATACTAACACACACACACAGATAACACAAGAACAGACTGGAGCACTGGGGAAATTTCACCAGAACTACACATCAGTTTGTATAAGTGTTTTCAATAGCTTGAATGATGCATATGAGGGTTCACATACAATGGGACGGACAGTGCGTACACAAACATGTACACACAAATAAAAAGCAGGTGTGCAGCTAGAGATAAATGAGCCTGTAAAGGACATTAATGTATCGCCAGTAAAATAAATATTCAGATACAAGCAGCAGAACTCATGCTGTTCAGCTTAATGGGGACCAAGTACAGAGAATGACTCTATAAGAGCAGAAATAAAGAAATGCTTTGGAGACAGGCATAGAGCACAAGCTCTTTTCATATGTGTTGTATTAATGAAAATTAGAAAACTGGATCAAATATAAATATGTACTTTTAATTCTTTGCTGAAGAGTGAAGCAGTGTAAATGTAAAAAATCCCCAATAAGTTACTTTTCCAGCAGCCTAAGCAATCTCACCTATTATTATGTAGTTAGAAATGTTCAGCTCTAATAACAGTAATCAGTCACCTTTTTTATATTTTCACTTTTCCTTGTATTAATAGTTAGAACATCCTTGCTTTAAGGCCACTGAAATTACAATGGCTCAAGTACAGCTGAGAGAAATAGTAGTATGAGAAGTCTGAATGGATGCAATCATGCACGTAATAACCAACACTTGGAATAAGACACCTTAAAAACTGTTGGCAATTGTGCCTAGATCATTATGTGACACAGTCACAGTAATGGAAGTACTAGCAGTGGGACTGTGTTGTGGCTTGCGGCTATTTCCACTGTCCAGATATGGTTTTACTGTTTTCATTTGGCTAAAGGGCAAAAAAAAAAACCAACACAGAATCAAAATCATAAATCATTTTGGAAGCACATGAGAAATGTGCAAAAACAAATGAAAACAAAAGTGTATTTGTGTGCTTGCCTGTGTATATCTGTGTAACAGTGCAGGCAATCATTACTCCAGGCATGGCTGGACTGATCAATGAAAGATCTCTTGGGGCAAAAACATAACTGTTGGAGTCATTGTGTATAGGAACCCCACCACTCATCATATCATTATTAGATAATAGTCTAGATAACATTACAATTTCTGTGTCCAGGAAGTCTGAGGCCAGATTTGCATTTTTGCTAATCCAGTCTTGCTGCTCAGAGTTAATTTTATACTTAATGTTAAACTAAATTACAGTGAGTGAGAGAGAGAGGGAGAGAGAGGTCACATAAACTTTTGAAGCATTTGCAGAGTACAGTCTATTTTAATACAGCCTATTTTGAGCCAGACCATTACAACAAAATAGCAAAGTGCATCTTGTGCTGCATATCTGATCTTTACACACACACACAGACAGACTCTCACAAACACACACACACCTTGCACCAAGACAATATTGAACAGGCAAACTCCAATCTCCAGCCATCTCTTCAGATTCCAGTTAAACTGCGGGAGCACGGCTGCTGATGTTAGCTCCCCTCTGCCGGGATGGGGGCGGTCTCGACCCAGACAACCTCAAACACTTTTTGTTAGCAGGTGGAACATTCTCAGGGGTCTTATTGACTGCACTCAACCGAGGTAGTGTTAGCAGTAAGATGATCAGTCTTCAACACAGCATGTGGGGAAACCCCCTCCACACACATGGGGATGCTTTTGGATGGGCGTTTTTTTTAAGGAAGCAGGGTTTCAAAAGCCTTTCTTAAAGGAAAGCATTAAATTGTGGTGCAGCTTACCTACAGAACTCCTCAGCCTGTCAGCCTAAAAATGTGTGCCTATGCTGCCCCCATGCTAAAGCAATGAGACAGATATATAACAGACATCAACAAGTGCCCACTAATGCTTGTGTGTGTACAGCAGTAACTCTTAAGGTCTGGATATAGAGAGTCTTTCTATATCCAGACCTCAACCTCCTTTTGTCCATGTTCCTCTCCCTTTGCAGGGAAGCTTTTATTCTCGGAGCCCCTCTTGAAAAGCACTCCGAGCACACCTCCGTTCACCTAAACTCCTCACAACCTTTCTTTCTCCTTCCCGTCATTCAAACTGACCCAGATACAAGCATGAGCACAGTCAACAAGACGCTAAAAACACACTCACACACAAGGACACACTTGACAAAATGAACCTATAATAAAACTGCACTCAACCATACAGAGCTCAAAGTGCCCTGTGGCTCTGGAATAACAAAGACATTACAGACTTAATAAAGTTTTCCCACACAAACCCAGCTTGACACTGCACTGCGGACTGCCCGCCTGTCCACAGAATTACCTACCCAGCACGCCGCCCTTGCTTAATGTACAAACTTCACCCACCCTTCGCTTTCCTCTCTCTCCCGCTCCTTCTCCTTGACTCTGCGAGACTTGTGAAGGAGTCCGATGAGGATCACGGCGGCCCGGATGCCAGCTTTTTTGTTGTGGAGCCGTCCTCCGGTCTGAGACATGCCGGACGTTTCTGCTGGTGCCAGCAGGGGTTCGGGTGATAGCTGGTCCAAGGTCAGGCTGCCTTCAGGCTTCCTGGCGTGCAGGACCTGCTTGGTGGTGGCTTTGCGGGGATCCAGTTTGATCAATGGATGCGACAGCCTCTTCTGTATGATGTCCGGCTTGCGGACAGAAGGTGAGTCTCCAAAATGAGAACCTGTTTGAATTCTGGCCTCTGTCTCTGCAGTGAGACCTTCTGCTGGGAGTCTGGACCAGTAATCCCAAAGTTAAAGAATCTGGCAGCCTGTCAAGTCTGATGAAACCTCAGCTGTTCTTCTTCAGCAAATATTTTTTTGTAATCCCAAAGGTCCAGAGTGGCACTGCCGGACTCCAGCTCAAGGTGAACTCCTATCTGCATTCCCTGCTCCTGCAGTGAATCTGTACATCACAGCTCCATAGCACACTGTGGTCGCTGGTGATAGGATGAAGACTTGCAGGCTCACGGACACGCTCACTGTAGCACCGCATCTCCCCGTCTGCCTACCTCTACATTCCCACCTCTCCCTTCTTTCTCTAACGTGCTCTTCTTCTTCTCCTTCTCTGTCTGCTGCTCCTCTGCTCCCTCCTTCCTGTCATCCAGGCCCCACCTTCCACAGTCTGATAGGCTGGGGAACACAAGGTACCGCCTCCTCTCCTCCTTTTTGCTCCTCCTCCTCCACTGTATTCCTCTCTCTATCGCTCCCTGTCCTTGTTTCTACCTTGTTAATAATTTTATATCAATCTTCCTGACCTTGTCCTATTTTGTGCTTGATTTTATGATTTCCTTTCTAGACACAGGCATGTACTCCCACAGCCACCCACCCACCCCTGAGTACACACTCAGTCACTAACTCTTTGTCTCAGTGTGAAATCTCAATTCAAACAGCCTTATCATCCTATTGCCTGCTGTGCTGTTGCCAAGGGCATCCAAATTGAAATGTAGTCTCAAGAAAATGAAGGGAGATTCATTGAGACCTCATGAAAGAAAAAAAGGGCAATTTTAAGAAATTCTACATGCTTTTTTCCCCTTGTACTCATGTGGAAATACATAACACATATTTTTCACACTGCATTTCTTGTTCTTTGCCTCCAGTTAAGCTTTTCTGCTATCTATTTTCTCCAATACACCTCTTGGAGAACTAAAAAACTGCACGCTCGCCTGCCATCCTTCCAGTGAACACTTACTCCGCTGTTCTCCCTGGCTTTAGCCAGAGCCAGTTCCCTCTCAGTTGTCTCACTTCAGTAAACACCACCAAATCAGTCATCTTCCCAGAATATATCGATCCAAAATGTTCCCTTTCCATCTTTGGCCACCTGTTCTTCTCCCTCTATGAACTAACCAGCTGACTGACAGCGAGTGAGTGAATGTTTGAGTAGCTGCATCACTTTCAGTAGCTTATTAATTCCTTTTCAAAAGGACGTTTTTACCTGTTTTACTTCCTTGAACTTTGCCGGTTAATCGCTTGCCCTTTAGTTCCATCATTCATGACTGTGTTTAGACACAAATCTAAAAGCAGAGACGTGGAAGCAGGAGTATTTTAAGTTGAAGTGAAACAACAAATATAAGGAAATAATGGGGTAATTACGTTTTCTGTTTTCATTCCTCAAAACAAATACAGATAGGAGACATCTGTGGGCTTAATGGCACAGTCACGTGTTCACACGGCAGCGTAGATAAAACTTTGTAGACAGACAAGGACGTAGGCACACAAGCCGCAGCCTGATGCAGCAGAAAAACAATTCATACTGCACATCTGCTGCAGCATGTCTGGGTCAGAGTGGCGATAATATTAAAAAGATGAATGTTGTTGTGTAGCTGAAATAGACTGTCCCAGGCTCCTCTTACACAGAGGCAATTAGAGAAATGCAAGAAACAAAGAAGAAAAAAGCAAAGAGGTTTGAGCAGATAAGATGCTTCAGTAATTGTTTGACATCAGCCAGGGAATAGCAGCAATAAACACGGCAGTTAAACTGAAGCCCTCCCCTCAGCCCCTTTTCTCTTCATACATTGCTTTTCCTGTGTGTGTGTGTGTTTGTGAGAGGGAGATCAGTGCCATAGCAACCAGACAGCTGCCAGAGGACCTGCCCGAAGGACCCCTGAGGCCGCAGCCCCCCCACCCCTTCAAACCCATCCGAGGAAAGACCGGGTAGATTTGATTTGATTTGAGTTAAGGTCATTTCAGAAATTTGCTGCCAAAAACCGTAGTTCAGCGCTTTTGATTGACACAATCTGCGATCATGACTCCAATGCACAAAGACACCTGAGGATTTTCCCAGCTCCCATGTGGTGCCGCACAAACAAGCCCACAACTCAACCGGACTGTCAAACATCCCTGAGAGACACACTGTTAAAAACACATGCGGTACATGCGCACATACATGTAGGCGCTCGGCCTTTTCCCTATTGTGCGTCATCAAGAAGAGGAAATGAGACACCTGTATCTATTCACTTACAAACACACACACCCGCTATCGCACCCTTTCAGCCCCGTTTTCTTCCTTTTGTCGAGCACACACGCCCTCATCCACAGGTGCGACATTGTTCCCGAGCCATACGCTGAGGTATAACTGCCATTCTCTGAGCGTGAGGGTGGATAGTTTGTGTTTTAACTCTGTGTTTCCAGCAGCAACTCATTATGACGTTAATTGTTTTTGAGTTTCCTTTTACTATTCCGAATGGTATGTGTTTCTTGCAAGGCAATAACCACGATCATCACAGTTTGGAAAATAATTTTGTTGAGTATCTTTTTTTGTTTGTTTGTTTTGTTTTGTTTATAGAGGCAACCAGCCGTTGCTGAAAGCCAATAGCTACTGTACAATTTCCTGAATGGCCATTTGAGACTTGCATTAAAATCAAGTGCCTCCCCACTAGCTCCAATGCTAGAATGCTCCTTTTTACAGCAGAGATAAAGATGATTACACCCTTTTAAAAAATGTATATATAAATATATATACGTAAACGTGACTTAAAACTTGCACTCTATCTGAATGCCACCAGGTGGCGATAGCTATGGCGGCAAAAAGAGTTGCCGTTCAAAAGAAGTCTTGATCTTGATCTCTCTCACACATACCTTATTACAGTGGTTCCCTAACCTTTTTTTGCTAGGCCCCCCTTTGTTTCGCCCCCCACCACCTAAACAGCCCCCCACTTTATTTCACACCTCAATCATTTAGTAAACAATTAAGCAGATACAAGTACATTGCAATAAATTACAGGTAGTAATAAAATACACTACTAACTCTTTTACGCTACGTGCACACCTACATGGGTATTTTTGAAAACGCAGCTGTTTCTATGCGTTTGGACCTTTTGTCCACATGTAAACGGAGTTTTGAATCACCGGAAACTCCTTTTTTGCATTTACGTGTGGACAAAGAATACAGAGTTCATCAAAGGTTTGTGCCTTTTTTATGTCACGCTGTGCGCCACGTTATTGTTTACATGAGATGAATTGCAGAATGGCAGATAGAGACAAAATACTGTTAATCTGACTATCTTCAGGTTTTACATGCTTACATACACACACGCAGCTACTGTCCCTCCATTTACAAAGGCAGAGGCGTCACGGTGTGATTATTTTACGAGTAGTTGTTTTTTTCATGTAATAATATTCAACATTGCTGTCAATACATTTAAAAAAAATGCTTCTCTGTGCAAAATGGGTTCAAAGACATAAACAACTGTGGGATACTGTTTGTCCGTGATTTGAACCGAGTGAACAAATTGTGGCAGGATCAGCCTGATGTTATTTGCATCCCACTGTGGGCGACCATGGAACAGGGGGTTGGGAAGCGCATCTGTAATGGGAAGGTCGCCGGTTCGATCCCCGGCCTCTCTGTCCTGGTCGTTGTGTCCTTGGGCAAGACACTTTACCCTACCGCCTACTGGTGTTGGCCAGAGGGGCCGATGGCGCAATATGGCAAGCCTCGCTTCTGTCAGTCTGCCCCAGGGCAGCTGTGGCTACAACTGTAGCTTGCCTCCACCAGTGTGTGTGAATGCGAGAGTGAATGAATAGTGGAATTATATTTAAAATAGTGGAAGTGCTTTGGGTGCCTTGAAAAGCGCTATAGAAATCGAATCCATTATTATTACTGTAACTTTACTGTATAAAGGGCTAACGTCTCCAAAATGTTCAAAATCAAGAATGTGGGATACTGTTTGTCAGTGATTTGGAGAGCCCAGCGCGTGCTCTTGATGCAGGGAAAACCAATTATGCAGGGGAGACCTACCTTGGCACTTGTGCAGGTGAAGTCAGAGGGAAGATGCTTCACCATATTTTCTAGTATTTGGCTTGGAAGGAAGTTGGTTTGGAAACATATTTGGCAATGCTTCATCTCCTGCTTTGCGTTTGTGTGGCAGCCCTGTCAATAACCTGTCCATTATGCTAGCAGCGTTCTTTTTTTTCTTTTCATACCACGCCGCCCCTGCAATGGTTTTGCACCCCCCTATGGGGCGGGCCCCACACTTTGGGAACCTCTGCCTTATGACTTCATGGACTCAGTCACTGACTGTGAGTCACACTGAATAAAAAAAAATATTAAGTCTGTTTTGTAAATCGTTGTCATACCATGTTCAAAAACAGAGGATTATCTGTGGCACAAAACCGGCTAACATGTTGTCAATCACAAGTCATTAGCCAATGAGTATGCGGTTTCACAGTCAGACCCGCCCCTCCACATTCAGTTCTTTGCAAGCAAGATGGGAGAAATGCTCTTCTTGTCACAGTAGCCTATCTTTTATACTTACATTATCTGTATACACTGACAGTATATACAGTTTACATATCTTTCATGGGCAGTTCATTCAGTTAACTGTTTCTGTATCAAACCTAATGTGTTTTGCTCCTTCTCCCCACAATAAATGAAATTCTTATTCCCTTTTAGGGGAACAAGAAAATTGTCATAAAATCAACAAATTTTAATTTTGGATGTAAAACAGAAGCCTTGTTGGGGCTCTGCAATGAAACAACATGATGGTTTTGAAACAGCACAAGAAAATCAATGTAAACATCTACATGTAAAGTTACAAACCCTTGCTCTGGGTGTTTGCTTACTACACACCCAGAAACTTGCACACATGCTTGCGTGCGTCTCTTAATGGTGCCAGGCAGCCTTTCCTGTCACTTCACAGCTCCTCAAGTGTCCCACAGACAAACAGATGCCAGTCCAGCAACGTCATCTCACTTTGCTGCTCATTCTATTGCAGGACACACACACATACAAACACACTCAACTCTAAAATGCCTTTTGTAATAAACAAAACTATACCGTGGCAGCTCGTCTAATAGGCTGCACCCACAAGGCCAAACACGCACGTACACACACTTAAAACAAAATGCTTGACCCAACTAGAAGGTTACTGCAGAAAATGACCTTCACAGCTGCTGAGTAACTAGTTTATCCAACCACACCAACACACACACTCATACACACACACACAGACACACACAGATGTTGTTTTCTCCCTCTACTTTCCTTCTCAGTTAAATCCCCTGTTCCAACACGCTCTGTTCCACACCATATTGGTATATCACTTTTTGCTGTCCATATCATGCATGTCATGCATGAAATAGTATCTTGGCAGATTCAGCTCCACCATGTAGTGACTCCTGCCTGTCTGGGCCAGGCAGAGGTGTCTGCTGTTTATGAAGAAACGCCGGAGCTGAAATGGAAATGCCAAACGTGCCATAAATAAGAGCTTAACTCTGGGATGTCTGTCACGTTGTCATATAAGTGAAATGAGGAGCCCTTAGAGTAAATCCAGAGAAACGCCGTGACTCACTATCTTTAAGGTCATCCACAACCTCATGTAGAGAAAATATGGAGAATTTATTTGATGGGATTTTAAAAAAAGATGCCAGCTCTGATTATGCTGCGTATTTCAGAGAGAAGCGGATAGATCCAGGTTCTACAACGACTGTCAGACCCTTTCACAAAGCAAAGCAGGGTGTTGAGCATTTATATATAGTAGTTAAGGCTTTTTAAGCTGCTTTGATTGCTATTGAATGTGTCTTTGTATTGCCAAGCATCACCATAATTCCCACAAAAGCCGAGAGCTGAAGCATGTTTTGACTTCTGTCCGTTTCCCAATCAAACTTTTGTGAAACTTGGCGGAAAGGCAAAGGGCGGAGCCAAAATAAAGGGTTGGCCTTGCTGAAAGGAACTCTTCTTTTAATGTGGTGGTGTCGTTTTACTGATGCTCGGATTCGCTGTAATGAAATTAAACAAAGACTTTTTATCAGTCTGAGCCCGTGCCTGCTTGGGTTTCTTCCATGTGCCCTGGTTTCTTTCCACAGCCCAAAGACAGGTTAATTGGTGACTCTCTATATATACACATACTAATGACCTGTCCAAAATGTGTTCCCTGCTTTCTGACCTGTGTCAGCTGGGACTGGCTCCAGCCCCCTATTAGGGTAAGTGGGCACAGCTAATGGATGCATCTGCTCTGCATGTATTGTCTGGTTTCATTTATAAACTGCTTGATCTATTTTTTCTGTCCTAAAATTTCCTCTTTTTTTAATTTTTAAATTTTATTTTAGTGTCCCCCAAATTTTCACTGAGTCCGTTTTCATGCAGGAGGTGCTGGTGGTCTGAAGCCTGCTCCCCCCATTTTTGTCACTGTTTAGGGGACTTCTCGCCTTAGCAACAGCACCGCTTCTCTTCCTGTAGCTCTCATCTCTTCAGTATCTATCACACTATCACTCTCTCTCTCACTTTCCCTCTTGTTGGTGTTATTTTCCATTAACCCTTTTTTTTCCTTCCTTTTTTTCCTTCCACACAAATCCCTCTTTCCCCTCCCCCTTCCCTCACTCCCATTTCTTTTACTGAACTATCCTGCACAGTAAACTTTAATCGATTATAATATTACAGTTACCAACTCTAATAAAGAAATATTTGGAGAATTCAAGAATTGAAATCTATTTAAACCTTTAAACTGATAACACTGCACACATACGCACGCACACACACACACACACACACACACTTCTTAAAAAGCACATTCCATTTTACAGTAAATAATTAAAATGTGGTCATCGCAGCAGGATAAATGATCACTGGTGATGTTCACTTTAGATAATCAGTAATCTGTAACCGATTTCCTGCATCATCTCAGAATCTAAGCCTCTCATTCATGGCTTTTAGTCACTGCCATTTAGTCTCACTTCATATCACACCTTCCTTTTATCTCCTCTCTGTGTGTGTGCGCTCCCTCATGATAATGCTTTCCACAATTCAGTATTTGGACCAAAGATTTTTTTTTATATCGAAGAACTAGAGTGCACTATTATTATGGTGACATATGCCGATGGAAACAGAACTGTGCACACAAGTTACGGACATGACATAACATTTGAATACAAATAGATGAACACAAATCTTAAAGCGGGCTTTTTTCTTATTAGACGACAGGACAGCATCAGCAAAATATTTTGTTTGTTCATTCCCCCCTGGAGAAATTGTACTGAGGGCAGCATAAGGGTAAACTGTTGCCTCACAGCAAGAAGAAGTGAAGATCTGAAAGCACTGGGCAGCTGGGGCCCTCTCTGTGTGCAGTTTTCATATTTTTCCTTTGCTTGAATGGGTTCCATCCAGCATGCATTTTAGCTTAATTGCTGACTTTAAACTGGCTTTAGGTATGAATTTGAGTGTGATTGGTTGTTTCTCTGTGTTAGCCCTGCAATAGACTGGCAACAGGTTCAGGGTGTAGCCCATCTCTGACTCAGTGACATCTGGGTTTGCTCCAGAGAGGTCTAATGCACTACAACTTAAGAAAATACCAGCAACAGAAAAACTGCAAAAGCACACAAAACACAAGCAAAATGAAAAAGAAAAAACACAACAACCCCCAATTAAAATAATCAGAGGATTCTTCAATGTTGTGAGAGAGAAAAAGATGCTAGGTAATGTGTGTTTTGTTGTGTGCTCTTGGAAGCTTTTTCTAATTGCAGTGTATTTGAACGCCCATTGTACTCCAGCTGCCCGTGCACCTTATTGAATAATAAGTTAATAAAAAGGATGGAGGACAAAATCATTCCACTTAGCTCCGCTGCGTGAAACATGGCTGAATCGCTGATGTCATTTCACTGGTGACAACTGTTAACATTGTATCAAGATTATTACAAGAGAGGAATTAAATTAATTTATATTTGTTCTTTTAAATAACAAAAACTAATATTGTTAGTACACGGCTGTGAACAGACATCCACAGTGACGTCTTCTCCACAGACCAGCATTACAGAGCCTGTTTTTTTAAGTTGTTTATGATTTAAAACATCTACTTCTGTTTCACGTGCAACTTAATGCATTGGACTGTTACAAGTTCCCGTTCTGGCCACAATGTCAGCCCTTCAACAAACTCAGGAATGCCATCACTCAATGTAAAAGCAGGTACGTCAGTAGGATAAAGTATTTGACCCAGACATATGAGGTCACAAGTTTGAAGCACCACTGATGTGTGTGAGGTTTTTTTTTCATCTTTTCATTATTTTTAGCAAAAAACTTAAAAATATGACTTTAATGAATAATGAGAAAGTAGAAAACAATACATTATCTTGTGAGAAAGTGTAATGAGGGCATTTGAGATGTAACAGTTTTCAACTACGGCTAGACATGGAGAAAAGACCACCAGCTGGTGGTTATTTAACATTGAAATGCTTATTGGGACTCAATATTCTTTTCCTTCTTGTCTTCCAAACACCACCTGCTTTCGCTCTATACCAACCAACAGTGCCCGACCCCACTGTTGGTCTGGCGAAGAGAAGCTAAAATAGTTTTAAAGGGACTGCAACAACACCCAGTATACAATAAATAGGGATGGGTATTGATAAGATTTTCACAATTCCGATTCCATTTTCGATTCTGTTTAACGATTCGATTCTTTATTGATTCCCTTCTTGATTCTTTTTAAAAAAAGAGAACACTAAGGTCGATTAGCTTAGAACTTTGTTTTATATCTTCTCTTTGAACAAGATAGAAATTTAGGAGTAACATGGCCTTACAAACCCAACAGTGAGATCTTAAGAGATCCACAGCCTACGGCTCTTCAATGGGGTGTCACAGGGTCCCCAGAAAAAAAATTGTAAATGTAAAATAATAAAATAAATATTCTTCTGTAGCAATAACAAAGTATATAAATTATAAATTATTCAGTAGCAATTACACAAGAATATCCAGTAATGTCCCTGCCTACAATTAAACACATTCACTTACCGAAAATCGGGGCATCTGCTGTGCCAAATGGGTGCAAGCCTTTTACCACAAACTTAGTCACTGCTCGGTGACATTCGTCTATCCTGGCCTGAAAGGAGACGCTACCGGTAGACTGCAGCGAGAACTGCCAGCATCTGAGCCAGACTCTCTGTCTGTCTCTCTCATCACGGTCACCTAAATGCACAGTAATGGCAGGTTTTGTAATAAGGCAGATCGTGCTAACATAATATGCACTGTTAGTTGATTATTTACCTACCGCATTAACGGGAGAGGACGTGCAAACGTTACCGCTGCTGCTGGGTTGAGATTCACGAGTCCGGAGCGGAATTAAAAACACGACATTCATTTAAGGTTATCGTGTGTTTTGTGAGCAAATGCTTTTGCATATTCGTAGTGTTTCCTCCCTTAAATGAAATATCTACTTTGCAAGTATTGCAAGTTGCCCTGTTGTCATCCGTTCTCGTAAAGTATAATCAAACTTTTGAGCGTCTGAGCCGCCATGTTTCCTGCCAGGTAAATGACGCTCCGCAACGGAGTGTTTGCATAAATGGCAAACAATTCCAAGGAATTGAAACACTGGGAACCGGTTCTCAACAAGAACCGGTTTTCGATACCCATCCCTAACAATAAATGAAGATTATTTTTAGCTGACCTCAATAGGTCCACTTGATTTGTGAAGGTGTTTCCAATAAACGTGCTCACAAAACAGTCAACTGATTTATAGAATTTGATTCCTCATTCTGTTCTGCTCACATATCATTTCTCACTGACACCGGGGTGCTTGCCGTCAGGTCATTGTCATCCTCTTGTATTTACTAAACAGCTAAAATTCGAAGCTCTAGTGTGGACTCTCAGTGTGAACTCACTGGAATGAAATTCTTAGTATTGCGATATCCTGACATTCAAACTGTCAACAAATCTCTTTAAATGACAAAATCTAACAATGACTAAATCTTAGTAACAAGAGTGCCCATTCAGTCAAGCCTATTTTTATCCCATTCTTCAGCTCCATTGTTGTCATAATCCGTTACACATGAATGAAGCACACCACAGCTATGTTCCATTATTATGATAAACACACACACTGTGCTGCTGCTGTAAAGATTTACTAAAGCTTAAATATGCATTAGTACTGCACTAAAAATAGTCCTTAATGAAAACACTTTTTATTCTATTTGATTAAAGTTTACTGAAAAGAACACCATGCATAACTGCTCATGACCTGTGCAGTCGGTTTGCAATCGAGTGGTCATGAATGTGCAACACCCTCACCCTTGCTTGGCTAACAATATCTCAGGATGCATGAGACGAGCCTTCTTGTTTGCAATATTCCCCAATTATTTTAATGTATCTAATAAAATAGCAATATTTGGTGTCCTCCCATATGGAAAAGATATATAAATCTTATAAAGTTTGTATCTGTCTTGTGTGAAACTTGTATGAAAAGCATACAAGAGTGAAAACAGATATAAGATCCCTTGAAAAATTATATAAATGAAACTTATATGTTTTGGATACTTATTAAAACAATATATGAAAGTGACCACTTTCATGAGTAAATCATATAAGCCTTATATGATTCACTATATGAAGTAGGCCAAATCTGATGCAAGTGTTTTATACATTTTTTCTATTTCTTTTCCATATGGGCTTGTATGGATAAAATATTGCCACACAAAATGTCGAGAAACTTAAATCTGGGGAGCCTTCAAGCCACAGAACAGAGGGGGAAAAAAAGGAGACAGCAAGCTGACAGAGACGTTGTGTTTCTCTCAGCACGCTTGCCTTGCTCTGTCCAGTTAATTTGCTCCTTTTGTCTTGGGTTTCTGTTAATAAAATCTAAGTGTATCTGGGTGGCTTTCGTATTTGTCTGGCAGCTGTAGCCTCTCATGCAAACTACCCATTTCCTCTGCAGGCAACATAAAATGAATCATCAACTGCTGATAAAGGATTTTCCCAGACCAGTTTGACAGCTGTTTCTAAACGTGAAAGCTTCATGAATCACTGTTGTGTCATATCAGCTACACAGCAGCGAAATAAACCACAGAACGTGTTGGATTATTACTTTAAGATAAGTTTACTACAGCCTGCTGTCTCTACTTCGCAGACAACGGAGCAGAGATGAGTTATTACTTCACACAGGGAGGGAAAATGCTGTTATCAAACACATAAATTAACAGTGTCACGCACAGACACAGACAAACGCAACCAAACGTGCACCCGCATACAGTGCTATACATGGCGTTAAGCAATGCAGAAAGCTCGAGTGGTTAATACGACTTAAACTGGCAAATGGAAAGACAAAGGAAAACAAGTGTCTTTTATAATGGGACACAAAACAGAAAATGTATGAAAGAGGCAATAAACTCCAACTCGGTGCTGGTGTTTACGACACTACAAGAAGAAATGAGAATTTTAACTAGACTATTATAAGTGAACTGAGCACTTATATCATGTTTTCAAACTTTGTAATATGTATATATAACAGAAAATTATATATGCAGGTTAATGAAATAGGCTGTATAAGATGGGCGTGGTCCTCTGTGCCGCCACTGCCGATCACGAACACACTTTTTCCCTTTTTTATTAGGGCCCAAATAACACAGGGGTTTCAGACCGTCTTCGTTTATGTTCTGTCCAACCCTGATCAGATCAGTTGGTTGTTGTGTTCGTGGAGTTTTCATACGCCAGCAGTGACGTATCGCCCGTCACTTTGATTTATTCTTTGTTTCTCTCAGTAATGAAGAGTTATTTGTCCTAACATCTGGATAGCTCTTCAGCAGACCTTTGGTGCCCAGGTGCATACATGCACTCTGCATTTCAAGTGCTGTTCAAAGTGCACTTAATGCATGCATTAAAAGCTGTTTGGATGAAACAGTAGAACACAAGCCGACTGACGGGAGCACGCATGGCAGCATGATGACTGTATCGCTCCACAAGCACATCATCATGTCACACAACCACACTGTACAGTCGCTACTGTGATTACCCTGCCCCTAGCTGACTCAGGCATGTGCAACTCTTACATGCTGTTATCACTGTACATGCCATTATCGGCTTAACACTCACCAAGAGTTCCAGCACGCACAATCTGTTTATGTTACTAAATCTATAACTGCTAATGTCAACTGGTGATTTTTTTATTTTTGCGTTTTTTTTTTTTTTTTTTAATTCCCAATTTAAGTTCAGATATTTAGAATGAATTATAGGTGCTTGGAAGCTTCACCAGAAGAATTTAAAAATTAACTTAACAAAAAAGTGTTAAAATGCTGCAAGTTCTATTCAGAGAGGAAGTGATTTGATTATCGCTTTGTGAAGGTCTCAAGGAAAAGCTTTGACTCCCACACCTTTTAAGCAGTCTCCTTGCCTTTGAAACTCTTCAAAGACAAGAACTTCTGTTGTTCACAAAGGTGTTTTACATCCCACACAGATGTCTGCCCAGCAGTGGAAGGTGATAGACCGGGACCAAAATATGATGTTCATAAAAAGCCAGGGCCAAGTTTTATCCTTGTAGGTCTATTTCACCTTCTCTGCCCACAATTAACAGTATTTATGCCTTCTTCTCTTCCAGTCTTATCTTCCTTTGCTCTGTTGTCTCGTTTCTTCACGTCTCAGTGGGCTATATTAATACTCTGGCACAATTTCAGGGCGCACAGTATGAACCTGCTGACAGCTTCAACTGAATGAACCACAGTCTGCTCCCTAAAATACCATTACTAAGGGTTATCATTCTGTTTTGTCTTTTTTTTTTTTCCTTTGACCTCCACGCTTAGAAATTATGTGCCCCAGTGACGCATAAACCTCTTCATAGAGCCTGCCTCATTTTTGTGAGGCAGGCTCTATGCCTCTATGCCATCTCTCATGCACAACAATGCATGAGAGATGGTGGAGAGCCAGCACGTGTGTGCTTCTTTGTGTGTGTGTGTGTGTGTGTGTGTGCACGTGTATTTGCAACTAGCCCACAGAGCTGGGGGCCTTGCTGAGTTGACCAAATAAGACACCATGTGTTTGTCACGGGGCGACAGATGGAGAAGGAGGAGAAAAGAGGGAGAGAGAAGGTGGAGATAGAAAGTCTACTGTATGATGGTCAGCGCGTGCAAACACACACACACACACACACACACACACACACACACAAACCTCTAAAAACGGCAGAGAGAATATGAGATCATTGCTGTTAGCTGTTTTTACACTGTACAAGTTGTTGCTTTATATGTCTGTGCCAGACCGAGGCCAGTCAAACACCCATAACCGCAAAATGATGCAAATATCTAATTATATTGCTTTAAAAAATGTAAAACGTGGGGCATTACATTTTATGCTTCAATCAAGTGCTTTGCATGCTGTCTAACTGTGGAAGAACTGCATTTTATCCCAACTGGAGTTGGTGTAGCCAACTTGCGTTTTAGGTGAGTGATCAGGGAGGCAATGTGCAAGGAATAACTATGTCTTTCTGTGTTTAAATGTTGCTTTTATTTGTAGCCTGTTATGAACCTTTTACTGTGGAAAGGCCATTATCATATAATGTCTGGCCTGTAATATTTTGACTCATCACTGCAGAAAAAAGTTTAAAGGGAAATCAGTGCATGAAGACTAGTTTACCAATGGTTTGAAATTCAGCATTGGTGATTGATACCCAAGTCACTATTTTATTAAAGCCCAACTGATCTTTAACACCAATGTGAATATTTGGTGAAGTAAAAATATGTTATGCCAATGTACAGTAAACATACAAAATCGGCCCGCTAAACATTCAGATCTGACTCACTGGACATTTTCGGAGCAAGCAAAGGAGGACATAAATTTGAGACTTTTAACTTTAGTTTGATAGGTTTTACACCTTTTGCTACTGATAAAGATCTCTCCCATGGCAAATCATACAACACTAAAGTAAAATAAGTACTAGATAAACAAATAAATAGCAGAAAGTTCCTGTTTTTTTACCATCTACTTTAAAAATGAAGTGTATGAGTTTTACAGTGGGTTCACAGTAAAAAAGAACTTTTTTTTATCATGTGGAAAAGCTAGATCTACTGTTGAAATGGCAATTTTTCCTTATATTAAAATATATCAGGGATTAATGTGTAGTTAAACTTCTTTACACTCACCGGCAGAGGAGATTCACTGCTCCAGACCACTTAAGACCATAATCAGCTGTATGTGACGAATGATACGTTTGACATCGCTGGACTAAACAGAGGCAGATTCCTTAACATTTGCTGTATGAAAGCCAATTATTTACCTGGTTACATTTTTTGGTGTGTTAAATATGTGTGCATATTGCATAGCAGACACTATGCAACATCATGACATAGTTGAAGGGTGATTTTTTGTAATGTAATTTAATGGCAGTTATAAATTACAATACCTGTAGATTGGCAAATGGCTAATATGAGCTGATAATGACATGCAAATAATGTTAATTACACATATATATAACATTTCAGAGAAAGAAAGTCTGTATGCTTTACACATAAAGAAAGAATTTTCCGATCAGCAATCAACATGTAAATCTTTGGATTACGAGATTGCTGAGCAGAAGGTTATATACAATATTCCTACAGTATACACTGTTCCCATAATGATATCATTAGTGTTGTTACAATCTGTAATAGTACAGTACAGTACAGCAGTACCACAAAAGTGTACATAATAAATTGCTGTAGGCTCTATTTTAAAGTGTCTGCAAACAAAGCACAATGCAAAGGTCTTACTTGTGGCATATTCTGCTAAAACAAAACAACACTCATTAACCGTAAGGTGTTTAAAGCAATAACTGCCGAAGCTTTCATCAAGTAACTGGAAAACATTACAGTTGCCCTATTTCAGTGGGAAATAGACTGAAGCAAAGGCAATTTGCAAGAAATTGTTGTGTTATTGCTTTAATTTAAGCTTGACTGCTCTCAGTGTACTGACTTGTTAGTTTTGCTGAATTCGAATGGGATGACTCAATCATGTTTTGGTCCCATCCTGATTGTAATTTCATCTCAAACTGAACATTAATATGTGCAGCAGACATGTCGACAAGACTGGTGACACACAGATATCCAGCACTGTTGTAAAGAGTGTTTCTACATTGCTGATAATGACAGGATTGTTTGCACTGCGCAACTTTGTCAGAGGGTGATTGTCGACACACACAAACAGCGGTATACTTCCCCTGGCACCTACCTGTGGGAAATAAGGGTGATAAACTAAAGAGGAAATAGCGATAAAGCTGTCTTTGAGTGTGCGTATGTGTGTGTGCATGAGCGCGTACGTGTGTGTCTTGTGTGAAAAAGTAGCAGCAGAACCTGTGAATAGTTCTGTGCGATTCAGAGCAGAATAGAGAAGAGAAGACATTTTCAAGGTCCCCCTACACACACACACACACACACACACACACACACACACACACACACACACACTTAGACACATATGCAATCATTCATACTGCAGGACAACAGCCCAGACAGCTATTTCAAACTGCCCTCTTGTCCCCACAGCGTCCAAAGTGGCGGCTGATGGATGATCCATCATGAGGACTATTGGTCTGGTCTGCAGATAGGCTGTGACACGGATAACCTAGCCAGAGCATGGACAGCATCATGGCTGTATTCTGTCAGCACCAGGCAGGAGAGGAGAATTTATACGGGATGAAGCAGCAAACCTGGGCTCCACTCTCGATTACTGTCATCCCCAAAGTGAAGGTGATCATACAGAGGCAAGAAAAATGTCACTGTTACACTCCGAGCAGAGCAGAATCCAAACCTGGCACATTATGTAATGGATAAAAGTGAAGTAGCATACTGAGGATTGCGGGTTATCCAGAAAAAAAGATCATGGCAGTAACGTCCGCTTTCAATTAAAATTTATGGTGGGATATTTATGTTAGGTTAATTGGTCATTCTAAATTGCCCATAGGTGTGAATGTGAGTGCAAATGGCTGTATGTCTCTATGTGTTAGCCCTGCGATAGACTGGCAACATGTCCAGGGTGTAGCCCACCTCTCGCCCTATGGTAGCTGGGATAGGTTCCAGCCCCCCTCCCACATAGCAAGTAGGTCTGGCCCGGATCAAGCTGGCACTGCTGGCTGACTTCTGGCATGATAAGACATATGCCATCCAGATATGGGCCAAGCCTGGCATAGATGGCACTGTCTATGTGATGGCATGCCATATCTGGCTCGATGGTAGTTTGATATATGTGGCCCAGGTCCACAGAAAACAGGTCTGGCCCAGATCCGGCATCAAGCTGGCCCTTCTGACTGACCAGTGTCATGGCAGGGTGTATGTCAACCAGATGTGGGCCAGGTCTGGCAATGATGGCATCATTTATGTTCATATTTTCCTATTTTAGTTAGTAGACCCAAATGTCATGTTGCAATACTATACTGCTATGGTAGCCAATGTTTCAAATACAGGTTTGACAGGTTTGTGAGTGTACACTTTATCCTAAAGCCTAGTGATGGTTTACTCATCTTTGCCAGCGGGTGGCTGTAGCTCAGGAGGTGGAGCAGGTCACCTACTGATCAGAAGGTTAGTGGTTCGATCCCTGGCTCCTCCAGTCTGCATGTCAAGAGTGTGAATGTGTATGAATGTAGTTAGGGAGCACTCAGTTTAGAGAAAGTGTGTGAATGCGGCATGTTGTATAGAGCACTCTGAGTAATCTGGAAGAGTAGTAAAGTGTTATTTAAGAATCAGTCCATTCACTGTCTGAACAGAGTTTCGCCATGTTATTTTTGCACTATTATGTTCCGGCACATGTTGTTATTACATGGCTTGATTAAGGTACACATTAGGCTGACGTCTGGGGTCAGAGCTGAAACTGTTCTGGGCCAACACAGGGCCAGCAGTGTGTCTACAACTGGCCTATGGCTGCACACAACTTACACATGGCCCACATACTGCAAAAAATGACGGCCCTTTGGTGGCCAGATCAGGTTTGCCAGAGGTAATCCACACATGGGCCAGCACAGGACCACCAGTGTGTCTGGGCCACCAAAGGGCCATCATTCTTTGCGGTATGTGGGCCATGTGTAAGCACATTGTGTGGGCCAGATCTGGGCCATACCAATTTTGCTATGTGGGCTGTGACTCTAACAAGGATAAGTGGAAGAGGATGGATGGATGGATGGGATATTTTTAATTTTAATTTTTTGGAGTGAATGCCTCCTAACAAATAGATTTAAGAAGTATTTGCTGCCTAGTAATGGATTTTCAAAGTTACAGAGATTATTTAGGACTCAAGTCAAGTTTTTAAGGACACCAAGAAAAACTGGAAAAGCTTTTGTTTGAGGGGAAATTTTAAAAAAAGAAGAAGAAAAAACAATTTCATGCCAAATTGACCCTGGACCTCAGACTTTATCATGCAGTCACACATCTCTTCATGGAAAATCACTGATTCGACATAAGTGAATCAGTAACAGCTGTGTAGAGAAACACCACCCTGCATCTGCACAGTCTTATAAAAATCTGGAGGTTAGGGAGGATGGAGAGGATGTGATTGCATCTATCCTCCTATCTATTCATTTTCTAAACCACTTATCCATTTTAGGGTCACGGGTGCTAGAGCCAAAGAGCGTGCATCAAGAGAGACAGGCAGAGAACACCTCGCACAGGGCCGAGGGGACGACTCTCTCCAGATTATTAGAAACTGTCAGCACCTCATGCCAGTTGTGGATTACAACTTGTTTGGCCAGGACAAAGTGCATGCCTACATGTCCTCCCTACTCCAGCTGTAACATACTGGAGTATGTTATAGCCGCCAGGCTGCTTCTGCTTCTGTTTCTCGCTCCAAAAAATGACAAAAGACTCATTCAAATCATCACTGAGACACAGATGCTGCAGACAAAACCTAGAGAAACAAATACAAAATAAACTGTGGCAGGAAGAGTAAAAGAAAATCCAACACTGAGAAGAATGCGTGAAAAAAGGCCTAAAAACACATGAGGAAACAAGATTGAGGAAGGAAATCAAAGACAGACTGCAAACAAGAAGATAAACGAGCAGAGGGCAGAGAGAAAATGCAAGTGAGAGAACAGAGCCGGAGGAGAGAAATAGGATGAGTGATGCAGGGCCGTGCTGAATAAGAGATATATCTGTCCCTTTGTGAGCGCTGATTACAGTGTCAAATCACAGACAGTCCTTTGTTAATCACCAAGCACACTGGCCTTGACTAGCTCTCTGCTCCGTGCTGTCATTTCACCGAAACAGAAATGTCATCAGACAATTATTTTCACACACTCTGGGCTATTTGAAGCTTGATTGTTTATCTCTGCTTGCGATGTGTCTGTAATTTGGCTTCGGGTGATGTTTTCTTCTCTCTTGCATACGCATAAACTACGTGCATTTTTGAAACGTAATCGCTGGGATGACAGCAAATGGATTTCTGATAGGTGTGAAAACATAGGCGGGCAAATGCAAGAATTTCGAAGATGCTGCATCATGTGACACAACAGGAAAAAACGAGCATCTTTAGTTTAATTACGCCCTCTCGTTCCTCTGTTCATCTCCTCTATAAAGCACTGCTCAGTCGAGGTTTGTGGAACTCTTTTATCCCTTTGTTTCTCTCCATGTCCCCTGGGACCATAATGTCATGCGTAACATCAGAGAGGTAAATCAATTTCCTGCTTTCTCAGTTTGCTTGGTTGAGTGGGATTTCGGCTGACAGCTGGTTGCCCCACGCGAAATACACAGAAATACACATGCATGCGTTTAGATACGCACCTTGGGAAATAGACATTGAAGGGGCACGAGAGGAAGAACTCATCAAGGAAGAAAAGTGAGAGAAAAACAAATGCAGTCACAAACAATGTGTAATACAGTTTGTCACTGTATTCTGCACTTGCACTATATGTGAAACCCGCAGTGCAGATCTTGTCTGTCTTTCCCCTTCTAGCAGTAAGAGTAATTGCACCAACGCAGGAGATGATAACGCATGATGTATCCCTCTAAACCAAAGGTAATCTGTTTGTTCCCACCTTCCATTTTATGACTGTCATCCTTCTTCTGAACACAGGCTTTCCTTTTATTATCTGAAGCTTCAGAAACTTTTGTTCGCTCTTCCTCTGTTATAATCTCACTGTCTGTAACCTATGCTCCTTCTCCCTCACTATGAGGGTGCAGATTGTGTATAAAAGATGGACAAACCCACTGTGGTGCCACCAGCACCACTCAGCATCTTACAGTACTGAAGAGTGAACTCAAACAATCAGGCAACACCCTACGGGTAGCACTTGGCAACTGTGGGAAGGAAGAACTCCCTTTTAACAGGAAGAACCGTCTAGCAAAACCAGCCTGACAGAAATATAAACTGAAACACAAACTATGACAAAAGGCTTATAAATGCAATGACAATAAAAAGGGGTGAAATAGAGACAAATTGCATCATGGGACATCTCCCAGGAGTTTGAAACTATAGCAGGATCACTAAGAGATGCCTGATCCAGGCCTAACTGTAAGTGTTATCAAAAAGGAAAGCTTTAAGCCCAATGAAAGCATGTATTTCAAACACCGGCTGCCTCACACACACATGCTAATTAGTGCTAAGTAACATACTAATAAAATACCAGAAATTCTATCATCAAAACAGCAGCACAGACTTCTTTGATAGCCTTTAATATAATTAACTGCATAGGAACCATGTAATTCCAATATAATTGCTCCAAAGGCGCCAAGACCACAAACACCTTTGAGAGATCGAGGTCAGTGACTCCAATTAGCTGAGATGAAGCCCGACAGGCTGCTGCCGGCTATAGCCGTCTGTGTCGCCATCAGCCTGTCAGTTAAAGTGGTCACCATTTATCATCCATTATTGAAGCCTTTTTACAATAAACATTTAGTGAGTGCATAAGTTATTGGACAAAGACACAAATTTTGCATCTGTACAACAACACTTTGCGGATTTTAACTCAAGCAATCGAGTTGAAGACTTTCAGCATTAATTCAAAGGGTTTTACAGAATTTTCTGTTAACTGTTCGGGAATTACAGCCATTTTTATACACGATCCCCATTTTTCGAGGCTTTTTTGTTCATTTTCTCTACAAAAAACATATTTAGGCATATTGGTGCACTGGTGCAGGGGTTAGAACGGCTGCTCACAGCCAAAAGATACTTGGTCCAAAACTACTGATATGATTGTCTGGCTCTCTGTGCTAGCCATATGATAGACTGGCAACCTGTCCAAGGTGTATCCCACCTTTTACCTTATTTACCTATTATAACTGGGATAAACTCCACAATGTTCCTGAAGTGGCGAGGCAGAAGAAAAATAATGATTCTGTGCGTGTTTATTGCACTGATTCTAGCTTTTCCATCCTGAAAAGAACTGCTTTATACCTCACTATTAATAGCATTTGTCAATAGAGGCATAGTCTACTGACATTTTGCTGCAGCTACAACAGCTACAAGAATCTATTATTTCAAAAATAGGATTATTATTATTATTACCATGTGAGAATAGAAAACGGGATCGATATAGCACAGTAACAAAAGAGGGTAAGACTTGATAAACCGTTTTAATGGTTTCACCATCTGCTTGCTTTAAATGTTTTCTCCCAGTCATGTTGCACAAATAGCTGTCACTTGGTGCACGTGATGTGATTTTGTAGTGACCTGAGGTAAATTGCAAAGATCTATCAACACAAGCCATTACCTAACAATGTGTGGGCCGAACAAGCAAGGCTAAGCTGAGGGTTTCAGCAGGTTGCTCATATGGAGATGAATTATTCCTTTGAAAGACAATTGCATTTGAGCTCGGCTCTGACAGGGTCGTGTTCCCTGCCTCTGATGTATGTACAAAATGGACACGGTTGGAGGGAAGTTGGGTGTGCTCGTTTTTTATGCGTCTGCATATAAAACGTAGAGCTGAATAAAAGCCAGTGGCTTGGTGAAGGGCATTTGAAAGGAGAACATAACCTCCCCTATTTGGTGCTAAAAACCTGAGCTCCCAGAGGAAACCCGCAGAAGGAAAGAGAGAATATGCAAACCTCACGCTGAGCCACCATGATGAGTCACTGATACTCATGGAAGATTAAGAGATGGTCTTACACTGAAAAATAAAAAGTTAACAGTTTCACTAAATCCTCTAAATAAGCTTCTGAATCACATGAACATCAGTGCCCAAGCGCTGAACCATCTGTCAAGAGCTTTCATATGGACGCTCGCGGATGACCTCACAGGGGCAGAGAGAAGCAACTGACACGTGCAGCTTCTCGCACACAGACTTTTACTAACAGAGGTCGAACTTTAGGAGACAGAGAGGGGAAAAAACTGATCTTTCACAGCCCCACTGCTCCTTCATTTTTTCCTCTTTGTTATTTCTGCGCTTTCCTTTTTCACTGTTCACAGCTCATTGTTCCCGAGAGAGAAGCTATCTTGTTTTTCAGTCCCTCCATCCTTCAGTTCTTATTACTTTTCTCTTCAGTCTTTACTCGTTCAGATGTTAAGAGCATCTCCTCTATGCAGGGTGGACAGCTGTGCCAGAAATGAAGGAAGGAAGGAAGGAAGAAAGGAAGGTCGAACTTTCTCCTCTCTTTTCTATTTGTTCGGTCTCAGAAAGGATCTGTCTCCCCTGCTCTATTATTGTCTCCTTGCTCTCTTTATCGCCCTTGATCCATCTTTCACTCCTCCAGACAACCCAAAGTCCATCTCCATCCTTTCGCTTATTCCCTTTTTCATTTTCTACGCTTTCCACAGCATCATTCTGCTTGCTTTGAAAGACTGAGGAGATGGACTGTAATTTGCCAGTATGTAGGTCTTAAGTGTTTGTGTACAAAAATCGACAACAGACAAAATCCTAAAAAAAAAAAAATTATTCTGAGTTTGTTTCTAATGGCAACGGTGCCAGCCAATGACTCCTGGAGAAACAAGACAGAGCGAGAGAGTACATAACACATACCAACACCTATCACTTAAAAATGTGGACATATTCTTGTAAGTTTTTATTGGTTTCCTCAAAAATGTATGTTATTAACGACTATTCAAATTATTTGATTTACAGCAGGTCACTTTTTCCTAACATACTTAAAGTAGTACTTACAGTACTTACATGGAGTATATTGTATATTTAGCTTGCACTGGGTCTTGGTGAAGCCCCTTGCTGTATCTAACTTTCTCTGTTTAAGGCACATAGGTGTGCTGTGAGAAATGATCAGGTGTGCCGTGGAAGATTAGCTGGTTCCACCTGATTAGTACTCTGAGCGAGTAAGTGAGTAACGGGCAGAACAATTACCTTCTCTTCCACCAGAGGGGAGTAGAACTACCTGCTCTAATTAAATGGGTTGCCAACTGCCAGTAAAAGAGAAGATGAAGAAGAAAATACACAATACTCATGCTCTGAGACGATGCAGTGCGTAACAGCAATAGATAGATATTTGAAAACAAAATGTAGTCAATCTGACCTGGGTCCTGGAGAAAATTCCGACCCAGATGAAGGCCCTAGCATGAGCAGTGGTCAGAAGAAAGGAAAAAAGGTATACTGGGGACAAACCGAGCCAATTCTGCTATAGCTGGTGTGCGGGGAAAAATTATCAATATGGTTTTTGTGACATTTTTGTTTGGTGGTGTGTCGTGTGATTGTTCTTATATGAATAATGTGCCGTGGTTCAAAAGGTTGGGAAACGCTGGTTTAAGGAAACCGCCTTTTAATCGACTTTCTTACGACGAGCAACACTTGGCAACAGTGGGAAGGAAGAACTCCCAACTAACAGGAAGAGACCTAAATAAGGGAGGGGTTGCCATTTGCAAAAAAGCAAATAACTACTATATTATAACAACGAATAGGAAAAACTGTCTGAAACTGTTCGTTTAGAGCAGTCTGAGTTCTTTGGCTAGCAAATTTGGTTGCGAAAAACTACCAAAGTCACACATGTGTTAGTTTTTCTCTAAACATTAATTCTTGCTGTGTAACAAATCTCTCAATATTGCTCAAAGATCTCATTTTACTCTGAATGAAGAAACATCTCTTAATGTCACTGCTAACAACATAACGCAAACTTGTTGGTAAAATCTTGTAAGATTAAGATACACAGGCCTAGAGACCGCTCTAAAGTCATCTGACAACCACTGGTTGTGAGGTAAAAATGAGGTATGAGCCTCACATTACATAATTAGTGATAATTTTAAGTCACTTTCATGTGATGAAAAAAACAAGCACGCACAAAGCTAGCAGATGTGCATCTGTATCAGGACTGACTCAGATGTAACTGTAGGGTCAGTTTGGAAGTTTGCTGAATCAATCTCTGTTTATCCTCAAAGCAAGTCAGCGAGGCCAGTAGTTATGAAGACATTCTCAGAACAGGACCAGGTACATCCTTTGATGCTCTCACCTCCTACCTGTCTCACCTCCTACATCCCCAGTGGATGTGAATATTGAATGTGAATGTGCGTGGGCACATGTATGCAGAAGAAATGTGTGTATGTGTGCGTGTGTGTCTGTGTGTGTGCTGTGTACCTGCCCGGGGAGCCCTTATGGCTCTAAATAGGTGAGGGTCTACTTTTATGAGCCCTTAACAGCCCGCACTCAGGCCAGATGGTGCGCTATCAGCTACTTTGTGTGTGTCTGTGTGTGTGTGTGTCTGTGTGTGCGTGTGTGTGTGTGCGTGTGCGTGTGCGTGTGTGCGTGTGCATGTACTATCAGGGAGAAGGCAAGAAGTAAATATTTGTCAAAAGCAAAGAGGCAGCTGGCTGTCTGGGGGACTTTAGAGTAACAAAACTGTCGCTTTAACAAGCAGCAGAGCACATGCGGTGACAAAACATTTAAGAGACAGCGAGAGAGGACAGAGGAAAACAAGCAGACAGCAATTTGTTTTTACTCCTTGCTTGTTAATAATCAAAAGAAAACCTGTGTCAGTAAAGCCTTCAGGCTAGAGTTTCATTTGCTGTCAGCCATTATAGAAAGTAAAACAAGAGCACACGAAGAACAAACAGAAAGAAGTTGGCTATGTTTTTTGTGTAGTTATGATTAGTGTATGTAAATATGCTATAACATAACCAGCTCATTGGGATTAAGAATAGCTCACATGGCTATATGTACTGTACATATCCCCACAATTTACAAATATTTCAGCTTTGGTTACTTCATTTTTTGCTGATTTCTTAATAGTTCCCCTCTCACTGTTCTTAGAATACTTAAAACCTGGCACTTAACAGCAGGAAGGAGAAAAAAAACATCCAGCAATCAGCTGGTAAATATAGTGAAGGGTGATGTAACAGAGTCAGAAAGAGAGATTTCTGTTGCTGGTGACTTAAAAAAGAACTTAAAGGGGACTAAATGCTTGACTTAGATTGCCCCAGTAACCAGAAACACAACATCTGATGAATGCCGCTCTGGTGATTTAATGATCGTCTCAGAGGTGCAGTCTAGTGTTGACCACTTTGAGAGTAACTCAGTACTACTACACAGGGGTGTGATTGTGTTTCAGGGAACCCACACTACTCCCCTCCCTGCTGCTGCTGTAGCTAAGAGCAGCTAACACGTCCTGTTTCCATATGTTCACTGTGTGTATCGTTTCTCACTGATACCGCCTTAAACCATGTGTAACACAGCAGGCAAATGTGATGAAGCGCTTATTTTAGCAAATGCAGATTAAGTGTAAATATAAGGAAAGCTTGGGAAGAAAAAACTAAAATAGGACACTGGGTCAGTAAAACACAAGATGTTTCATATACTGATTACTTGTACTTTTTTTTACATCATTTAAAAATCAAAAAGTGTCTATTGTAACAAAAAAAAAACATATGTATTGAGGTGACTCGAATACAATATGCCATGGGACTGGAAATATACATAAACCTCCAGCATTTTATTAACTTTTAATAACAATAAGCAAATTCATGAATAAAACAAAACTTCGAGTGTAGGTGATCGCTCGTATTACAAGTCACGGCATCTTTCTGCAGGTTGTATTCTTATGTGTTGCCGATGAAGTCCGGTCGCAAGGTGAGACAACCCAGGCTCGTCACCATGGTAATGAGCCATGCTGGACCATCAGCTGATCATCAGTTCTTGCTGCCATGGCAACAGCCACGGCTCCCTATAGGTTGTTGAAGACAATATGGCTGTGGTTTTGTCTTGCAGTGGTACAGATATGAGCCTGCTGGACTTCATGTTTATATCAGGAGAAATTTAACTGATGAGACCATCATGCAGAATTGTGCCTTTTTTAATGTTGATAATGTGTTACATAAATTTATAGCAGAAGCAGAAGCAAAATAAAAACACCTTCCAATTTGTTAAGTATGACTTTAGTGGGTTAGCTTGTATTGCCTTTATTGGTTTACCTACATAATTTATTCTTACGTCATTTCCAGTAGTACTTTCAACAGGTACTCGTTAACAGGTGGGACGGCCATCGGCACTGATCTAATAGAGAAACTGTTCCACCCAGTGGATCTTTTACTTCACTTCAGCTGCTTTCATTGCAGTGCACAGATTTTTGCTCACTGCTGTAGGAGTCAGTTTGTGACAAACACATGGACTCGGCTCCCTCTTGTGGCCACAGGAGAGAATGAATCTTGGTCCACATTTCTGCACAAAGATATCGAGATCTCTAAATATGCGGATAAGTATATAAAAGAGTAGGACCCCAAGCAAAACTTTTAACAATCAAATCTAAATGATTTTTAATAGAAGTGGATGCTGTCAGTTATTTTCATGAGAAAAATTAGATGGCACACATAAAAAGCGTGTAAATGGTTTCCTATGGCGTAGCTTCACTGAAACCGGAGGTGTGATATGAGAGGAAGTGCGACATCCTTTGTTGAGTGCACGAGAACGGGTGGAGTCCGACCACTTCCCACATCATACTGCTGCTAATGCATCCGCAACTGTGTGGTTGCTTTCTCTAACCTTTTTTCACACGGTCTGAGGCAGAGGGAAACAAAACACACAGGCAAGGCCCGAAGCTGCGCTGCCAAAAGAAGCGAACTGAAACTGAACCACCTGACCTCAGTCAGCTTGCGTATATTGAACTCTGGTTCCCAGATTAACCCCAGCTGAAGGTCACAGTCACTGTGGGCAGCTGTGCATTAGATATTAACTGAGTGAACTTCTGTCCTTCATTCCTGCTCTTTGCTTTTTTCCCCCCCTGCCAGTGATTGCAGGCTTATATTAAATTATGTAGCAGACTGTATCTGTGTACACTGCATCAACAAGGACTTCCAATAAGGAAAAACACAATAAAGTTGACAGCTCATTAAGGCTGTATACAGCCTCCCTGTGACTAATCACTGCTTCTTCTCTTCGTGCTGCCAAGCAAAGCCTCGAGCTTTAATAAGCCGTCACCTAAAGTAAATATAATACCAGCGGACATTCAGTCTCCTGTTTGTTCGGTAGCCACAACTCGCCGTCGTTCCCCGCAATATAGAAGGTACACCGAGAGATAGATTAAATGCCAGGCTCCAGAAATAGCAGCAGCGGCAGCAGCAGCCCATTTGCTCTTTTCCATGATGCTGGCCACCAGATAACATTTACACCTGGCCCCAAAAAACTAGGTTAGACAATGACAAGGGAAGGGGCTTTTTCATTTTATCGTGTCCCCTCTTTTGAAAAGACCTCTTTCATATTTCCTCTTCTCTCTTGAGCCCGTCAGCCTTCATTCTGCCACTAAAACTGCCTCTCAGTCTGGACAATAATCCGGGTGGACAATAAAGTAAACTTTTTTCATATTTGCAAAATAACTACATTATATTAAAAAATGTACAAGTGCAGTTTGGTTACAGTCTTGGAGAACATCACAGCTTTATCCATATCCCATCCACTATAAGCCATCCATCTGAGCTGGGAGGCGCTTTCGGATTCAAGCAGCTGCTCCACTTAGACGGAGCAGAGAATGAATGGAAATAACATATAACAATGTATAATTAGCAGCAAGTGGCTGTGACCTCTGCGCAAACACACGCATGCATGCTAACAACAGTATCATCAAGAAGCCGAGCAGACAGCCGGCTGTTAAGGAAAAAAACAAAACAAGCCAATAAAACAATCTGTGGTTAACCACGTTAAACAAGATATCCAAGTCATTTGTTTTGGTTTACTGCACTGTGGAAGCGTCTGTTGCTGAAGCGTCTTACAAGAGAAAGCCGGGAGCCATGACTGTGACACAGAGCTTCACTAATAGACACAGAAAGATCAATCCTTTAGACCGATTTCACATCCTGGGTATCCACCTCATGCAGACCAAAGCAATCATCTGATCCGTATCATGCGATGAACAGCTCTATGACTGTCGCGTCAAATATCCTGAAGTGACACTGTTTTATTACAGTCTGCTCCAATACACTCTGATCTGTGCTGCTTTTATCAACTTCCCCTTTAAACTAGATTCAGTGCAGTCCACGCTACTTTACTTCAACCCCTGTGAAGTTGAGTAGACTCGCAGACACGGCGAGAGCTGCTTGTTTTCACCGTGTGTGCACTATTTCCCTGTTTAGATCCCCATTAGATACTCTGACAACACAAGAGAGATGCTCTCACTAGGCCAACAGATACCTCAGAGCACCTTAAGCGGACAAAAAAAGCAATATGAACTTATTCATAGCAATCGAATCAGAAATCTGCTTTTCAGACTTTAATAACTTCTCGGAAGGAGGAGAAACTACTCCACTGGTTTCATAAGATCTCAGGTGTTACGCAACAAAGTGCGAGCTAATATAAGAAAAAAAATCCGATTTAAGAATGTAATAAGGAAAAATAGACCCACGAGAGAAAAAGACTGCAGTTACTCACCACAGCTTGCGCGGCATCGTCACACAGTATTAAGAAGCCGATCAGGTGCAACCTTGCCCCCTTTTCGTCCTCTCTCTCCTCTATTATCCCTGTTTGTCCACTTGTGATATTCACTCACCCTCAGCACCACTTGAAGACAAAACAGATGCATGTGTTTGCTCTCTCTCACACACACACACACGCACATGCATGCACACACACACACACACACAAACACTGGCTTGATTATACAGGTATTAATGAGGTGACGGCTGTACGGTGAAGGAGGAGAGATCCTTTGTAGCATCCGTGAGCAAAGAAGAGGCAGAGGGAGACCGGGATTAATGACAGAGGAGAGATGAGACATGGGGAGAAAGAGCTTGAGCAACAGAGGAATAAATAGCACACTCTGAACCAAGGGCAGACGGGACGGAAAGGGGAGAGGAGAACAAAATAAAGCCCTCACACCTGCTGCAAACTTTGAAGTGTGCAATCCAACTGATGTTTTTGCTCCTTTGGCCTCCATTCTCTTGTTTCCTCTCCTCCCCCCTTGTGGATTTACTCTCCTGTACTGTATATCGCTGCATGTGGTTTGGTTTTTCATTTTCATTTTTTTAATTACAGAAGTTTTGCAAACCAACTTTCAGGAATATCCTGAAAGTCATGAATTAGGAATTCAATTTGTGAATAATGTCCACGTCCTCAAAGTATAAATTAAAGGGGAATTTCAGGAAGATGCTGTTTGCATTAAAACAGCAACAGTGGATCAGACCTGGTGACCTGTCGAGGCAGCACCCCATCGTTTGCCCTATGACAGCTGGGATAATGTCCAGCCCTGCCCGGCAACCTGCATCGAATAAGTGGAAGATAATAGGTAGATGGATGCTAGTAACTCTCACATTTCCTGTGACCTGTAATGATATGATTCACCAGGATCACATGAGTAATGAACTCACTTGCATCAATTCATCTACACCTCCGTCCCCATCAACAAATCATCGAGATACTGCAAAATGTCTTTTGTACAGACTGTCTTCTCCTTTATTTCCAGTCCTACAGTTCCTGCTTCTGCACTGTTTTCTTACATCTAACGCCTGGATCAAACACACACACACACACAGGTTGGTTTTATTCATCGTTCGGGCAGACCAGGAGCTCCAGCAGAAGTCACGACTCACTCATTGATATTCAGACCCACTACAGAGTAGATGATCTAATGACACCTGGCCATGCAGGAGACACTGAAAGTGTGCACAGCTGTTTGTATGTGAGAGAACAGATAAAAGAGGAGCCCTACTTTACATGTTACGCGCTAACCTGCTTTCACTTTCCTGTTTACAACAACAAAATGATTAAGGTTTTACCATAGCAGCATCTGGAGCCCTATTCCACCATTTCAAGTACTGTTCATGCAAACCTTTTACATTCTTATAATGCATCCTAATAATAATTTTTTTCACATAAGTTCATATAAATCCAGAACTCGGGTTTGTAAAACAGAGAAAAACATGAATAGAAAAAATATCTATGTGCCACTGCTATCAGGCTACTTGTTTCCAGTTCAAATCAGCGTGTTGCAGATATTTTGTTAAATCCAAACTTCTAATCCTCGATTCTGCGATTCCAACATGCTTTGTTCATTTTTCTTTGAAGATGCAGAATCATTAGCATGACATGGAGGGGTTTTATTTTGTCATGTCTGACTATGCAGACAAGGTCTGGCCACCACCAAGAATAACAAAAGTCATGCTTAGATATCTAAAATATGCTCAGTTCTCTAAGGCTATCCATCTGGCATGATTAAACAGATGGTGCCATCACGGCACCTATGGAGAAAAGAGAGAGACGTTGGTAAGAAAAGTAGAGTGTGTGGTTCCTTTTGGTAAAGAGAAATGGTGAATGTGCTTAAATATGATGGCTTTGGGGTATAGATAAAGATAGAGTTGACACACACAAAAACCCATCATCTGTCCTCACTAAGGCAACTTCCTGTAGCAAGGCTTGCCGGTGGTTTGTTTCAACACAGAGAAGCTTCACATACCCTCAAAGATTGCCACATGAATAAAGTACACAACTGTGCAAGTGGCATTCACATCATCACATTCTCTGCCCATGCCCCGAATGAAAAAAGATAAAAGCAGAAGCAGTAATTCTACACCTCAAAAGTTCACAGCACTGTGTAATTTTCACAACATTGTTCCTCTAAATTTGCAAAGTCACTGCCCACATTTAAATCCACAGGAGACAGCTTCTGTCTTCTCCTTGCAGAGGTGTGAAACATGAACCGGAACTAATAACTGTTTGTTGAATGCTGTCAGTTCTTATTAATAAAATTAAGACATCCAATCTAAGAGTTAACAACACCATCTTAGCTCAACTCAGCCACACAAAAACAAAGCAAATGGTCAGAGAGCTGCAGCTATGATAGGTCCTTGTTAGAGAAAAATAAAGGTCTGTTACAGTACATGCAAAGAAATTTCATGCACCTGGTGAGATTTAGACCACATTTAAATGCTACAACCCACATTCAGCAATCCAAATCCACACAGAGAACATCTCAGTCCCTCAGTAGATGGACGATGGTGGCAGCCAATTAATTACCATGCCTCTTAAAGGCAGTGGATCTTCCTAGTATTATCCTTCACCAGTGTGCTTGAAGAATCTCAAAAAACCTTAATACATCTTAAATTTATCTTAAAGGCTTTAATAAAGGTTAATATAATGCCTTTAATAATTCTAGCATGTGTCTCAAATGTCTGTATTCTTTGTGCAATGAGCTATAAGCTGGATTTAATTACTTATTTTTAGATCGTTCAGCCCAAACAAACCCTGATGGAAATACCCAGAGAACGCTGCTTATGCCAGTACATAGTATTCAAAAACTGCAGTCACACCTGGGAGCCACAGTGCAACCACAGAATTTACCTAGAACTCACTCGAGTACTTGGCAGTACAGGTATCTGCATGAGAAACTTCCTCCTTGTACGGGTATGACCTGCCAACAGGTACAAGCTGGCAGTGAAGAGAAAGTAAATGAGAGTGAATGATAGGAATCAATTTAGAAAATCTGTCACTCGGACCGGGAGTTGGAGATTTGTGTAAAGAGGTGCATACTGAATTTTTATGTGTCTAAAAAAAAGATTCATAGCTCTGCTGAGACTTTAAAGTCCATCAGTGTGATGGACAATATGTTTATCCGATGTTTTAAAGGTCTTCAGCTCAGTCTCAGCATGTTTGCAGAAAATATGGCTTTGTGCTTGACGGACACATTTCTGAATATTATCTGGAAGTTGTGGTGATTGGGCGATTGGGTTCAGAAGAGAGAATAAGATTTCCAAAATGACCCAGAGTGCTCATGTAGGCTGTCAAAGGAATAGACCACACCAGGGCGGCCCAGGCCCTTTGCTTTATGTCATCCTCCCTCTAAAACCTCTAAAAATAACAAGAACAACAACAAAAAAACACTTACCGTGCTTTCAGTGCAGACAGAGTGGACTTGTCAATCCTGGAAAAGAAGCAAGAGAAGGCAGACACACACATAAAGAGGAAATTATTATTGATCATGTCTCTGATACAAATTGCTCCAAGCAGCAATTCAATTCTTTAGTCTAATTGCTCCTAATTTACTAAGGACATAAGCACAGGAAGGCAGGCAGATAAAGACGGTTAGGAGTGAGATTTATGTCTCCACGGGGCCCCCCGTGCTTCTGTGGCTTTAAAAAAAGAAAGGGTCATTAAAATTGTGGTTGCTTCTATTTGCCTTAATAGCTGCGGCAGTGTGAGTGTAAGCAACTGGCATAGACCAGAGCCTACTTTATGACAGACAGCCTCGTTTAACGAAGTTACCTCTCTGCAAACTGATCGACGTCTCAGTGCTTCACTGCACACTGGCCACACTACAAACAGGAGCAATCGGCTGTTTCACATTCACAACATTTCATTTTTGGTGCTGCTGTTCTCGTGCGAGTCATTTGAGGCTTTTCCATAAAGGAAACTATAAATATGTCAAGAGTCTTAACTTAAGGTTTATTTTGTGTGTTCTTATCAGCAAATGCATGCCTTACCGCAATCTACGCAGTGCCTAGCAGAGACATTTTAAATATCATTTGAATGTTTTACCACTTATTTGATATCAATAACAGTGCAGCATTACAGCAGCATCAGATCAGAGATAAATACTGTAAGCTCTTGTGATGTTTCACCGTCATGCAACAAAAAAGCTGATATTCAAATGTCAGAACAGAAAGCTTCTTATTTAGCTGCAGTTAGTTCATCATGTTCCTAAAACAACTATTGGACTTCATGACTGTGCTGTGACAGATGAATTACCCTCAGTCATATTGTAACAGAGCAGCAGCTGAAAATACACACCATCTATATTATGGCTCAATAATCCACCAAATCATACAATTTATTACAGGTAAGGGGAAATGATAATATATGTTTGTTAAAACATATTATGAGAGCAAAATCTCATCACCAGACCACTATATATGCTCACCAGCCACTTTATTAGGTGTAGCTTGCTAGCGTTGGGTTTAGACCTCCTCTGGCCTCCAGAATTTCTTTTTGTGGTACATATTTAACAAGGTGCTTGAAACACCCATCACAATTTTTGGTCCATACAGACATGACATCATCACACAGTTGCTGCAGATTTGCTAGCTACACATCCATGATGTGAATCTCCTGTTGCACCACATTCCAAAACTGCTCCATTGAGCTCGGATTGAGATCTGGTGACTGTGGAGGTCATTTGAGTACAGTGAGTATTCTCATGTTCAAGAAACCGGTTTGATACAATTTGAGTTTTGTGACATAGTGTGTTATTCTGCTGGAAATAGCCAACAGAAGATACAGTGGGTACACTGTGGTCATAAAGGTCAGCAGGTAGGCTGCTCAGGCTACTCAGGTAGGCTGTTGCATGCACAGATGGTACTAAGAGGATCAAAGTGTGGCAAGAATATATCCCCCACTGTTACAGCGCCACTACCAGGCTTATATGCTGATACAAGGCAGGAGTGATCCATGTTTTCATGTTGTTTAGGAAAAATTCAGACCCTGCATCCACAAAAAATAATCATTAGATCGATTGTTTGTTTTTCTTCAATCTTACATCATCCCGTTTTAGTGAGCCTGAGCGAAGTACAGGCTCAGTTTCCTGTTCTCAGCTGACAGGAGATGTGCTTGTGTGGTCTTCTGCTGCTTCAAGGCTAAATGTATTGTGCATTCAGAGATGCTCTTCTGCATACTATGTTTGTTAATAGTAGTTATTTGAGTGATTGTTGCATTCCTATTAGCTTAAAGCAATTTGACCAATCTCCTGTGAACTTCACATTAGCAAGGCCCAGAGAACTGACTTAAATCACCTCACCTTCCTCATTCTGATGCTCAATCATCATGTCCACGTATACATGTCTAAATGTCTAATCCACAAAATCATACAATTTATTATAGTTACAGTTACATAGTTACTGCCATGGGATTGGCTGCTTAGCTATTTATGCTAACAAGCAGTTGAATATGTGTACCTAACAAAGTGGCCAGTGAGTACATTTTTCTTATCCAAAGAAAGTCACAGATGGTCACCATTGTTTGGTAACAGTAAGCTCAGCGTCCTCCTCACCTCTACATTTGATTTTACATTTACTAATGTGCTGATTAGCAGATGTTCAAACAGCTTCCATTTATCCATATCTGCGTCTGTGATGAACCAAAAAATGTTCAAATTTGTGACTAGATGAACTGATAATTAAATACTACAGATAGAAGGTAAACCTAATGTGACTAAGATTTTGAAACTGCTCAAAAACAAAACACTGTAAACAGCATTTTAAGGAACTTTACAGTAGTATGTTGTCAGTTTGCATCTGGATGCGGTTACATTTAAGCTCACACCCAAAATGAAGAGGGTTCAACTTCTCAGAAGAATCAATTTGTACAATATCTAAATACTTATATGCTGATGTTCTTTGTTTACAACTGACAATGTACAAGAATTTCACCGGATGCTGCAAGTTCATTATCATCAGACCTGTGAGAAGTGTATTTTCCCGTCACACCTGCCTAATCTTAGCAGCATACAAAACACAATCTTGTACATTTCTAACAGCAATCCAAAAGAAAAGAAAAATAATCCCCCTTAGCATATCCCTTCATCTCACACTGAGCATTCAAAAGAAGAAAATTAGAGACATTATTCCATGAGCTTTAACACGTGGAATTATTGTTTGGTTTAAGAATTTAAGAAAATGCTGATACAACTTTTCTTTTAGGGAAATATTTTTTTCCCAAGGACTAAAAAGACTGGATCTCTAACAGAGAAGTATCACAGAGAGACATTAGAGGATATTTTAACTAGCAGAGGAATTATCATACTGTACATGAGACTGCACTGTACTTGAATTGCACTTGGACCCGTAACCCATTATCAGTCAAAACTAAAGCAGCTGTGGTTTATCTAAACCTTCTGACCACTTAATTCTATTTTCTCGCTATCACCATTGACTTATGACATTCTTTTTAAAAATTAGTGTACCTGAAATCTTTTTTTTTTTTGTCCAGCTTTTTTTTTCTGCAAAACACAACATATTGCACGCAAAGCTGCTGCTGCTGCTGCTCCTCAGCTCTGTCTGTTCGAGGTTATCGCAGCCTGTCTGGCCTATGCTGCATCAGCCCAGCTGGGAAGGTTAAGTGCTCTGAAGATGTGCTTCAGTGTCAGAATGACTAGCAGCAAGGGAGCCAAACGCACAAAAACACTCCATCCGAGTGTGTCACAGCATTCAGTGCTAAATGGGCTTGCTGGCAGCTTCTTTAACGCTGCATCATGGGAACTTCCCTCTGCCAATACAGTAGGAGAGCATTACCAGAACAAGCTGCGTCCCTTTACCAGCACAGCAGCAACAACAACCACAACTGCCAGCAGGCAGAAACAAAGTCGCCTGTTGAATATAATCCCTCCCTCAACAGAGACAACACAGAGTGAAACTGTAAATGATCACACACACACACACACACGCACAAACACAGACAAACAGAGGACAAAGTGTTAGAGGTGTGACACAGAGGAGCAGGCTAAGCCCTCCACCCATCCTTCCTTTTCATAAAAAAAGTTTACATTTCTACTCCACCCATTCGCACACTGTAAAGTAACAACAACTGGCACACTCTACAGCTGATTATAAAGCACAATGGGAATGATTCAAACACAGTGTAGAACTGCATGTAAATGGGCACAAATATGAGCATGGACATGCACAATGCAAACTTTCCTAAACACACGTGAGCATTGAATGAAAACGCATACATACCATCCAAATCCACCAAATGACACACTTCTCCTCCTCAGCATTTTGTCAGTCTGACCTTCTCAGCAGTCTCTTTTGCCTCTCTCCTCTGGGATCTGTGTGCTCTGCTGACAGTCTTCCTCTATGGGAGTGTGTATATATATATATATATATACACACACACACTCTCTGTATACTTGCACTTTGTCTGTCTCTGTCTGACCCAGGCTCTCTGTCTCACTCCCTCTCTCACCCTCTCCCCCTCTGTTTGCCTTCCCTTCTCTCTCCCTGCTCTTTTTCACCTGCCTCTCCACAGCTGCTGTTGTCCAATTTGCCACTTGACCCGTCAACAACTTTCCTGAAACATCGGTTCACAGTCTGTCAAACCCGCGCTCAAATCTGACACACTGAGAGATACAGGTACACATATTTCAGCAGGGTAGGGGAGGAGCCAAATGAGGAGGGGCCACAACCACTGGTTTGTTTTTTTCCCACACAAACACACGTGTAAAGGGCTACACATGCATCGAGCTCTATCTCAATAACCACAACCAAAACACATGTACGTTGTATTCTTGCTTACACGCTGTCCAACAGGAAATGCAATAACTGCCTGCACTGCCCCCTTTTTTTGTTTACACTCACACATGCAAAAATGTCCCTGAATAAGCAAAGTTGATAAGTTGATCGAGCATTTTGATGTGGATTGTGGAAACTTCAGGTTAACGCTGCAAAAAGCTATATTTCTATTGCGTCATTCCTATTTCTAATCTATTAGAAGTGTATCAGAGGAATCTGTGTTGAATGGAAAATATGCCAGTTGCTCAACAGAGGAGTCAAACTGGATTATTTTTGTTGCACTACATAGCATTGACACGTCTCTGAAGGAAAGAAAAAAAGAGCCCAACAGTTGTGCAGAAAGACTGCAGCGAAACCTCTCATGCTGTGGCCAAAGGGAGTGTCCTTCCTGACACCCTTTCTTCTCACTCCAGAGTTGACACTCTCAGAATTTACAAGCCCTCAGTTTTTCAACAGTTCCATTTCAATGTGCAGTGTGTTTGTGATCTGCAGAGGTCCAGGCTGTTAAATATACTAGCAGTGTAAAAACAAAAGCAGCTACTTGAACGACATTTTTACCAGCTATTTTTAAGGAAAGTTAACCTTGGGCCATTTTAATATTATAATATAATAGTATTAATAGACTAGAATATGGCCATTCTAATTCTGATGAGTGAACTCTGTTATGCAGACCACGATCAGAGAAAAACACTTAAAAGAATCTAGGTCTATTTGCCACATTATAGGTGTGGAGACTGTAGGTGTGGAGACAGAGTCTCACAGGAAAATTAATATAGTCAGGGGTTAAAGTGGGATTTTAAAGGTGGGGGAACCCAAGAGTGATCTTTGTGTGCAGGCAGCTGCTCTGAGGTTTACAGCCCCTTATGGAGTAAATTTCACCACAGTACTGCAGTACCCTTTTCGCCTGCATTAAACTGCCCACTATTTTTATGCGACAGGTGACTAAAGCAAAGTTAACATACTTCAATTTGTTTTGCAGGACGTCTCAAAGTTGAAAAAAAAAAAAAAACTTACCACAACTTAACATTATAGCACAATATCTCATGTAAGCTTTAAATGACCAGTCTATTAAATGCCACTCCTTACCTATAAAATTAGTCTTCTGTTCTGTCTTTCTTACATCTTTTTCCATCTCTGAGTGAAGTTATCGCACACTTTTCTCTCTCCTTGGAAAATAGAGTAGCTGTACCTTTAGCTAGCTAGCTGACGCACTGTGTGGGTGCTAGCTAGATGCTAAAGTACCACACCTTACTAACATCGGTCCGCTGTAATACCTGAGTATAGCGCTATAAATGATGCGTAAACCCATCATCATCATTATTATTAGATTTTTATTCTTTGTGTCTTTCCTCTTCATGTAAAATAAGCAGTAGCGACGGTCACGTTATGTAGGTTTAAAATGTAAAGTTTAAATATGGTTTAGTGTTGATGTCAAATAATAACTCTCTAAAGTAAGGAGCCTGTTTTGCAAATAAAAGAAAAAGCTGAAATAACGAGTTGTAAAAAATATATAAATAAATAAATGTAAATCCCAAATGGGGCTAAGTAACAGTTAGTAAAGACAACCCCCATACCTTTGTCAAGGGAAGTGACACTATGGACATTTTTTGCAGTAACAGGAACATTAATGAAAGTTCACGTATAGATAATGATATGGTGATAAGGAGCTGGGGAATAATTACCATTTGGAACAAGTAAAATAATAAAGAGGTTATTTCAGTTCCAGCTTAACAATAAACTGAATAGCAGCTTTCTAATTTCACAGGCCGTGGTTTGACAAGATGCTGTCTTCAACAGTAGCTAATCCAGCCACTCTGTGGCTGCCATACTAGTGAAGCTGTCACAAAGCATGCCATAAATACAAGTAATGACATAAAACCCATTCAAACAGACATAGTATCATTTCAAATGCAATTTTCCCCCCAAGGCTTTTCTGTTGAATTGAAAAGAATGGTTTCAGTTATTCTTTTCACATTGAAATAGGCAACACGTCCTTCTGTATTCAAAGAGAGCTACTTTCATTTCCAGTCACTTCATAACATATCCAGTGAGAACAAGAAACCAAACAAGCACTTTAGAAGTCTGTTGAATGTGATGGCGTAATGCTTTCACAATTAAATTCTCAATTATCAGCATGCTTTCAGTCTCTTTTAAGATTGTCAGTCACTCTCCCTCTAGTGGTTTAGAGATGTGAGAAACCATGAACACAACAGCAGCAAGAAGAAAATGCAAATATCAGACTGACAAAGAAAAAATACTTTGATTCTCAAACCTTAAAGGTTCTGAAAATTTTGGTCTTTTGTATCCAGTATCATGAAAGATCAAGCTCAATAAATGCTGCAAATTACTGCGTCGCACAAAAAACAGAGGCATGTCTTTATGCTACACACACACACACACACACACACACACAAAGTTTTATGACACATCAGGAATCCATGTTCTGTATAAATGAGTGGGCACCTAACAGCACAGGGGAGCAGTTAGACAGCACCTGGTGACGCAGCAGCCGAGGAGCCAGATGTTACTTTCAAAACATTTTTATGGATGAAACAGGAAAAATCAACCCCCCTGAACAGATGCAAACTAACAACTTTTAACACCAATTTAAAATTTCCCCCCATTTCTATTGATAGTCCTAAAATATGTAAATAAAAGAATGATGCCATAGCAGGTTAGAAAATAAGATTACTGAATGATCGGAAAACCTAAAGAACAAAAGATAAAATAGGGACAAGTAAAAAATAAAGTACAAGCCAGTGACAAGACCTTTGCTGCAGGTCTTAACTGCTTGGCCAAAACTACAACATGAACATGAAAAGCTGTCACTATAGTGATGACACAATTTTGCGGTTGTGTGAAGTACACACCCTGCAAACAGGATCACAAAAATATAAGCATGAAAAAAATTGAAATAAATGATAGTGGTTGCTACGTGAAATGATTATGTACAAAATTTGTATGTACAGCACTGTACTGAAGTCTTGAGCCATCCCTCGTTTTTATATTTTGCTCAGAAATATATAAATTATCAATGTATTAATTAAAACTTAGCTAAGGCCTGGAGAACTCCTTTTGCCTCCTAGGAAGCACATACACACACATCAAGTGTATATAATGTTTGGAAAATATAAATCAGATTATGATAAACTACACCACTTTAAATGGATTGTAATGTAATGTATTGTTGTAAAACTTTGGATATGCACAGTAGAAATATGGTTCACTGGTAAAAAGTGATTTAAACCTTTGGAAAAAGGAGAGATTTATTGTTTTGTTTTTTGTGTACGTTTTTTTAAACTTAGATTTTGTTGGCAGTTTAATATAAATGCAATTTATGACCCAGTGACATTGAAGAGATGACTCCTAGCATCTCCATTCATTTCTATAGCAAGGACTTCAGCTCTCAAATCTTCAAATGTTCGGGATTTTTTCCAAGATAGCTGTGAAGTTGCAAGACTTGTTTCTAGCAGGACTTTGTGCCATATAAAAGACTAGCTTAATATACATAGGTATAACACATCCTGCATTTTCTTTGTTGCTCATGAAACTGTAAAGCCTGATCTGACTGTGTAGCTAGACCAGTGGGCCATCTGTGTAACAGGCCATGAGTCATTTGCAATCTTAAAAATATCCTTTATCAGTGTCTAATGTCACAACACTATTCCAGCACAGGTTTGCTGTTCACAGCATCTTCCTAACACTCTTCTGTTAACGTGATGCTGATGAAACAACCTAAAAAGCAGAGCTTTTTTGCATGACAGATAAGAGGGTGTGTGTTTTGTTTTGTTTTTTTGCATTTACAATGTTGTGTGTTAGTTGTCGATAGCAAGGTGAGAAATAATAAAGAAAGAACCCTTGATGCTGAACCTAGCATCAATATGATTAATCCTTTAAAGCTACGGCAATCCTGTAAATTGACATATTTTAAAACTGAACTTTACTGCTGCAATAAAATGTATTTTGGGGAAAGGAAGACCGTCTTTACTTCATACACGTTTTTTGGTTTTCACAGTTTCAAGCACCCATTTCTTGAAAGCATCCGTTATCTCATAACTGTTTGCATAAAACACAATTTTCCAACAATATTTTCTTCTCATAGGACTGTTTCAATACAAGACAATATAAAACCCCTTTGCTGGCAAAACCAAAATAATCCCATCAAAACATCCCTTTTCTGTATATATAAGACTTAAGTATAAGTATTCATTACAAACACCAGTCAGTAAAAATGTGTGTGGGACATTTTGGATTTTGAAAGGAATAAGAAGAAAAAAATCTCTCCTTTCACTCTAACGAGTTTTCTCTGCCTCTCAGATGTTTGTAGCCAGTTAAAAAAAATGGTACTAATGGATCAATCCCATAGACCACAAGACTTCAAAACGTCTAACTTTATAGTACTAAAAAAACCTTTATATTTACAACCTGGTACATGAAATTATAATGATCTATAGGCATATGTTCTATGCAATGATTTGAAACACACCAACAAGTCCACCTTTGAATGACTCAAAATAAACAAAATGAAGGTTTTGGAGTGGCCTGGTCAAAGTCTGGGCTTAGATCTGATTGGGATGCTTTGGCATGACCTTAAACAGGCTGTTCATGCTTGAAAACCCTCCAGTGTGGCTGAATTAGCACCAACATTTCTCCACAAACACTTAATTTGTAGTTCATGCTGCCAAGGGTGGTACAACCAGTTATCAGGCTTAAGGGGGAAGAGTTACTCATTGCTTCCTTAAGAAAATGAAATCATGTATCATCATTTTGTATTTACTCAAATACAAAAAATATGCAAAAATCTAAGAAATCATGAAAGAGGTAAGTGTTTTTTCACAGCATTGTAACTTCGCTCTTCATAACACCAGCAACAGGCGGTGACTTTTAAATAACTCATCAATCAGTCTGGATAGTGATGTGGTTACTTTGATTTACAGGCTTCATCTACCAATTCGAGTCATCGAACTAGACTTCTTAGTCATGTTCGGTTAGCAAATTTCTAGCCTTTTATTAAGTAGCAGATTTTTGTGTCTTTGCTTTGAAGCTGTACAGTTTATTTATATAGTTTGCTAACCAAAGTTGCTAGCGTTAGCTGACAGTACTTCCCCATCACCTAATTGTTGTCACATCTGGCTCCCAAATTAATAAATAAATGACAAATAACATGGTGCTGACCAAAACACTAATGCTGAGGCTGCAAAACCGATGGGTAACATTTCAGCAGGTACAACCATCTTTTATATACAGTCTATGGTGTCACCTATGCTTATGCTGTTATTCTCAAAAAAATGTATACAAGTGTGAACAATGTTGTTTTGTTTTGTGTTAGCAGTGATTGTAATTGTGTAAATTGCCAAAAGGGCGATAAATTAATTAACGACTCAGCACTGGATTCAGAAAACGGCATTTGGATTTGTAGCAGTCAGAAAAACTGTAACATAAACAGCACAGTGGTCACTGAGTATGTTTGTGTTGTATGTGTGAAAGTAATGCATATTTATGTCTCATAATTTTTTTTATCTCAGACTTTATAAATTCAATTTCTGTTTTTTCTCTCTCTCTTCCATCAATTGAGTTTTGTTTATTTCACTTTAGTCCCTCGTGTCTTTCTCAGTAGCAATTCTTCCCGGCAGCTGGTGGCAGCGGGACAGCACAAGAGACGCAACATTTCCATCTTTATTCCTTCTGTGTCGCTTCTCCTCTCTTTCATCTCTCTCACAGCCATGTAATGAGGTATTTAGTCATTAGATAGATTCCCAAGGGGGAGATACACAGACAGACACGAGAGACCTTTCGCTTTTCTTCGTCTACCTCTCTCTCCCTCCTCCCAACCGGCCTCCCCTTCTGTGCCACTAATAGGTTACTTAGTCTTATGAGGTTTTACCAGAGGGTTGCTGATTTAGTAACAGAGCTGATGCTCTGCTTAATGGCTCCTGCCTCATTCACATTAATCACCATCTGTTAGAACGCACACAGAGCACAGAAGAACCAAAGCTGCCTATTGATCGACTACCAGAGAATATATGAATGTGTCATAGGATTTCTTTCATAGGATATTGGTCTTTGAATATCACATGCACACAGCTGGTACTGCACAGCTGTTTTCTAGTGATGAGTTTCTGTATTCGGCTGATGTCCTTTAAAGGTTTTAGCGAGCTTTAAAAACACATTTAAACTCACCGGCCACTTTATTACTGTAGGTATACCTGTTCAACTGCTCATTGATGCAAACATCTAATCAGCCAAACACATGGTGGAAACTCAGTGAATATATGCATGTTGCCATGATCAAGGCTTATGTTCAAACTGAGCATCAGAATCATTAAGAAAGATGATTTTAAGTCACTCTGAATGCTGAATCGCTGTTTGTGACAGACAAGCTGGTCTCAGTATTTCAGGAAGTGTTGATCTACTGGGATTTTCTTCTACAATTATAACTAGGCTTTTAATGGTGGGGGATAGTTTCTTGGCACACTTTAGTATTGCTGCTGACCATGTTTGTCCCTTTACAGTCACAGTGTAGCCCCAAAGCTCAAACCATTTCAAACTGGTTTCTGGAACATGATAATGAGCTCACCGTACTTAAATGGGCCAATACAGACACCAGGGCTCAATTCAACAGAGGATCTTTGGGATATGGTGAAACAGGTTTGGATTATGAATATTCAGCTGACAGATCTGCAGAAATGGGCAGAAACTATATGATGCTATTACGTCAATATGAACCAAAACCTCTAGAGAATTTTCCAGCAACTTCTTAAATCTATAAAGAATTAAGGGATTTCTGAAGGTGAAATGGGGTCCAACTCAGTGTACATAAAAGTCTTATTAAAATTATTCTTATGCTATTTTATTTTGAACTAAGGACTGTGAAATGAATAGCACTAGTGACTGAGGTACTAAATATTGTTTGATGGGACTGAAACATAAATCCACATTTTTGATCCTCTGTGGAGATGTGTGTTTGCCTAAAACAGATGAGGTGAGTAATGGAACTCAATGCACTTTATTACCTAACAGAATTGATTTAGAACCCAAGATAACATACTTTATTGAATATATGATAAAAAATCTAACAAACTTTATTTGATCATTAGGAACCCCCTCAATATGAACTGTTATTGAAGAAATATGCAGAAGGTAGATATATTTTTCATTTCCTTCTTGAGTCGGTCTCTGCGCAATAAACCTTCCTTTTTTCTTCTATTCTATTTTTATTTTCCCATTTTTGCCCCCCATGGTTCATCGCTTTGTTAGTGGATTTTAGTAAAAATGACAACGAGCCCACCCATACACCCACTCTTCCAATTCACCCACACTGAGAGATGAGAGCGCACATCCATAAACAGCAGGCATCGCATGTGCACACAGGCGCACATTCATGCATTCATAAATTTCGACACATGCACACATTCATGCGCTCAAATTAATAAGCTGTGACATGTGCGCACGTGCTGCGCCTCCTCCACCCACAGGTGACACAGTGCTATCATTCCTTTCTTTAATCCCATTATTCGGCAACATTGACCAGAAAAAAGAAAATCCACTTATTCACATACTTCCCGTTTCTGTCCCTGACGCCAAACACACAAGGCTCTGCAAACACAACCAGACACTAACCAGGGGCAAGTGCAATTGCTCAGCCTACAAAAAAGCAATTTAATCAGGTGTGCTGTGAGAACATGGCAATTTCCTCACAGCATTTCATTTTCCACTAAATGGGAACACACAAATACAAACACAGGCTGAGGAAGTTTAACGCAAATCCCATCTGCAGCTGATGACTCATGTGTTTCTATATTAAAGTGTGCGCTGATCTCATCAGCAAAGAAGGTAAGGGAATAAACAGGAAGAATGTAATCGTTCTTTACTGAGGGCTAAATAATTCTCAACTGTAACCAAAGCACGATGGAAAAATAGTAAAATACAACTGAGTTCAAGTGGAGCGAAGGTGCAACAGTCAGTCTCGAAACACTTTTTGGAATCACAAGTTTTTTGATCAACTTCGGTCTGATCTTCATCTAAGCCTCAATTTTATAAAACCATTTTCTATAAAAAAAAAATAACATAGCTGGACTTGAATTTGAACTCATGCTAATAAAAGGGAATCTCTGTGCTAACAACTTCTCTAAAAGCTAGGGAGATGAGATCGCCCCTCGCTATAAATAAATGCACACAAAGTCTGGTTAATGTCAGAGTCTGGGTAGATGATGCATTACAACAATGCACAAAGTTGGAAAAAGCTACAAAAGGATTTCTAGAACAAAAAAAGAACAAAAAGTGAACAAAATGTGTACAAATGGAAGGAACCCCGGACTGTTGTTACTCTGCTGAGGAACACATCCTACAAATATTACAGAAGGTGAAAACTCTTATCAATGTAACTCGTTTAAAACACTCGATAAAAATAGTGCTAATGGAAAGACAACTAAGCAAAAACTACTCTTCAGTGGAAAACAAAACAAAACAAAACATAGAGAATATCAGATGTGTGCTAAAGACCTCTCTGGAAAATGCTGATGAGCCAAAATGTGATCTTTTTGGTGAGAATGTATGCACCACGTTTGAAGGGAAAGGGCAATGTGAACAATGTGAATCAGTAAAGCGTGGTGGAGGGATCATCATGGTTGGGGGTTAAATATATTGTGGTCAGTAAGGAAAAATTCCCCTAAACACACAAAGAAGACACCAGCAAATGGTTAAAAGAGATATAAAAAAACCCAAAAAAGTAAATGAAACTTAGGAACATCTTGGAAGAAAGGGTGAAAAAATTGGCAAATCTCAAAAAACCGTCACAGGAAACTATATACTGTGCTGCTGAACAAGGGTCTATCAATTATTCAGTTCAAGAATTCAAGTTGACTTCTTACAGGTTGCAATGAGGGATATTACTCAAGTGTTCTAATAACAAAAAAAATGGGGATGAATATGTGTTAGTTTAGTGCAGGGGTAGGCAACTCCAGGCCTCGAGTGCCGGTATCCTGCAGGTTTTAGATCTCACCCTGGGTCAACACACCTGAATCAAATGATAAGGTCATTACCAGGCCTCTGGAGAACTTCAAGACATGTTGAAGAGGTAATTTAGCCATTTGAATCAGCTGTGTTGGATCAAGGACATCTAAAACCTGCAGGACACTGGCACTCGAGGCCTGGAGTTGCCCACCCCTGGTTTAGTGAGACTATCGATGGCTGTGACCCGGGTGAAGATCCGTACACATGGTGAGTAATCAGTGCAGAAATCTTGGTATTTCCAAAGCTTTTGGGAAAAAAGAGAGAAGGGAGAAAGGGAGAGAGGAATGTGAAATGTTGATAGATTGAGGGATTCATAGATGTGATAATGACGGGCAGAGGAAGGAGGAGATGAGAGACAATAGGACAGGAGTTATGTGAGGATAGAAGAAAGTCTCTGAGTGGTGTTGGTTGATTTTTAACAGCCGTCAAGTGGACTGCTCAAGATAATACGGGGACAAAAGATATGAGACAGGCAACATGATAAATAAACCCTTTTAAATCCAGTGGGATTAAAACAGATGAACAAAACGCAGTAACTATTCACACTGAACACTGTTTTAAAAGAAGGTTAAAAAACTCCTAAATGCAAAGGACTGACACTGACTCACTGTAAGCTCGTCTGCATGCACTGTGTGCAGGGTGTGTTTGCTCTAAGAAAATGGGACAAATCCTGGATTCACTCCACCTGAGAGGTACAGATTAGCCATCATGCATTTTGAACTGAATCATCAGCAGATTGCGTGAAATGCTGCCAGCAGGACCAGTCGTCCACTTGACACAGCAGGACTGTGATTTGTAAAGCGCTTTAGTCTGGGACTGCTGTGTCAAGAGTCTCTTTTTGGTTGATGTGACGATTCTGAAGCTCCAGAGCTATTAATATCCCAAAGTCTGCCATCACTGACCATTCATAACTGGAGTGGGGTGGGGGTGGGGGGGTTCAGCTGAAGGCACATGACAAAAATGCATTACCCAGTGGTCCTATAATTCTTCATGGCCCAAATCTTCATACAGTTACTGAAGATTTGGGCCATCCATCCATCCATCCATCCATCCATCCATCGTCTTAACTGTTTATCCAGCCAGAGGAGCTGGGGGTATGAATCTTGGCCACCCAACTTGAATCAGAAGGTAGTACACTAAATGAGTACAGATTAAAGTGTACATAGAAGTAGAACTGTAATCATTAAATAAACAAAAACATGAAGAAATAAAATATTTGCTGCTTTTCTCTTCTGTGGTTTTTTTTTTTGTTTTTTTTTTTTTAAATAAGGTTTGGATTACTGTTTGGCCAAAGCAACACTGTGACGGTGTCACTGCTGCCAAAGCGTCTTTCAGCTGTTCCCTTATTCACAAGGGGTCCCCACAGCAGATGGATCCACACATTAGTTTTGGCAGATTTTTTTTTAACACCAGACGCCTTTCCCGACAAAACCATAGCAGGGATTTGTGCCTTCTCGAACCAAGGAGCTTTTGTGTGTTGGGCACTGGTGTCTCTGCTTTCACTCAGGGATGTGAAATTTAAAAAAATAAAAAAAAAAAAAAATTTTTTAAAGACATACCCTTCAGCAGCAAAACACCATGGAAAAAAAACTCTCATCTACTGTAAGTCCACATCTGACACATTTAACTGCCATAACTTTTTTCCCAGAGTGCCATCATGGTGATAGTGAAATCTAGCAGGATAGAGCATCTCACCAGAGGACCCCCACCCCCCCCCTCCATCTGAGCAGCACGCAAAAGGCACATAATATCTTGCACCTCACAAAGTATCCTGCAGGAACAACAGAAATGCGTCACATTTCTTCATCAGATGACGCTTGCATATCTACTCCTTCCTTACTATTACAGCACAATGCTTGTGAGATGTCTTGAAAGGTGTTGAGAGCCTAATGTTATAAACAAGCAGTGCTTCTTAGGGACAAAGAGTAATGGTTTTAATATTATTATTGCATTTCTCCTTTAGCACTGCATTCAGCAGGGATCACATTTCCATATTACACTCGGACACGCACACCGTGATGTATACACACATGAGCACAAATGAGTTCCCACCAGCACATTGTTGGAAAATTCATGAGTACATTAAGACTCGTACCTGTTGGCTGACACACAGGTCAGAAAGTAACATCTCAGAAATGATTCAGGTGCTCCTATTTTCCTCTTCTTCTACTCATAAAAGAGTGTTTGAATGACTGAGCGTCTATCGCTTGCCTTGGATTTCCTCCTGTGGCATGAATGTTAGTGAGATGAATTTATGAAAATATTAAGAAGCACTGTTCTTGTCCACCCACTCACATATGCAGAACTTCATACCCCACTCACCATCCCCCAAACACGCACACACACACATAAACACAACATGGTGTCATAAACCGCCAGAGAGTGCACCACCATAAAAAGACATTGCAGCACTGTTGCTGCATTGGAGGGAAGAATATCTGCGTGCCATCAGATTTCCAAAGGCTCTTTCTCAGCGGACTCCCTGCATGCATGCAGACAACAACATACTCCTAAGTTTAAGAAGACATAAAAAAGACCACAAATAAATGAATATAAAAGGAAGTACGATCACTTCCCTTTGCTGTGTGCGTGTATGCAGATCACAAGTGCCAGACCTAACCTAAAAACAAACAAGAAGCCCGTTACTCCAGCTGGTGAGTTCTCACACAAATCAGCACACACACAAACACGCACACACTAATGCTCTTCCCATCAGGCATTTGGCTCTCAGTTAGCAGTTGTCAGCAGCCAACAACAGCAGCAGTAACATCTCAGCTCCAGAAGAGACGAGGGTGAAAGCCTTACCTCGGCTCCCCTGCAGAGCCTTTACAAGCTGGACTGAACATCTCACAGTCAGTGGACGGTGCAGCATTAGCAGGAGACCAGTGGACCAGAGGAGAGGTTGAGTGTATGTGTGTGTGCATATGTGAGAGAGAAAGGGAGACAAGGAGCGAGAGAGAGAGAGAAGGGGAGGGTAAGGGGAGAGCGCATATAGGGAGAGGGCGCAGCGATAAAGCACAGGGTAGGGCAGAATTATGTGATGAGCGACAGCGACAGTGAGTGCAAGAATGGGAAACAGCGTTACCATGGAGAGGACTACACCCAATCTCCTCCAATCTTATTAAGAAAAGGTACAAAAATATATAAATAAACAAAAAAGCGGAAGAGAAACTCGAGCTGAAAATAAAATGAAGGCAAATGTTTGTTTTGGCAAAGGCAGAAAGGATGGACCACAGGATCAAAGAAATAGTTGTTGGAAAAGGATATGAATTGTTTCCAGGATTTTCCATGTTTAGGCTTTTTTTTGCAATGTTCAAGGTTTTGTTCTTTACCTTTTGTGTTTAGCATTTAGTTTTCCCAGTTTAGTTCTAGTTAGGATCTTTCTTGTGTGCATCTGCCTTTTGTTTTTGTACTTTCTTATCAGCCATATTAAATGGCTCGCTTTTTGTTGATAGTCAAGTTTTGGTCCAAGTTCCTTCGTGTCTGCGTTTTGGGTCCGCTCTACACAATACATACAGTCCTCCGCCAGACTGTGACAACATGATTGACTAGTGGACACATTGTGCGTGTGCTCAGTCACATCCATCCCTTACTTTGGTTTTACAAACCAATGTGGCAATAGAAAAAATGCTAAGATAAGATTTCAATTTTTTTTAAAGGGACATCACAAACCAGGGAGTGTCGGGCTGATGTCAATGATTCTCACACGGTCTGTGAGTGCACTGAGCTGACATTTTTACATTAAACACTTACTTTCGATTTCGAACACATGGTTACTGTTTCCGTGAATAAAACTCTTACACAGGCGCGCACTAAAAGGGTTTAAAGGAAAGGTCATCGATTTAGAAGTGTGACACACATTTGAACTCCAATAGACACAGAAATCCAACAACCTACCAACACCAGGCGATCATGGGTGTCAGTTATTCAGTAAAGTTGATCCCCTGCTGAAGTACAAAGGCTGTCAAATCAATCTCAAACACACACAAACCTCCCTGCACACACAGCATGGTTTGTGATTGATGTGCAGCTCAGAGGCCACAGTGTTCGACTGATGGCCCTAAACAAAAAAGCAAAAAAAACAAAAAACAAAATAACCACACACTGATCTCTCTAAAGTATTTCTTATTGATCTGGTTTCCTGCCTGCAGCCCTACTGACACATGAACACCCAGCAGTCCTACAGAGAAAGAAACCAAATAGGGAGAAGGAAAGATTGAAATTGGTTTAATTAAATTCACCCCCACAGCTCCCCCCAATGGAAAGACTGAAGCAGACACTAGTGAGCCTACAGGTGCTTCTGAAGTCACTGTGCTCCCCTATTACCCACCACACACATCATAAAGACATACCCCACCTATCATTTGTTGAGTTTGCCGTCTCTCCCTTTAATCTCCAGGCAGTTTAATGCTTGCGGATCCTTTGTCAGTTCTAATTGGTCCTGCTCGTTGGGGTTGCCTTGGAAACCAGTTTAGAAAGTGTTGGCTGGAGGTCTGCCAAAGGTTGTGATAAGATTAGCTGTTATGGCCCGCTGTAACCAACACTGTGCACATTATGCAAACAGAAAGTAGTTGCAGTGATGCTGTTTGTTCCTTTTTTAAAAAAAAAAAAATGGTGGGAAATATAAACAAACTAATTTCAGCTCTCTTAAGTTTAACATGGAACATGGCGTTACTGCATGGTTCATTTTACTGCCATTAATTATCCATTACATACGTGCATGAGGGAAAATGTTCTGTGATGGAAGATGGAAGAGCTTTGGCTGCTGTTGGTATATGACAGCGGGTATCAGTGTTGCATGCTGTCTGCCACAGTAACAAGTCCCCCCACCCCCAAAGGCCTAAATCTGTCTTTGTGAGCTTTGCTAACAAGCAAAATGTCTGAGTCTTGTCAGGGTGAGCTTATGGCACATGCCAGGAGCTTCTTGTCCAATTATATCGTCAGACATATATATGCTGCTGACACTCTCTCTGTCTTTGTCTCTCTGAGACACGTGACCGCCAACCACGTGACTTTAACTTGCCTGTCAGTGCCAGTTTGAACATGTGACAATCATGGAACAAGTGAATAAGATTACAGTCACACAGTCAGTGACCATCAGCCACTTGTCAGAAGAAAAATTAGTATTACCTGACAGCAGGCAATAGTGCAATAATACTACAACAGTGGCCAAAGCTTTTACAGCTTACTTCACAGGTTGCAAGTGGAAGCTGAAAGCTCTTGCTCAATGTAACCACTTGATTTAAATTAATACGTCCTTTATAACAAAAACAGAAAATGATTGCTAAAGCCCCAGTCACACAGGTCCAGAGACCTGTGACTAACCACCGCCCTTTGTGATTGCTTATTTACCGCTAGCATATTGGGGCGAGTAGTTTAAATTAAAGTGGAAACACTGGCCAGCTGCTCTCCAAGCTGCAGTGCAAATGTAAAAGGAGCAACACAAACTGAAGTTGAGATCTTTGGCCTTCAAAGTAAGAGTTGCACCTTGTTAAACATGTTGGCTGCAGGGCTGAGGTATAACTTGTTTTTGAAACCGTCACACTTTTTGAAGCTGGATGACCACTGAGCTACTATTTTGGGACAATTTGTGCAAGAAACTAGAGGAAACTGTGATGATCTGCTTACAATCAAAACAATCACAATAGATTTTTGGTGCAGCGGGTTCTTTACCTCTGGTTTACCCCATCAGCCTCCAGCAACACACATTTTTCCGTAGCCCATCCAATGTGGTGCATTTATATTTTATTTTAATCCATTGAAACATGTTAAGCAAATGGCTGAGAATGAATGAATACGCTCACAGCAATTTGGGAAAAAGACAGCATAGGAATTACTTTAATTTGAAAGCCAATACCTCATTTTTTTAAATGTCAGATTTTGGGGGGTTTCTGGGCAAAGCCAGATAATATCATCTTGTCACTGAAAGTGATCTCTTGAAGACCTTGTAATGTGTAATACCAGATTAATGCCTGGGTTTGAGTCCTGTAAATAGGAGACAGGAGCACCTGTCATCACAAGCAGCACAAAGGTCTACTGCATTAAAAGAGCATGTTAATCTTAAAGGTCATACAGCCATAAATTAGGTTATATGCAAAGAGAGGAAGAGTGAAGTGGGACAGAAACAAGATGTGTAGGAAGAAGATAAGCTCCTGCTCTTTTGTCTTCATGGTATTCAAATTAAGAACCAGAATACAAGTATTATTTGTATTGTAGTATTATATCTTTGTACATTATATTCAGTATTCAGTATAATAACTAAAGAAGCAGGCACAGTTTTCAAAGACACATTTAAAATAGAGTTTAAGTCATTAAAATGTTAAGCTTTTCAGGTAAAACCAGGTTGTATAGAAGACAATGTAAAACAACATGGAGTATCATCTCAGTTCAGTGACTGGAGTAATGTGGATAATACTCATTATAAATGACAGGGGGATAACATACAGTCCCTTCCCAGCCACACATATTAGGACAAAGAACAGACATCAGAAAAAACAAGCCTCTATAGTAGGAAAAATAAAAATAGAAAACAATATTTGCCAATATTTGAGTATTAAAGATGTTGTAGATGTATTTAATTGGCTATATCCGCCCATCGGTTTTCTTGTGAGGATGCTGGAGCCCATCCCAGAGAACACTGAGCAAGAGTTGTGATTTAACCCTGAGGATATACTATTGGGGAAATTTATAAATATGTTGCACCATCCAGGCTTTGTTTGTGGTAGCTGGCTTAACAAAACCTAAAATCCCACCTGTAGATAACAGGTGTCACGACAGTGCTTATCAACTATCTCTGTTAAGCCTTTCTGCTTCAGCCTTGGTTTGCGCCTATATAAAAATCTTGTGCCACACAAAACGATCCCTGTGAGCGCCGCCTACTCCAGTCAGAGATGTGATTGATTGATCATGATGATGATAAAATGGTGATTAAAAGTGTAATAGTAGTCAGGTATGCCTTAACAACCTGCATATGCAAAACAGCTTCCACCAGCTGTGAATCCACACAGCACTTAAAACATGCTGTCAATTTAAAAAATAAATAAATAAAAAATAAAAAATCTGTGAAAATGTGGCACTTCCAGACTTTGAACCATAACTCTTAACACATGTTGAGCATAAGGTACCAGCCAGAGATCCACTTTTATGAACAGAAAACTCTGGCTTATAGCTCAACTGAGTTTGGCATCCCGTTAATCTCACCTCTTAGGCCTTAGTGGAGTTAGGATCTGGACGGATTTTCCCAGATCACTATCACTGACTGTATGACTTAGAAGTACAAACTGTTCTAGCCTCGCTAAAATGCAGATGTGGTTCCTTGATTGGCATACAGGTTTATCAATGAGAGAAAAAAAAGACTACATTTAGGTTGAGGAGCTTTATCAAATGCACAGTAAACTCAGTTACAAATTCACATGCGCACACTGATGAACAACCACAGAATAATGAAAGATAAGATAAATACAACAGACATCAACACGTCCAGATAAGCCATCAATTAGAGATCAGACATTTATCTTTATTACTATATCAACACAGGAAAAGCTAACACATGCTCTAACAATTAGTGTTGCCCTTATATTTAAGTGCATGAACTGATAATTGGTTCAGCTAAGCATCGCAAGCGAGTGTCACAGAAAGCACAAAGCGTCTCAAAGACTGTTTTCTCTGTATTATTGTAGGGCGTTTATCCCACAATGTAAAGTGCTTTGAGATGACTGCTGTTGTGATTTGGCGCTATAGAAATAAAACTGAACTGAATAGATGAGATATAGCTGATCACTCATTCACATGCCTCTCAGGGACAATTGGAGAAAATAAAATAAAAAACAATTGTGCAGAATGTTTTGGTTTGTATGCATAAACTGTAGCAACCATTACATTAGGCATTAGTTATGTTCTGTTGTGAAGCATCGAGCTGAGTGTTTCCACCACTGGCAGAAACACGGCACATCACAAGGTGATTTTCTCCTTTTTGATTCTAATCAGGAACAGAATTTATTGAATGAACATCATGCCGCATTCAGAAAGACAAACCCCTCTATGAAAGTGTAAACTTATACCGCAAACAACAAAGATGTTTACCCGTAGGCATACAAAGACTTCTTTCTGCAACCAGAGGAGTCAGCCCCTGCTGCTCATTGAAATGTTACCGTCTGTGGTTCTAGTGAACACTGATAATATGCAATACATAAAGTTGAATTCTGAAGGAGGAGCAACTTCAGAGCCCCAAAGCATCTTTCGTTACCCTGCAACCCAGCAGCGCATTACCGGCCTCCACACACTCTGTCACACACGTCGCTGAAAATAAAGTGATTAAGCACAAACAGAACACACTGTAAAACAAAAACACAAAAAAGAAAACAGCAGTTCAATATTTATTAGTCTTATTACCATTCTGAGCACGGAGCCACGAGGCAGCCTTCATAGCCAGAAGCTCCCACTCGTCCTTTGCATCCATCTTGAAACCATGAAGCCAGATCAGAGCCAGAATGGTGGCCCACACTTCACTGCTGGCCTAGCTCCACAAATTAAAAGCAGTGCATATGTTGAGATTGCAGGCTATTGCCCTTACACGTAGATATGATTAGCTGGAGTAAAGGTGTAAAAAATTAAATAAATTAATAAATACATTATTTTTGTCTGCTAGACTTTTGCTGCTGTGTAATACTACTAATGCACTGCTGCTTAAACATCTATGACTGAATACGTGATGATTACCCACCGATGCAGGTTTCAGGTTTGCCACCTCCTTGCTGGTCTTCCCCAGCACAGAGGCCAAAGCTGGCTTCAATAACCAGCATCCAGAGGCTTCCAGCAGGGAAACCAGCTGCAGCAAAGGGTCTTTGACTGACAGCTCAGACTCGGTGGCTGTGATAAGAAAGTTACATATATGAATATCATGGTAATTTTGGGCTTGGCCAAGAAGAGCAGCAGAAATATGCCAGAAGCTTGTTGATGGCTACAAAGAGTGTGTAGTCAAGGTGCAACATGCACATTAAATACTAGTGGCAGATGTGTATAAATATGGACCCGCATGCATAATTTTGACCCTGCGTGGATTAGATTAAAAACCTGTGGACCCATGTCTTAGTTTTTAAGGCACTAAAGATGTATTCTGTACAAAATCATGAAACTCCAGAAAAAGAACAGTTCAAGAAAACATTAAAAGCACAAAATAAGTGCACATACTGTAGGTTATTGTTACAGACAGACACATGTATGTGTCTTGTATTTCATAGAGTTTTTGACATGTGTACTAGCAAAAATAAGAGAAAAAAAAAGTAAACATGTCACTTGTTGACTTACCCTTCCTCTGAGGTGAGCAGTTAATGCAGCCGAAGGCTGTTGATGGGGAAAAATTTCAGGCAAACCATGAAGATGTATTTTTACTTCTATGTGAAAAATGTGTGATTCACTTTTAGTTCAGTCAAAAGAAAAAAGTCTAAAATAACCTTTTGGAAGTTTACATGTGTGAATAATTTTGGTAATAACAATAATTTTCTTTTTTGGAAGGTAGGGTAGCTTTAATGACAAGAATGTAAGTGTGATGAGTGGGCAGGATGTGAGAGACGGATCCTCAGAGGACGCACACTTGTTGGGTTGATGTTAAAATTAGACATCTCCTATTCCCAGTATGCATATGTGTGGTTTGTTTGGGTTAGCTTTTGGTTTATTTTCCATCTTTTGGGAAATTTCATTGATTTATGCTGGTGCTTGTCAATGCAGAGCTCTAAAAAGCTCTAAAAGTCAAAACCAGAATCTTAAAGTGCAGTCTGAAGTTGATGCAGTGGATGCAATAAAGTGTGAATACTTAGTAAGAAGCCTCACAGCGGCATCCTGAACGATCTGCTGATGTTCCAGAGAGGAACTTAGGAGAAGTGAACAATTATAATAACCTTAATTAAATAAAGGCATGAATAACAAATTCCAATTCAGACCCTGATACACAGAACTCAGCTTGGAAAGTGATTAAAAACAAGAGTGAACCAAACATTTAACATTGGCAAATGTGGCATAAAGTGTCCATTACTTTGTTTCCACTTTCATTATGTTCAGATCTGCTGGGCCACAAACAAGGACATCTCTTTTTTCTTCATTAAGTTGGAGACTTAATGCACTAAACTGTGTGTGTGTGTGTGTGTGTGTGTGTGTGTGTGTGTGTGTGTGTGTGTCTACACAGAGATTCAATATCTCGGAAGAGTAAATCCTTTACCTGATCTCAGTTTCTCCGTTACAGAGATCCCTGCAGAGATAAAAACCATAAAATTTCTGTTACTTTACATCCTTACCATTACATTGATGGAGCTTGGCTAAGGATCAGTTATATGTTAAGTGGGATTTATGTCCAGCAGAGGTAACGTATGCACTGTCTGCTCCACATCAGGGACTGCCCATCTGCCTGCAGTAAGCTCTGTTTCCAAATGGAGGCAACGCACAAAGTGTGCGGTACAACCGGTCTGTGTGCCACTCTTGCTTGTTCTGTTTTTGTCCATCAGCCAGCCGTAATTTTTTAACTTTAAAATTTGTTTTTTCACAGTTCTCCTGTTTCCAGCAAACTCAACTGTCTCTCCCATCTTTATTCCAGCCCACTTATCAACCAATCAGTATTCAGTACAAGATTACATCATTTTCTTCCAGCAATGTGCCGTCAAGATATTGGTGGACAGTGTGAGAAGGCGTCTGAAGACCCCTCGCCCTCTCAAACACTAATATGTACAGGAATAGACACATTTGCAGGACCATCAATCCTGCTTTCTGCTTTAAGAAACTGAAAATGTACACAGAATGTTTGCCTTTATCATTTGAGACTGTTACAATGTGGGTGTAGCTGGAAATTTGTGGCACTTCTCAGAAAAGGTTTAAAAAAAAAAAAAAAATCTATCGAGTGAAATTTGTGGAAAATCTCAAGGTCGTTGCAAGTAAGAGTGTGTGTGTGTGTGTGTGTGTGTGTGTCTGTCAAAAAGTAACAGTACTTACCCTTACTGATGCTTGGCTGACTCTCACAGGAATCCACCAAATTACACTGTTTTAGAGCTGTGTCACACAAAACAATCATCATCATCATTTTAAAAAAGTGCTTCAAACCGAAGCGCAAACACCAGAAGAGGACAGAACGAGATAAAATAAAGTCACAATAAAGGGAGAAAGATGCAAAAGGGCAACAAAAGCAATAATAACACTAAATATAACAAAAACGAAAAAAATGATACAGATAATTTAATAAAAATTCTTTGTCTTCTAGCAATTTCTAGACACTAATGATAATGGCAATTTTATTTATATAGGACATTAGACTAGATGTGCTGAACATAAATGTTTAAAACATGTTAGGTTAACTAGCAACAGGCCACTAAGTTGTTGCAAAATATTGTATTGTATATAATTGCTCTCTGTGTTTATTTACAATTTAAAGAGCGTCCCAACGTCGGGGATGTGAAAGAATCAGGCAAAATTCTGTGCTTTAAGACGATGTAACTCGCTCTAGACAGGGCAGGTGTTAAGCACAAGTTACCATGGTGATGTAATCAGATAAAAAGCGAGCCATCTTCATGACACTGAAAACTCAAATGTGAACATATTTTGCTGAGCCATTAATGACACTTCTTAGTATAGCCCTGTGCTCAGTAGGACTTGAAAGAAGAAAAAAAAAAAAAAAAAAAAAAAAAAACCCTCACAACTTTGAACATTCACTATTTCAGAATAAATCAAATATGAGTGCTAACACTCACTGGGTGGTGGTATCAGGGGTCCTTGTATCGCCTCACCACTGCTTTTACTAACAGCAATAAAGGCAGTAAAGGCACTGCTCACTCCTGACTGGATACTCAACTCCTCCACCTTCTTCTTCACTTCCTCATCACGCTCTCCTTTGTTGTCTCTTGCTTCCATCTCGAGGGAGCGAATCAGAGTTCGAGCAGCCAACATGTGGACTGTTAACCTGCAAACAGGGAGAAGGAAGAAGTACAGCTGGGGTTCTTCTTACACTATCATCCTAATAATGTTTAATAACATGACAACAATGACATACTCACAGCTAGCTCCATCCACAAACAATGCATACAAACAAATCTTAGTATAATCTGTGCATGCTAAAATTGAATGCACAAATCTATTGAATCATTAGTTTTGAATCTGAACTTATTTCTACTCTAATAAAAAATTTATAACTGCTCCTGACCAAATGTATAAGCTAATACTACTAATTGTACCACCAGACTAACTCATTTACCCAGCGTCGTCTGCAGGTCTGAGACTGAAGTGCAGCTGGTTCTCAGAGGGATGACCTGCCAGGCTGTACTTCAGCGTCACACAGCCCTCTGCTGCCTCTGAGCTCTGACACAGAGTTACAGTGTTAGAAACCAACTACATCTTCACATGAACATCACTGTTAATCAGATTTCAAAACACAACAGACATCTTTCACTGTGAGAAGATGCTGCTCCTACCTGTCCAGTGAGCTGGGCATAAATCAGTGACCTCTGACCCTGGAGAATGGATGTGATTGGTGGAGTGAGGACAGTGACAGACACTTCCTTTGGTAAATCCCATGTGACTGAGATGTCAATCACAGATGGCTGCAGAGCAAATTTCAGTGATTGCATCACCTGAATAATAATTCAAAACAAAGAGTTAGGAGCTGTTTTTTTTTTTTAATGAGTGGAATCACACTCTCTGATTAAATAAGTATTTGCTGTGGTTTTGTTTAATTTGACTTCTGATTGTGTTTAATGTCTTACTTTTGGTTGTATCTTGTCAGTCGCAGTGATGAACTGAGCGTGACCTCCTCCTTCCTTGGATATCTTATTAATGAAATTATAGCTGGTGTTTTCTCCTGTCCCGAAAGAGAAACACCTGCAATACAACAGTTTCCATTAGATACAGAGACAACTTTTAGCACATTCTGGGAATTCTGCAGATATCTGGTACCACGCAAAAGTCTTAAGCCGTCCCTCATTTTGTTATATTTTATAAAATATTAAGTCAAGTGCCTTTTTATGCTTGAATGACTCATAAGTCAATGTCACGTGGCTTAAACAAAAACAGCCACAACCACGTTCAAAGTAAAGACCTTTAGAAAGACTATTCCCCAAGACCACCTTAAATATGGCAAAAAAAAAAAGAAAAAAAAGAAAAGAAAATCTGCCTCCTTAAAAGCAAAATACTAAGAAAAGAGGGATGGATCAAGACTTTTGCACAATTTTGTAGTTATGTTTTGTGTTTTCACCTGTGAGAACTTGAATTCTTCTTCACCAGATCTATCACTTCTTTGTCGTTCTTCACCCATCCGCGAGTTAAGACAAACAGCTAGAAAGAAGAGTTTCACCATAACAGATGTAAAACAGTAAAACAGTTTGTGTTTACAGCCATTTTTGGTTCTTTGTTTTAGAAACACAAATGGTTTAGCAGTAACAAACAATGCACAGTTAGTATGAAGACCAGTTACCTGAACAATAATGGTCCTGACAAGCTTTTAAAAACAGTATCTAGAATTACATGGTAATATTACTGCAAATTGTGTGTCAATCCAAATTACATACTGCTTGTGTAACAATGGAGATCCATTTAGGATGGTGTGACATATATTTTCTTATCAGAAAGTAAATGTGCGGCTCTATGCAGATGTCCTCATACTCTCCAGTTTGTTGGGCCACTACACTAAATTTGTGTACCTTATTCAGCCAAATGTGAAAATAGTTCAATAAGAACAAAAACACCCATCCAGCTGTTTCTGTATTTGTTGGTAAGGTAAAACAGTCATGTGAAGTTGTACAGTCCCAATACAGGGAAAGGAAGTAAGTCACCATAGCTTATCTCTTTAGATTTTTAGGTAAATATATGTTCCAAGAGTACCTTTATGCAACTATTAGTTGTAATTAAGATTGGGGTGAGCTCCTAAATCGTGTGTGTGTGTGTATGTGTGTGTGTGTGTGTGTGTGTGTGTGTGTGTGTGTGTGTGTGTGTGTGTGTGTGTGTGTGTGTGTGTGTGTGTGTGTGTGTGTGTGTTACCTGTCTAGGCTGATTGAGAATGCAGGGCTGGCTGTAAATATATTTGAGGGGCTCAAGGATCTCCGTTTCTCCAAGATCAGCCTTCATCTTCTTTACTTTCTTCAGAGCCTCCTCCATGGTCTGCCGGCTGTACTCCACACTCTTACTGTCATTACACAAACACAATTACACAAGTACGTGTATTTCTTACCAAAAACAAGAAGACTTCTGTTGGGTGAAGGAGTTACTCACGGGAAGATGTGTTCATATCTGGACCCAAAACTGTAAATGTTGAAATAGCAGCCAATTGGTAAACTCTTCAACAGGAGGAGCAGAGTGTCCTTCAGAGAAGACGAAAAAGATGGAGAAAGCCACTGTGTGAGAGGGACACTAGAGATTAAAGACTTCATGAGTCACACATGATGACTACCTTTGCACTGTGGATGCAAGTCTGAATACTCCTTCTTTTGATCCTAAATCCCATACTTCCAGATCGATCCATTAAGAACACAAACTCTCCACATGAAGCCGTTGAAGACATCACAGACTGGGGGAACTCAGGGTACAGACTCACCATCACCACTGGATCACCCATCAGAGAGCCTGAAACACATGAAAAGGGGAAAAGAATGTAAACTTTATATTTTACAATATATTTAAACACTGTTATCTCCCACCGGAAGAAAGAGGAGAAGTTTTTAAATCATCAGTTGTTAGTTTGCAAATAAAAATGTGCAAACCAACAACTCACCCGGCTCAGCAGAGGCCTGTCCTGCCTCCACCACAGCAGTGGGCTGGTGGGCGTCTTTGTAATAAATCAGCAGTTCAACATCTCTGTCAAACTTGTGTCCTGCAGCCAGCTTGACCTGCACACCACAAACACATTCATATTTATTCATCAGTAACAAGTAACAACCACACACAGCAGACACATCAGCACTCTACCTACCGTGGCCTGGGTTTGATCAGTGTTGAGGTACTGCAGAGGGTCCAGGGAGCAGTTGGACTCTACTTTAGAGATTGGACGAGGAGAGGACACTCGGGCAGAAAAAGACAGACTGTAGGGCACCAGAGAGGCTGGAACAGAAGTCACCTGGACACCTGCACCTTCACTACCTGGAGTTAACGTGAGAGAAAGCTGCAAATCACTGTGGGACTCATTGCGACTCATGCTTGTTACAAGCATGATTGCTTTGTGATAAACTAACTAAATTAATAAGTGTTGGATGATTTTCCTACCCTGAAGTTGGTATCGAGGGTTGAGCACAGCAGGCAGACAGAACCTCAGACCATCATCAGCCTGCACAGCCAGCTCAGTGACATACTCCAACCTGATGGAGGCGCTCTCTCCTGGAGGCAGACTGCCCACACGCAGAGAGAATATATCTGGACTCTCATCACTCTCCTCCAATAGGAAGGCCTGCTGACCGGAGCTCAGAGCATCATCATACTCCTCACGAGCCTGAAGCACAGGTGACACATGTCAGTGACATTCACTGTGTTTATTTTGAAGCTCACTTATAATCAGGTTATATTTACTGTCCAGCTCACCTTCTGTTTCTCCTTCACCTCAGCTACAATCTGTGTCTGTCCAATCTGAGCGCTGAAATGACAGACAGCAGCATCTCCAGGCAGAGGGAAGACAAAAACAGCCTCTAATGGTTTGTCCTCCTTGTTCTCGTAGTTCAGAGTGGAGACCACTGTAGCCACATGGTCCCTCACCTCCAGCTCCACCTCAATGCTCTTCAGAGGAACTGACAGACAAACAGAATCAAAACATCCAAACTTACAGATGGTACATTATGAATGAATTATGAAAGAGGTAGGGTCTAAGTCAATACTTCTTCCACTTTTTTTCCTACTTTTCTAACTTCTTTAGTGTTTCAATAATTCTGGGCCTTTATAGTATTTTTTGTTTTCTGATGCACCAAATCTGAATCCACCTTCATGCCATCAGAGATGCAGGAGCGGATGTTTTTTTTTTTTTTTTTTTTTTTTACCTGGGTCCTTCTGGGCAGTTATCAGACCACAGGATCCCGTATTTGTACCTATATACAGACAAATCATAGATTTTAGTTTACTGGTACTGATACATTTACACATTAATGTCATACAAAGGCAAACTGAGAGAATGAATACAGAAAGTGAATATGACACGGCTAAAGGATGCAATCTCAGGTCTTTTTACAAAACACCTGAACTAAAGTTTGTGATATAACCTACAGAAGAGCAGGAAGTTATTTAAAAAACAAAAAAAACAAAAACACCTATTGTATTAGTTAGATTAAAATATCTTTCTCTTTTCAACCTTGCACTTTGTAGACAGTCCCTGCACAATCCCCTCTGAGTCACAGTCTATAAATAAATAAAAACTTGTATTTATCTAGTTCAAAGAGTAGCACAATTTCTTCCATTTTATGGTTGGAAAATATATCAAAATTATTATTATTTTCAATTTTACTTAGTATCAGAATTTTGGTTAAATTCAATGACTGGTCAAAATATTCTCAGTAGGTTTTAAAAGGTCAGGTTTTAGAATAAAAAAAAGCAACAAAATATCAAGGGTGGGGTTTATGAGGCTGGATAAACAGGGAATTCCATACTATACTGCCTTCCGTATGGAAGACAGAAGCTGGAATATTGGAGGAAACATTGGACTACAATCAATTAAATGAAAGGTAGTAATACTATCCCATAATTCATAAAAATGATCAAAATTACTGACAAGTGACAAAGATTATAAATCAAAGTCAAGACAAGAAAGTGTTGAAACTTAAAGATGATCAATTTTTTTGTTTTTTTTTTAAAGTTAGACTAAATGCAGAGAAGACAGGGAAGTAACAAAATACTACCTGTCATTAATAAAATCTATGGAAAATAGCAAAAACTAAGACAGAAACTCAAAGAAACACACAATCCAAAAACAGTGCTAACTAAAATCTTATTCCAGCTACTACCTTTCCTTAAGGGCTTATTCTGCAAATGTCCTTCCTGATGAAACCCAAATGTAGAATTTATGTCTGTCTGGAATTAAACAAGCAACCACTTTCTCGCCGAGAATATGTTTTAACCGCTATACCCATGGAGGAACTTCAAAAGTGCCAATTTATTGGTTAAAAAAAATGACTAATTGAAAAAATTGGCTTTAAAGAAGACGGACTTTGTGGCATTAAGCAATAGTTTTCCAGAATGCTTGTAGAAATAAATCCTAGTACCCGACCATTTTCCCAGGAATGCTATTTGCTTGTTGGTTAGTCAAGCCAGGCGGAGAACTATTCCTGAATTTTAAATAAATAAAGAAATTACAAGAAAGCTTCTAAGGGAGTTCAGGCTCCGCTGAAGAATAAAGGTGGCACGAACTCTGTTTTGTCTTATACACTATTTTTCAGTTTATGTTTGCACATGCTCCAGTAAAACTACTTACCTTTACTGATCTCACAGGAATCTGAAAAACTGTATTGGCGAAGGAATAAAACTGTGTGATACAAGACAAAGTTATAATCATGATTTAAAAACAGTGTCTTTGAAGTGTATTTACAGACAAGTTGTAGCAAAAAAAAAAAAAAAATCTTAATTCAATCATAAAGCCATAACAATTTTGTAAAAGAGAGTTAAAATCGGGAAAAAGATGCAAAATACAAAATAATATGTTTCAAAATGTAAAAAAAAATCCCTGAATATCATTTTTTGCATTATCCAAATCATGAAACGTATTCATTTCAGTATATCCTTATTTGATGTCTGCAGTACCTCAGATGTTTTATCCGTTTTCCACTAAGTCACCGAAAATAACCATTTGAACTTTCTATAGTATATCGTCATATTTTCACACTTACAAATGTAACTAATGGGTCTGAAATGGAGACGCAGCAGTGTAAAGCCTTTGATTCTATTTTACTTTTCCACAAAATAATTGCTCATAATTTCCTGCAACCACCAGGTGGTGGTGAAGAGTCTTTTTCTCTCACATACACACAGTGGCTAAAATAAGTATTAAACATGTCACCAATTTTCCAAGTTAATGTATTTTTAAAGGTGCTACTGACATGAAGCTCTAACCAAAAATCATTAACAACTCATCCAATCCAAAAATACTAAGAAATCAAGCCAAACGTGTCCATAAATTATGTGTAAAAATGAGAAATGACACAGGGGAAAAATGCATGAAGAAGGGGAAGAGCAAAAGGGCATGGAAAGAAGAATATCTATCAGTAATTAAAAAGCAGTTCTGACACTTAGTGCAAATTAATATCAGTTGCTTCAGTCCCAAGTGATGGCCTCTGGAAAGGTGTCTCATTACCAATGTGTCACACAAGAAACATCTCGTGATGGGTAAAACAAATGAGCTCTCACAAGACTTTGGCAACCTTATTGTTGCTTCCAGCGAGCACTACTGGGGCCATGTGCATGCACTGCACATTTTGTGCTGCTGTGACTTCATGCATACCTTCCTTCAGCTGTGTTAGTAAGATACAGCTCTGCAGACTACATGTGTAAAACTCATCTCGTAAGTAGAGGCCTACATTTTGCATATTTTAAAGAGTGATTTTGAACTGAAACTCTCAATATAACTTGCTCGAGACCAATTAAGTGTTCGGCATAAGTTACCACTGTGAATGAACAAGGTAAAAAGAAATCTACCTTCCTGGCAATGAAAACTCCAACTCAGAGGTCAAAATATGGTGCTAATAATCATGTTTCACAGTACATCCTTCTGAGCTCATGTTGTGTTAATAAAGTAGGGCTTGAAAGGACAAGCAAAACAACATTCAGTGTTTCAGAATACAGAAAATATAAATGTGAATACTCACGGGTTGCTCGACTATCTATGCTTATCAGGGGTCCTTGTATCGCCTCACCACTGCTTTTACTAACAGCAATAAAGGCAGTAAAGGCACTGCTCACTCCTGACTGAATACTCAACTCCTCCACCTTCTTCTTCATTTCCTCATCACGCTCTCCTTTGTCGTCTCTTGCTTCCATCTCAAGGGAGCGAATCAGAGTTCGAGCAGCCAACATGTGGACTGTTAATCTGCAAACAGGGAGAAAGAAGAAGTACAGCTGGGGTTCTTCTTACACTTTCATCTTGCCAAAATAAATTCAAAAATGATATATTTAATGCAACTTATTAATGAACAGAAATCTGACATGAAATTAACTTTTTTTCTTTATCCTACAAAAATACATGTAGTAGTTAGGTGCTCTTGTGCTCTGAGTTAAAAGCAAATGCAGTCACGTTGACATATGCATAATGCTTTATTCTGTTGTCATATCTAATTCTGACACTAGATATGAACTCATTTACCCAGCGTCCTCTGCAGGTCTGAGACTGAAGTGCAGCTGGTTCTCAGAGGGATGACCTGCCAGGCTGTACTTCAGCGTCACACAGCCCTCTGCTGCCTCTGAGCTCTGACACAGAATTACAGTGTTAGAAGTCACGTTAATTACCGTCATCAAATACCTAAACAACAACAACATGAGAGGTAGGGGTGCAACGATACACAAAATTCACGGTTCGATAATTTTTTCGATACAAAAAAAAAAAAAAAAAAAAAAAAAAAAAAAAATGTTCATGCCTTTTTAATTTGTCATTTATTAAATTTTCACGGCACATCCCGCACCACTTCTCTGTGCGTTCATCATTCGTTTGAAGCCAGCTCACCTCCTGCAACTACTTTTCCGAGAATACGTGCTTCTTTTGTGGTTCGGACTCCTGACATTTCTTTGGAGGTGGAGGAACACCAAAGTAATTGCTTAAAGGAGCTTCTTCGACATCTTTAAGAGTTCTAAACAAACGTCTGTCCTCCTCCAGAAAATCTTATGTATGCAAACACGCGTTGCAACTTCTTATCTTGTGCGCGTTTTTTATTTTGACAGCGAATGCGCACCTGCGGACCACTTATGTGCAGCCCTGGTTATTTAGCTCATCATATTGCAGCCACAGAAATTATTTTGTCCATGAAACCATAAAGCTGCACTTTCTTTTTGCCTTATAGTCTGATTTGTCATAACTTTTCCGTTTTGTGGTAAGCTTTTCTTTGGCTGTCACTTCTTCACCCTGACCTGTCTTATTTGGCTCAGCAGAACTGAAATGCTTTTACACGCTCACTCACATAAGCTCAGCGATTCTCTGCGTGATCAACCTCTCACATGTTTAAGCTTGCTGCGGGAGATTTCACTTGTCGTCATGTTTGCATAGTAAGCTAACGATTAATAAGACGATGTCAGAGGAATTGGTGCGCAAATTATCATCACTCACCAATCAGTACTGTCGCTCTCTATACACAGTTCGCACGATTGCAAAGTGAAAGCAAAAAACAAGTGCAAATTCAAACGCGATTTCAATATGTCACATATTGACAGTGGCTCATCGATGCCAATGACATAATTACCCAGCTACATTTCCGAAAGAATGCAAAAGCATTGACATATATTTTTCCTTCCTACGATAGGCTGACGGGCAGGGCAGAGATAGATTTTGGTAGCCCGACTGGAAAAATCGCTAGCCCGACGTCCCGGGGCTAGCCATTTTGCGAGCCCTGTATCTGATTGAGGAATCACTCATCTTTGGAAAAGAGAGTTTATTACAGAGAAATGGCTCTTTCTAAAATAAAAGCTATACTATACGCTTCTTCTGGGCTATATTCTCAGCAGCATATTAAAGATATCAGGTCCCCATAAGGAGAATCATGTGCTAACGGCTGTCTAAATGACTCGGGTAAAGTTTGTAGCATGCGTGCTTGTTGTTTTTGTCTGCTTCCACTTGTCTTTGCACTAGGATGATGTCGGAGGAAATGTGCAGTCATATTCATTGTGTTCACACTAGTGTTGTCAGCGTTAATCTGAAATGAAGTTAACGCCACAACACGGCAAATCTCCGTTAACGAGCTACCGCGGATCGCCCCGTGTGTGGGGCTGGACGGCCAACACGTTAACAAGCTAACTGCGCTAACGCTGTAGTTCCCACCAATGTAATTGAGCATTGCATGGCACATCCAACATACTGTCTTCAGGGTCATACTTCACATGAAAACCAAAATAGTTCCAAACGCCAGATCTGAATGAGGGTGGGGGAGGTTCAATTTGCCATGTTGCAACGAGAGCTTAACCTCTGTCTGGCTAGCTTACCCTGCGCTCAGTGAATCTGCACTCGACAGTGCAGCCTAGGCGGAGCAGTCGAGTGCAGATTCACTGAGCGCTCAACACAGACAGCATCGTCAGAAGGAAAGTTGATAAAATAAATTAAAAATTTTGTATTGTTCGATACATATGCCTACCGAACTGAAAACACTGTATCGAACGGTTCAATATCGATATGAGTATCGTTGCACCCCTAATGAGAGGCTGCTGCTCCTACCTGTCCAGTGAGCTGGGCATAAATCAGTGACCTCTGACCCTGGAAAAGTGTTGTGATCGGTGGAGAGAGGACAGTGACAGACACTTCCTTTGGTAAATCCCATGTGACTGAGATGTCGACCACAGCTGGCTGCAGAGCAAATCGTAGCGACTGCATCACCTGACAACAACAAGAATGAGAAAAAAAATATACATTTATGTTTTTTGTTTTGTTTTTTAAATCATTCTGTCCTAATAATAACATCATGTTGTCTTTTTATGATGACAATTATTATGACTTATTGTCTTACTTTTGGTTGCATCCTGTCAGTCCCTGTGATGAACTGAGCGTGACCTCCTCCTTCCTTGGCCATCCCATTGATGAGAGCAGAGCTGGCCCCTTCCCCAATCCCAAAAGAGAAACACCTGCAATACAACAGCTTTTGTTGTGTACACAGAGGACATGTTGGACATTCTGGTAATTGTGTAGATATAACAGTTTTTTTGTAGTTTCACCTGTGAGAACCTGAGTTCTTCTTCACCAGATCGATCACTTCTTTGGTGTTTCCCACCTCTCCATCAGTAAAGACAAACAGCTGGAGAGGAGAGTTGGCACATAAGGACATAACACCAGACCCAGAAACACACAACTAGTTCTGAGAGCTGAGTTAGGTTTCAAAAACAAAAATACTTTCATGGTAATACACAATAAACAAGCAAACAAAAGAGCAGAACTGTTTCCTGGACACTACACTAACTTTGTATAACTGTTCAAGCTGGGCGTTTAAAAAAAGTGCATTAATAGTCAGTGTAATATCAGTGTATATGTCTGTGTTACCTGTCTAGGCTGATTGGGAATGCAGGCCTGGCTGTAAATATATTTGAGGGGCTTCAGGATCTTTGTTCCTCCAAGATTAGCCTTCATCTTCTTTACTTTCTTCAGAGCCTCCTCCATGGTCTTCTGGCTGTACTCCACACTCTTACTGTCATTACACAAACACCAATACACAAGTACATGTACTTCATATCAAAAACAGACTTTTGTTGGGCTGACTGATGTGAGGCAGAGACTCACGGGAAGATGTGTTCATATTTGGACCCGAAACTGTAAATGTTGAAATAGCAGCCAATTGGTAAACTCTTCAACAGGAGCAGTAGAGTGTCCTTAAGGGAAGAGGGAAAAGATGGTGAGGCCACTGTGTGAGAGGCACATCATGAAATTAAAGATTTCAGAGTAAACTTATTATGAATACCTTGGCACTGTGGATGCGAGTCTGGCGAGGAAATCCGTGGTTCTTAAATCCCATACTTCCAGATCGATCCATTAAGAACACAAACTCTCCACATGAAGCCATTGAAGACATCACAGACTGGGGGAACTCAGGGTACAGACTCACCATCACCACTGGATCACCCATCAGAGAGCCTGAAAATGAGAGACAGAAAAAGAAAATTACATAAATTTGCTTTTTATTCCAACACATAAACTGTTTGTTAAAAAGTAAGGATAATGAAATGTGTATTTGCAAACTAAAAACTTTCACTCACCCGGCTCAGCAGAGGCCTGTCCTGCCTCCACCACAGCAGTGGGCTGGTGGGCGTCTTTGTAATAAATCAGCAGTTCAACATCTCTGTCAAACTTGTGTCCTGCAGCCAGCTTGACCTGCACACCACAAACACATTCATATTTATTCATCAGTAATAAGTAACACAGACACATCAGCACTCTACCTACCGTGGCCTGGGTTTGATCAGTGTTGAGGTACTGCAGAGGGTCCAGGGAGCAGTTGGACTCTACTTTAGAGATTGGACGAGGAGAGGACACTCGGGCAGAAAAAGACAGACTGTAGGGCACCAGAGAGGCTGGAACAGAAGTCACCTGGAAACCTGCACCTGCACTACCTGCACACAGCATCAGACTGATTAGAAGTAAATCTTTTGTTGCAGTATCAACTTCAAGGTTCACAGAAAAATTCATTGAACCTCATGTTCTGGTTTTCTTTCTATCGTTATTTGATTTTAATACATTTCACTTCAGTTTTATTTGTATAGTACCAAATCACAGTGAAACAAAAGTCACATGAGAGTAAAAGAATTATAAATTTGATTCTGGATTTGACAGTGAACCAATTAGGAGAAGCCAGTATGGGATAAATATGTTCTCTTTTTGTAGGCCCAGTCAGTACTCTCGCTGCAGTAATAAATGCATGAACTAGTTTTTCAGCATAATTTAGTTCAATTGTTGTTTGCCATCTGGCTTCAACAATGGATAAAGCTAAGTGTCATCTGCAGGGCCATATATTTGGATGTTGACTTTTAATGTTCTCTGTAAATCCCCCTCATATACACATTTACATAAGGGGGACGTAAACCCAGGTATGAGAAGGTGCAGTAATAAAAGCTTGTGTACATATTATGTTAGGTGCCTTTTTCATGGGCACCCAACTCAAGGGAGGAACCAGTGTTGTGTCTACACATAACAGACAACTTAGCAAAGTGGACACAATTTTAAACTGTATCTTTAGGCAGCCTGTTGCAAGTACACATCAGTTGTTCCCATTTCTTTAGCTGAAACCATGAAAAAGTCAAAAAATAACACTTTGACATTTATAAAATAATATTTTTGCACCAATAAGATGATTGCCAAAGTGCTATTAGATAAAAACTTGACATATCTGGGTAAGCTGTGCAGTGTGTCCTTAAAACATTGTGGAAACTAGACAGGTGAAGAAGTGCCAGGCCTAACAAACTATCTACAGCACATAATGATTTGAAAGTCATGTCCTTAAGAAATAGGAAAAAGATCCAGCGAACAGCTAACAGGACCCGAGGGATGGATCTGGGTCTTTAGTTGATCCATTTACTGTTCATTGAAGCTTCACCAGAAACGCTCTCAAAAGGAGGGTGGCTATCAAGAAGCCATTCTTATAAAAGGGGAAAAAGGGTTCGAGGCATACGAATTTACACAAGAGGTGGACTGAAAATCAGTGGCAACAAAGGTTATCTTGACAGAGAACAACACAAAAGGCAAGCAGGATCAAAAGAAAAGCTACAGTTGTCCTACCCTGAGGTTGGTATCGAGGGTTGAGCACAGCAGGCAGACAGAACCTCAGACCATCATCAGCCTGCACAGCCAGCTCAGTGACGTACTCCAACCTGATGGAGGCGCTCTCTCCTGGAGGCAGGCTGCCCACACTCAGAGAGAATATATCTGGACTCTCATCACTCTCTGCCAATAGGCAGACCTGCTGACCGGAGCTCAGAGCATCATCATACAATTCACGAGCCTGAAGCACAGGTGATGCATGTCAGTGACATTCACTGTGTTTATTTTGAAGCTCACTTATAATCAGGTTATATTTACTGTCCAGCTCGCCTTCTGTTTCTCCTTCACTTCAGCTACAATCTGCGTCTGTCCAACCTGAGCACTGAAATGACAGACAGCAGCATCTCCAGGCAGAGGGAAGACAAAAACAGCCTCTAATGGTTTGTCCTCCTTGTTCTCATAGTTCAGAGTGGAGACCACTGTAGCCACATGGTCCCTCACCTCCAGCTCCACCTCAATGCTCTTCAGAGGAACTGACAGTCAAACAGAATGAAACATCCAAATTTACAACACATCTTAACTTGGTCAAACCAGTTAAATGGACTGGTTCTTATACAGCACTTTTCTACTCCATCTCAAAGCACTTTACACAACTTGCCTCATTCACCCATTTGCACAAGCACTTTTTCTATACTCTTTCTATGGAAGTGCACAGGCAATCATGCGCCAATAGATGCATCAGAAAGCAACTTGGGGTTGGTACATGGCCCAAGGATATTTGGCATGCAGACTGGAACAGACGGGGGTTGAACCTCCAAATTGGTAAGCAACCTGCTCTACCTCCTGAGCTACAGCCGTTCCCCCTATCTCCTATGAAATTGTATTTATTAAGTGATGTTTTACCTGGTTCCATCTGGACACTGCGTAGACCACAGGACACCATCTTTGTACCTATTCACAGCTAAATCAGAGATTTAATTTGAACATGATCGTTATACTGACACGTAACTTTCATTAAAATATAGCCAGCCTGAATACAACATAAAGTGATTAAGATATATCTGAAAGACTTAACCTGAGGTCATTTTCAAAATATCAGAATAAAAACAAAAGAAAAGAAAAGCAATCATCCTTAAAGATATAAATGGAAATATTATAATTTGAAAAAAACTTTGAAAGATATTTTTGTTGTTGTGTGGGCAAATAAAATCTTTTTTTTTTCAGATATTACTCTGACGGGGAATAAAATGGAAAAGACCCACCATGTGGAGACACTACGATCTATGAAGAAGGCTAATTTCGATCAAAGACTCTGATGCGTCATCTTAACCTTCATAAAACATATGGAATAAATTCCTACCTCTTAAAACACTGACGTTGGTCCAGCAAATACTTTCCTCCTGCTGTTTGTGACGTAAACGCGCTCGTTTCTAAAACAGTCGCAGTAAAAGGTCCAGCCGAAGACAGAGATGTCCACTTGTGCTCCACAGACAGCTGTGGAAAAAACACAGTGCTGAGGGCTGGGACAGTCAGGTGGGCGAGGCTTCAGCAACCAAGCTAAGCAATCAAGTGCATCTACCAGCTGCTGCTCACCAGCGCAGTTAATATCAATTAACGTCAGTGAGCAGAGAGGAAGCAACAGCCACATAACAGCAACACAGTGCGGTGTTAGAAAAAGTCACTGTGTTTTCCACGAAGTTTTTTATGTACTGCATGAAAAACCCTAATTTGTTACAAATACCAAATACCAGTTTACAATAAACACAAAAATCAGAAACCAAAAACATGAAATTAAAAAATAATTAAATCAGGATGGATATTATGGCACAACACTAAATTTAAAGCAGTATGAAGTAGGGGTGGGCGATATAAACGATATAAGATACAAATGATAGCGATAGCGCATATTGATGATGTCATCAAGCTGCGCCTGTTTTGGTGGAAAGCGTCACAGTGGCTACAACCGTTATCATCTGCAAATGGGAGACAGTCATAGCAAAGAGATGAAGCACTTTTGAAATATTGGGAAAGCCAAAAACTCTGCTTCACCTCTGTAACATTGATTCATTAATGTTGAATTCTCTTGTAGCTGTTCTATTCCCATATTGTTGCAGTACATTAATAACTACCTTGTATTGTGGATGAATAATCTCAGTTGTTCTCCTGACTGACGTTTGCCCCGTGTATAGCATCCTGCTTTGCGATTGCATTTGTCCCTAACCACCAGAATCCCTCACGTTAACTTTTATCGAGTGGAAAAAAAGTTGGCGTTCATCCTCCAGCTTCACTGTGCTAATGTTATGCTAACATAGCTGTGTCGCTAGCAATCACGTAGCACAACATTATATACCAGGTAGTCCAACTTCAGTAACCCTGCAAACGCCACTGATGTTTAGTTTTCTGTCTTCATTTATGTCAGAAGTGGTAGCAGAGCTGTACGTTTTAATTAGTTTCAAAAATCTCTCAGTCAGAACATGGTGTGTCATGTTTAGGTGGAAACTAGCGAGCTAACTTCCTGTTAACTTCTAACTCCGTTAAATTTAATAACTTCTGTTTTCATGGATGCCTGGTTGTTAAACTGAATTGTTACACCTAGTAAAGCAACAACGCTGATAATTTAATTAAAGATGAAAGAATTTAGACCATTTTTAACTCTCAATGTTCGTTTGACTTTGGGACCTGAAGGGACGGAGTTTTGGACCCAGATTACTCCGCGAAGCTCCTCACAAAGGTTCCTTGGAGCGTCTGCAGATCGTTCAGAATGCTGCAGCAAGACTTCTGACGAAAGTTTCTAAATATTCACATATAACACCGTTGCTTAAGCAGTTACATTGGCTTCCTGTCGAATCTAGAGTCCATTTTAAGATTTTGGTTTTAACTTTTAAGGCTCTTCGACAACAAGCACCACCATATATTATTGAACTTTTGCAGCCCTATGCCCCTAGTAGGTCTCTGAGGTCGAGTAGTCAGGGCCTACTTGTCATTCAGTATACGAGACTGAAAACTAGGGGTGATAGAGCTTTTGCTACTGTGGCCGCTCGACTTTGGAACTCCCTTCCTCAGGACCTACGATCCGTTGATTCATTGATTACTTTTAAAAAACAGCTAAAAACTTATCTTTTTAAAATTGCTTTTTGTTAACTTTGTTTGTTTTTTGCCTTTTAATCTGTTATATCTGTAAAGCACTTTGTGATGTCTATCTAGAAATGTGCTATATAAATAAAATTTTACTTACTTACACTATGGCAGCCGTAATGCTCTGACAATCCATCAAAACATTTTTAACAGATTTCTGCACGCCCAAATCGGTTCGAGGTCAGTAAGCACAACCAGAATTCATACATAAGGCACACTCGATTTTTGAGAAAATTAAAGGATTTTAAGTGTGCCTTATAGTGTGGAAAATACGTTATATAGAAGAAAATAATATATCGCGATATATATATCGTTACCACACGTGCTTCAAATTATATCACGATATGGATTTCATGCCATATCTCCCAGCCCTAGTATGAAGTCAGTAAACCAAACCCTCAGAGCCCCAGAGTTTCTCTTTTGATGCTGTAACCCAACAGGACTTTTCCAGCTTCAACACACTCTGTCACACACAGTGCTAAAAACACAGTTATTACAAGAAAGCATGTGGAAAAACAGCTGATCGTAGCCATGGCATACAGTGGGGCAAAAAAGTATTTAGTCAGCCACCGATTGTGCAAGTTCCCCCACCTAAAATGATGACAGAGGTCAGTAATTTGCACCAGAAGTACACTTCAACTGTGAGAGACAGAATGTGAAAAAAAAAAAATCCATGAATCCACATGGTAGGATTTGTAAAGAATTTATTCGTAAATCAGGGTGGAAAATAAGTATTTGGTCAATAACAAAAATACAACTCAATACTTTGTAACATAACCTTTGTTGGCAATAACAGAGGTCAAACGTTTACTATAGGTCTTTACCAGGTTTGCACACACAGTAGCTGGTATTTTGGCCCATTCCTCCATGCAGATCTTCTCGAGAGCAGTGATGTTTTGGGGCTGTCGCCGAGCAACACGGACTTTCAACTCCCGCCACAGATTTTCTATGGGGTTGAGGTCTGGAGACTGGCTAGGCCACTCCAGGACTTTCAAATGCTTCTTACGGAGCCACTCCTTTGTTGCCCGGGCGGTGTGTTTTGGATCATTGTCATGTTGGAAGACCCAGCCTCGTTTCATCTTCAAAGTTCTCACTGATGGAAGGAGGTTTTGGCTCAAAATCTCACGATACATGGCCCCATTCATTCTGTCCTTAACACGGATCAGTCGTCCTGTCCCCTTGGCAGAAAAACAGCCCCATAGCATGATGTTTCCACCCCCATGCTTCACAGTAGGTATGGTGTTCTTGGGATGCAACTCAGTATTCTTCTTCCTCCAAACACGACGAGTTGAGTTTATACCAAAAAGTTCTACTTTGGTTTCATCTGACCACATGACATCCTCCCAATCCTCTGCTGTATCATCCATGTGCTCTCTGGCAAACTTCAGACGGGCCTGGACATGCACTGGCTTCAGCAGCGGAACACGTCTGGCACTGCGGGATTTGATTCCCTGCCGTTGTAGTGTGTTACTGATGGTGACCTTTGTTACTTTGGTCCCAGCTCTCTGCAGGTCATTCACCAGGTCCCCCCGTGTGGTTCTGGGATCTTTGCTCACCGTTCTCATGATCATTTTGACCCCACGGGATGAGATCTTGCGTGGAGCCCCAGATCGAGGGAGATTATCAGTGGTCTTGTATGTCTTCCATTTTCTGATGATTGCTCCCACAGTTGATTTTTTCACACCAAGCTGCTTGCCTATTGTAGATTCACTCTTCCCAGTCTGGTGCAGGTCTACAATACTTTTCCTGGTGTCCTTCGAAAGCTCTTTGGTCTTGGCCATGGCGGAGTTTGGAGTCTGACTGTTTGAGGCTGTGGACAGGTGTCTTTTATACAGATGATGAGTTCAAACAGGTGCCATTCATACAGGTAACGAGTGGGGGACAGAAAAGCTTCTTACAGAAGACGTTACAGGTCTGTGAGAGCCAGAGATTTTCCTTGTTTGAGGTGACCAAATACTTATTTTCCACCCTAATTTACGAATAAATTCTTTACAAATCCTACCATGTGAATTCATGGATTTTTTTTTCACATTCTGTCTCTCACAGTTGAAGTGTACCTCTGGTGCAAATTACTGACCTCTGTCATCATTTTAAGTGGGGGAACTTGCACAATCGGTGGCTGACTAAATACTTTTTTGCCCCACTGTATTGTTAAAATAAATACACTTTATCAGCTATTATCATGGTTTCTACCATTCTGAGCACGGACCCATGAGGCAGCCTTCACAGCCAGAAGCTCTTGAAGCCATGAAGCCGGATCAGAGCCAGAATAGTGGCCCACACATCACCGGTAGCGTAAATCAACAAATTAAAGGAAATCAAATTAAACAGAAAAAACACAAAAACATCAGAAAGCTGCATACACTTATCACAGACATGAACGTCATGATAATTTGCGACCTTTTATGATTTGTTTGCACATTTCTTTTTTGAGGATCGAATGATTGTACAGCAGACATCAAGAATTTCATGGATAAGCTTTAATTTATCTTGGATTTTGTCCAATCTAATAACAATAATTGTTATGAGGGCTTCTATATCAACTCCAGAACACGGTAACTTATTTACTAAGATGCGTGTGAAAATGTCCTGATTAGACCTCAAAAGGTCCTCGTGGTCAAAGGGTTATATTAACTGTAGCAGAACTGAATTGGAATTTAAGTGTCACGGCTAATGGAAAACATGGACTCACGCGCAGAGCTCTGGATACAAAGCAGACAGTGCGTTTATTTACAGTGCTCAAATACAGTCTTAAACAAAGAAGGGCGATTGTCCAAAGGTGATTTTCTCCCAATTCCCGAAGGTGGTGCACATGAGTTAGTGATGTGCGATACCACTGATTTCCTTTCCGATCCGATACCAAGTAATATTCAGGGTGGTATCGATGATACTGATACGGTCTTTCACTACTCGGGTTAAACATGATATATAAGTCACTTTGATAACTTCAAAATGTTATTGTTTGGCTTTTTCAGTGTTTTATTTGTTCGTGACTAAATCGGTTTGGCTGAGATTAAAGTTATTAGATTAGATTAAATTAAATTTAACTTCGTTAATCCCTCGGGAGGGTTCCTCCAGGGTTTTCACACAGCTGAATAAACATCAAAGAATAATTAAACAGAAGAGTTTACGTCAGTGCCCGGTTATATATTAGATAGCCAGGAGCAGACGGCAGAGTTTCACTCCACCGAGGGAGCTCGTGACGTACTACCCTACTACTTTCTTTAGACCGCCAAGGCCGGGTCCTCAGGTGGAAGCAGCCTCTGAATTTGGACACCCCCGCTGTTTCCGGGCCGGCCAATAATAATGGTGACATTTAACGTATTTTATCCGATCAATAGACCCTGTAAAATGTATTTATCACCCCCCAACAGCCCTTTTGAATGTCTCCCTAGTATGGCCACAACACCTCACTCTTGGAGAACTTTTTTTGCCACATGTATCGCAAACCATGTCTCAGCTGTTTGTGGAGGTAAAATACGTCCACACAATTACGCTCAGCCATTGTTGTGAGTGCACACGCCAAGGGGCTGCGAGACATTTATACAGCCATATTTTGCACATGACTATGAAAGGCGGAAGAGGAAGTAGTTCCTTTGAATGTAGACAATCCGAATGTTATAGTTTCTTTCCACTGTGTTCCTGTTAATGATAAACTACAAATTTACTCTAAATTACTAAAATATTGATATTTTAATGTGAGAATCAATTCTAGCTGCCTGTGAGCCCCGGCTCACTTCCATGCCTGCTGCCCCGCCGCTGTTTGCCACATGAGTGGCTACCTGGGGCGCCGATGGTCCGGGCCGATTCCCTCGGTGAGATTGACTCACCTGCGCGGCATCTACAATCATGCCTCGCAGGCTTAAAACCTGTGCTGTGGTCTGTGTTGTTGTTGATTGTGATGTGTACAGCTGGCAGCAGGAGAGCTGCAGCAGAATGTACTGTTACAGCAGCCATGTGATTATTGTAAGAATAAATCATGCTGTGAAGCATGAAAATGCCATCAGGTCTGCCGTGGCGGTTTACTCATTTTATTTTTATTTTTTTAATAAAAATTTTACAATAAATTGTGCAAACCAGTAAACAAATCAAAACAAGTACTGTTGGAAAACTATAATACAAAATTTACAATTAAAATTCTCAACAACAATAACAGCTGATAAAAATATAAATAATATGTAAACAACTTAACCCCCAACGTGTCTAAGTCACGTCAAGTGACAGCGCAACATGTCAACACAAGAGGGGGAAGAGGGAGCAAAGTGCGTCTGCTCTGCGCTGACACAGGAGCAGCAAGTCCAGCGACCTTTGCCAAAAGCACAGCATTACAAACAAGAGCGGAACTTAAAAGTAAAGACTCGATCTCACCAACCTAGTATTGATTCGATACCGATGCCAACTTGGTATCGATATAATCGATATTTGGATCGATCTGCCCACCACTAATCACTACTCTTCAGTGAAAATCTGTGTGTGCTCCTTCCGTGTGTGTTTCTCCTCCCGAGTGATAAAACCAGCGAGCCCTTTTCTCCGCTCTGTACTTCTCCACCTGATGGACGAGCAACAACAACATCTGATGAGAAGGCTAGCCTGACTATGCTAAGTCACAGAATTGCGAGCACACTAAACTACCAAGCTTCGAGTACAATCCAGCGTCGACTGCTGTCTGGTAAATACCTCAGCCCAAGCGAGGAAAGATTAGCAGCAGCTGGGTGGAAGATTACACGCAGGCCATTCTCTCCCGGAGGCGTGGCCGGACCTGGAGAGTAGAGGTGGGGAGGAGAGGGAGACACACACACAAGCAGGACCGTCCGACCATGACATTAAGCTGATGATGCTGACGTTCATTCTTTGAATTCCAACTGTATATTGTCTAATCTAAAGACACCATAAACAGTGTACTGTCAGTGTATAGAGATGAAAACCAGTTAGGACAACTTATGAAATATCTGCTTACATCTTGTTGAATTCAGTTGTGTGCATCCACAAAGAGCAACAGATCAGCTGATTACAGCCTGTAGATTAAGAAAAACTACTGGAGCTCTCAATAGAAATGGTTGTGACTGATGATTCTTTTCCGCACATTGAGCCATTATAACTGATTATCAGTGATGGGAATAACGGTGTTACATATATAGTAACGAGTAATCTAACTAATTACTATTCCTATCGTTACAACGCCATTACAGTTACTAACAAGAAAATGCGGTCTGTTACTATTTTTCAACAAACAGGCGGTTGAAGCTGTGTTCAGCTTACTGCATCGTATATCAGTTGCACGGAAGGAGCTGACTACATAAGTAATCTGGACGCTACAGCTTTAAGTTGTATTTTTTAATGTATAGTTTTTTTTTCCTCTTATTTATGAAGTACCTCTATAAGTAACAAGTCTTTAATTAGTAGGGCACTACTGCTGAAAAGCAGTTAAACAGCATCTTCAATGTTATTAGAAAAGAGCTGTTATCCAGTAGTTTAAGATAAAAAAATTACTTTATTTATTAATTTTTGGGTTTATTTTGTTTTTTGCACTACATTAGACAACATCAAAATAGCGTTGTCATTTTTGTTATTTGTGTTTTGTAATCTTTATAAAAAAGCCTAGAAAAACACCTCTTAATCTTTTGTATATGGCGAGGTGCTGTGGACATCCAAGTCTGTGATAGTGTAGTGTAGGAGCTAGGGCTGCTCGATTATGGCAAAAATGATAATCACGATTATTTTCACTGAAATTGAAATCTCGATTATTTGACGATATTTATTTAACCCTTTAAGACCTACTATAGAACCAAGTCCGCCAGAGCTTATATAATTTTTTTACATGTTGTAGTGCCATTTGTGGGAGCATTTCAAGTTGCTATACAACTTTTATAGCCCATATTTTAATAATATGTATGCATTAAGTCCATAGTAACTACATTAATTGCAAAAAAGTGCAATAAACTACAAAAAAATTGAAAATCGTTTTTTTTTTTTTTTTTTTACATATATTTCTACTTGGAGAAATTTAAGAGGCTTATCCCTCAAAACTTTAAATACAAAAAAGTTGCAAAAAATAGTTTACAACAACAGGAAATTTATTTTGAGTGTCTTCATAGTTTTATTTTGGAGATACACCAATTTTTATATACTGCAGAAAAAACTAAACAACAAGCTTTCCGAGCTTCCCTCGGGTCCTCTTAATCAGCGGTCTCCAACCTTTTTTGCGCCACGGACCGGTTTATGCCCGACAATATTTTCACGGACTGGCCTTTAAGGTGTCGCGGATAAATGAGGGAGGGGCTAATAATCGGCTCAGTCATTTTTAATGATCGTTGAAAGCCCAGATCGTAATCGTGATTAAAATTCGATTAATTGAGCAGCCCTAGTAGGAGCCATAATTGAATGTATTGAATTTTGATGATCACTGGGTTTTTATTTGTTTGGTTGTTATGGGAGTCACGTGGGTGCTAGCGGTGACATAAATGGGCGTTGTCAGTCTGTCATTCACTGGTTTTGATTTTGAAAGAGAGGAGGGCTGGGTAGCCGTAGTTTTTGTTGACCGCTGCACAACATGTTTCGCCTTGTTACATTAGAGCCTGTGACGTTGTAAGAGTCTGAATCAGGAGCCGATGACATTACTCTGTAAACTCTCAAAGGACTTTAATAAACAAGCAAACAATTCCACCTCTCGCATTATTGCGTAAAGTTGACAGCGCGTCAGGCAAATAGGCAGGCTTCATCCCCGGCCTCTAGCGACTGTGGAAGTCGCTACAGTGGGTGAATTCAGTAACCTGTGCCGTTTGCCTAGAGGGGGGCAGAGGGAAGAGACCAGTGGATGTCCTCCAGAGGCGGCAGAGGCTGGACAGTGATGTCCTGAGCAGTTTTTATCACCCTCTAGAGAGTTTCGCTGTCTGCTGCTGAGCTGTTCCCAAACCAGACAGTTATACAGTACAACAGGATGCTTTATATTGAGAGTAGAAATGCTCTAATAGATTTGCAGACAGGTGGGGCTTCTTCGGTATTCTGAGGAAATAAAGTCCCTGTTGTGCCTGTTTTATAATAGGAGCACCATTCGTTGTCCATTTAAGGACCTCATTGATGGCAACTCCCAGAAATATAAAGCAAGCACCCCCTCATCCTCCTCACCTCCAGATTCCAGTGGCCTGAGCGCCCCTCTCTGTCGCCTGAAAGCAATGACTTCTTTTGGTTTTTTAATATTTAGGGAAAGGTTTTTATAAGAGCACCAATCAGATACTGACTTGATGTCAGATGTTTTTTTTATATTATTATTTTGTGGACATCAGATATCTGATATCAGCAGAGATGGGAAGTAAAAACCGAAAAACATTGAAGGTTAAGCAGTGATTCTTTTTTTCTGTTTAAAATCAAAACTTTGTGAGTTTTTATTTCAAATAATAGCTGATGAGCTTCATCTCCATATTCTACCAGTTGGTGATGGTAATTCATCATCATTTGAATGTACTAATAACAGAGTTGCAGCAACTGAAGATACATAATTTAAACAATTATTCACCACACATTTATTTAACTCAGCTTTTTAACTAAGCATTACTCCATTACCAATTGATTAAATTGTATATTCTAACTGAGGAAACGTAACTTTTATACTTCTTTAATTGGCGATTCTGTTCTGAGACATTAGAAGTTAGAGACACCAGCAACCATGGTCAATTATCTTCCAGGGGCCGGAGAAGGTGACATTGAGGAAAATTTAAAACTGCTGGCTAAGGGTAAACGTAAATTGTCATGTTTCAGCTGTGTACAGGCAGGAGAAGGACCCAAACGCAAAACTCATGACAACAAAATTAAATTCAAAAAGCTGCTTTATTGCAGAATGGCATGGTAAACTAAACTAAATTAAACTGGGACATGGATAAACTGACACACAAGGAAACACAGCCGTGAGGGGGACTACAACACTGACAAAGAGAAACACAGGGCTTAAATACACTGAGGGATAACGAGGGAATGAGAGACAGAAGGAGAGCACAGCTGGAAGTAATCAGGTTGGACGGAAAGGGAAGCAAAACTAGAAACACTGAAGGGCAAGGGAGACTTAACAGGGGTTGGAAGACACAAGGGGAATCTAATAACAAAGAACTAGAAAAACTCATGAGCTTAATTATATAAACATCCAAATAAACTAAACTCAAAACACTGGGTCATAAGACCCAGGATCGTGACATAAATTCAGTACAATTATAATTCACATCGGCAGTAATGATACCCGGTTACGTCAATTGGAGGTCACCAAAATGAATATTGAATCGGTGTGTAACTTTGGAAACAATATTGGAGTCTGTAGTTTTCACCGGTCCCCTCCCCAGTCAGACCAGGAGTGACATATTTAGCCGCATGTTCTCCTTGCTGGCTGTCTGAGTGGTGTCCAAAAAACGATGTGGGCTTCATAGATAATTGGGAAACTTTCCAGAGGAAACCCGGTCTTGTTAGGAGAGACAACATTCCTTAGATGGAGCAGCTCTCATTTCTAGAAATTTATTTCTAAATAAAATTTATTAAACACATATTAAAAACATGACTATCCAGAGTTGGGACCAAGAAGCAGACTTGCAGTCTTACATGTCTCTCTTCTCTCCTCCCAGCAAAACACAGACTTAAATGAGTCAAAACCCCGGAGTCATACTAACTATCAGAATCCTTGAAGCACAGGCCGAGTGCTATGAGATTGACTCTAAGATCACAACCTGATTAAAAACAGAATCTAACATAAACATTCTTGAGATTACGGGATGGCAAAAAATGTACTTTAAAACAAGATCTTCTTGTTTCATTGGGACAGTAAAGTCTCATAAGAAAGAATAGGCATACCTGTGTAAGAACAGGTATCACTGCTATGGAGTTTAATGTTTTACATGCAGACTCAGGGCTGCTAGTCTCCTCTCGGCATTTAAACATTGGTGATTTAGAAACTCACAGTTCAACAGCACAACACTGTGTTTCATTTTTACATCAAACATTTCTTTCAGCCATCTGTTTTTATCAGTGGATACATGACTAACTTTTATTCAATAGCCACAAATTACACAAATCCAAGATTAAATATTTTATTTATCAAAGACATGTGATTACACATTCATACAAGGAGCTAAGCACAGTGTAAGAAAAACTTTATAAAATAATAATAAATGTTTTATAAAAATCATATTCTCTGATGATCACATTACACGTGTCACATCTGTTTTTTGTTTTTTTCATTTTGGACTGAACATGGTAACGCCTGGACCTAAAATATCAGGGCTGAGTTTTTTGTCCCAGTCCAGGCCTGCAGCCCTCCGTTAAGAAACCATGTTCTGATCTCGTTTCCACATTGATACAACCGTGATGAGTTTATTTTAGTGCGCTTTCATTGAATCCGTTTGATCTTTATTTAAGGTCATTGGTTGGATACTTATCTGTAAAAAACTGAAACTCACTCGATCAAATTGTTAAGTGGTTGAGCAGGCTGATCCACAGCTGAGCCGAGCATCCCTGTACACCAGACCGTTACAGCAGTTTGCTGGTTTGATTTGTCTTGATGGCTCACACCTGTTGCATAGTGAGTTTCAGTTTCTACCTTCTGGGCAAAGGTTCCTGGTTTCAAAATGTAAAACATGGAGGTTTAAAAATAGCTTTTTTGTAGCAGCCATTACTCAGATGAACAAGTTATAGTTTGTTTGTGGTTGTATTAAGAGTATGTGATGGATGGCTCATGACTGCAGAACAAATCTAGCTATGCATTCCCTCTGCTGGCCTTGATTTCACTTGCTGTGAGACATGGCTGATGATGAGGTCTCATTTGTTAGTGGAAATTATGTCCAGCTGTTTACTTACATGACATGAATTAAAAAGTGAAAGATATGCATTGGAATAAGGAAGAATTATGCTTCACTATGACTTTGAATTTAAGCTGCATATTTTCCTCAACCATGATTTAAAAAATGTGTTGAAAGACAGAACTGGCCAGGTGTGTTGGTCTTTTTAAATATTTTAAAATTAAATTATTTATTTTTTTCATGGTGACTCATTAGAAGGAATGATGGGTCCAAACTCATGTGTATTTTTATTTGTTTAATATTTGATGCTTTCAAGCAAACAGCAACATTAAAGTTAGAAAAGAAAAGCAATAATCTCTGGTACTCTTACAAAGCTGACTTTGGACACATGCAGCATAAAATAAGGCACATTAGATAATAAAGTTGGACGATGCAAAGATTAATGTGGATGAAGTATGAAGTAAATCTGCTTCTGTGTATGAATCATAAAGAAGTTGTTAGTTTATAAAAACCTCAGAGGCCAAGAGCAGTTTTTTGCACACTGCAACCCAACAATATATTTCCGGCTTCCACACACTCTGTCACAGACGGTGCTGGAAAAAAAAAGGAAACACAAAATAAAATATTCAATTAGCATCTTAATAACTGACCGACTGTAGCAACTCAGTATAACCATCACCTTTTTGCGCACTGAGCCATGACACAGCCTTTGCAGCCAGAAGCTCCCACTCGTCCTTTGCATCCATCTTGAAACCATGAAGCCAGATCAGAGCCAGAATGGTGGCCCACACTTCACTGCTGGCCTAGTGTATAGAATCAGCAGTCATGTAGTTAAATATTAAATTAAGTGAGGCAGCATGCAGATGTTCGTTAACATGAGTGTGTAATTTTGAAAATTCACTTTTGAAACCATTTTAATGAATACGTTACAAACACCCACTATTACTGTGTTATTATTTATTTAATAGCCCACCTTTTCAGGCTTCGACTTTTCCACCTCCTCGTTGGTCTTTCCCAGTGCAGCAGCCAGAGCTGGATCAAGCAGCCAGCAGCCAGACGCCTTCTGGAGGGAGACTAACTGTAGCAAAGGGTCTCTGGGTGGCTTCTTAGCAGGTGGAAATTCTTCATCCGGCAGTGCTAAAGGGGAAATTTAAATACAAGTACATTCATAAAGTTTTTTATGCTGATCACTCTCCTTCTATTTAGTTAATAAAATCATCTTAATTGGGGGGAATTAACAGAGCAATATTTTAGAAAAAGAGTTTAGTTAATTAAGAAAATAGTTCCATTGATTCGGTTTGCATCCACATGTTGCAATCTTTTTTTCCTCACATACAAGGTGTTGAATAATCGAGCTCCACCTTATATTAAAGACTTTATAGTATCGTATCAGCCGCTCTCTGACTGAGCTGTTCTTGTGTTTAACTCCTGTGGAACCAGCTCCCAGTTTGGATTTGGGTGACAGACACCCTCTGTACTTTTAAGACTATGTTAAAAACTAGGGGTGGGTTTTTATAATCGATTTATCGATTAAAATTGATTCTGGCTTGGATAACGTGAAATCGATTCATTAAAATCCTGAATCGATTTTTTAATATAAATTTATTTTGCCCGAAATGCCAGAATCTCTGGTGAAACCTGAAAATTTCAACAACCACCAAACAGCTAAGACAGTAAATGAGAGCAGGAACACGGATTCTGCACAAAGACGTAAACACACAGCGCGGACCCGCGGATCAGAATCAGTGAGATGTCGCCTTTCTCACCTGACGGCACAGACACGGTCCGTGCTGAAAGCCGACAGCTCGCTGATTCTGATGTTTTGGCGGGTCCGCGCTTTGTGTTTACGCCCTTTTTGTGCTGATTCTAAAGCTGTTAGTTTTATCTCTCTCCAAACAATATTGACCGAACCAGCAGCAAAAGAAGATCCAAACTAAGCTTCACGAAAACATCGTCATGAATTTCCTCTGACTTTTGCTGTTTTGCTTCCACCACACTTCATGCACAGCTCTCTCTCTCTCTTCAAGAACAGTTTCCCATCTAAAAATCTGTTTTCTGCATTATTCGCTTGCTTGTTACGCACAAGTCTACCATTGTTTACAGCGCACTGGGTCGCTGGTTTTTTTTCCTTTTACATACTTCCAAAGAGAAAACCTAATTTCTGCCGTTCAATACTGAACAAATTTAAACTTTCTAAAATTGTGCAAAATGCAAAACGCTTAGCCGTGTCTCTAATAAAACCGCTGTGACGTCAGAGGTAACGTTTATATGTTGATTAATGGTTTTCTTTTGTTTTTGATGTACTGCAGAATATGTTCATAAAATCCCAGGCCAGGAAAATCACCTTCATGTTTTTCTGTGTTTTATCTTCAGCTACTTTGACACAAAGGCATCTGCTGTGACGCTCACACCTTTGATAAAGTCTTGCGTGTGTCAGCTTCCTTTTTATAGATACAAAAATATGTAAATCTACTGATCTGAATTATAATATTTCTGACTGTCAAAATTTCCCAGATTCAAATCGAATTGAATCGAATCGAATCAAATCGTGGATCGTATCGATTTGGGACCTTGTGAATCGGAATTGAATCGATTCTAGAAATCAGTGACGATACCCAGCCCTATTAAAAATGTCCCTTCTTGATAAAGCATATAGTTAGGGCTGGATCAGGTGACCCTAATTCCTTCCTTATTCATGCTGCATTATGTCTAGACTGCCGGGAGATTCCCATGGTACATTGAGTAATTCTTCTTCAGTCACCTTCTTCACTCCCTATGTGTTTATACACCTCTCTGCATTATTCTTCCTCTCTGGCTCTCTTCCACAGTGTGTCTTTGTCCTGTCTTCCTACCCTCATCCCAACCTGTCGCAGCCAGGAGGGAGTTTTTCCTTCCCACAGTCACCAAAGCGCTTGCTCATAGGGGGTCATATGATTGTTGGATTTCTCTCTTTTTTGTATTACTGTATACAAAAGGTATTTTATGAATTTCACCAGGTTCTGTACTAGGACCAATACTTCTTATGTTACACCTGTTTAGGCAGTATTATTAGAAAACACTGAACTCTTTTGCATTGCTTTGCAGATGACTCTCAGCCCATGAAACCAGATGATACAAAACGAATTAAACAACAGGAATGTCTTAAAGATATTAAGGTCTAGATGACTTTTGATGTCCAACTAAAGATAAACGTGTTTATCTAAAACAAAGAAGTCAAAACAGATACCTCTGTAATAGCACTCGTCTTCGAATTCTGGAGGGTTTCCAAAATCCACCTCAGAATCTGCTTTTTCAAAGGAAATTCAACACTGAGCACACACACTTGAAGTTGTAATCAAAATTAATACATTTTTCCCCTCATTGCACACTGAATGCAGTAGCATGCTCAACACTTAACAAAATGTAAACCTCTGTATTTTAAAATTTTGAAAGTTAAAATTAATAGTAGAAAAATCGAAATTACACTTGGAAAAGAATCAGTACATATTCAAGTGTGTCCATTTAAAGCAAAGAAGTCACAACAAATACACAAACTAATTAAACTACAGGAATGACTTAAAGATATTAAGGTCTAGATGACTTTTGATGTCCAACTAAAGATAAACGTGTCTATCTAAAGCAAAGAAGTCAAAACAGATACCTCTGTAACAGCACTTGTCTTCGAATTCTGGAGGGTTTCCATAATCCTCTTCATATTCTGCTTTTTCAAAGGAAATTCAACACTGAGCACACACACTTGAAGTTGTAATCAAAATTAATACATTTTTCCCCTCATTGCACACTGAATGCAGTAGCATGCTCAACACTTAACAAAATGTAAACCTCTGTATTTTAAAATTTTGAAAGTTAAAATTAATAGTAGAAAAATCGAAATTACACTTGGAAAAGAATCAGTACATATTCAAGTGTGTCCATTTAAAGCAAAGAAGTCAAAACAAATACCTTCATAGTCATCCACTGCACAATAGTAATCGACACCTGCTTTTTCAAACGAAATGCAACAGTGAGCACACACACTTATAATTCTACTCCCAATGAAAACACAAGTAAACATTTTTCTTTCATTGCATGCAAAATTTAGTAGAAGCTTAACTGATGTGGGATCTCATTTTACTTGTCTGACGAGAATTTGTCAGCATGAGCAAATCATCTGACGTTATATAACTCAGACTAACTCGGTCTGTGTCAGCAATCCCAAAACTAACTACCAGAAAACAAAAACCCACACCAGACTGAAGAAGTCACTTGGATGAGTGATCAAACATTACTCCCACTGAAAACGCTTCATCCAGTGAACTTTACCGTATTTTCCGCAATCTAACGCGCACTTAAAATCTTTTAATTTCTCTCAAAAATCGGCAGTGTGCCTTATGTATGAATTCTGGTTGTGCTTACCGACCTTGAACTGATTGTACACGGCTCAAAAATCAGTCAAAAATGTCTTCGTGCGACATTGGTAACCTACAAAGCCGCACTGCTTGATGGATCGTCGGAGCATTACGGCTACTGTAGTCAGGAGCCTCGCGGAGTAATCTGGGTCCAAAACTCTGTCCGCTTCAGGTCCCAAAGTCAAACGAAGACTGCAGCATCACTGAGAGCTAAAAACTGCCTGAACGCTTTCATTCTTAATAAAATGATCAGCGTTGCTGCTTTTCCAGGTGTAACAATTAAGTTTAACACCCAGGCATCCATGAAAACAGAATTCATGAACTTTCTGAAAAAATTTAAACGTAAAGCTTTGCTATCAGTTCCAACATAAATGAAGACAGAAAACTAAACAGCAATAACTTTTGTATGGTTACTGAAGTTGGACTAGCTGGTATATAATGATGTGCTAAGTGATTGCTAGCGACACAGCTATGTTAGCATAACATAAACACAGTGAAGCTGGAGGATGAACACTAACTTTTGTCTACTTGATAAAAGTTAAAGTGAGGGTTAGGGACAAATGCAGTCAAATGACAGGACACTGAAAACGAACCAAACTTCAGTGCTTAATGCATCTTATAATCCAGTTCGCCTAATGGTCTGAAAAATACGTTACTTTCAAGCTCCCAGGCCTCTGGAAGAGGATGTGAGCTTGAAGGACAGACTGTCCGCAGGGGCAATAGGTGAATTTTTTATATATTTTGTGTGTCAGCGTGTGTGTGCGTGTGTGTGTACTTTTACTTTTAAAAGGGAGTTTTTCCTCCCAGTCACCAAAGCGCTTGCTCATAGGGGTCGTATGATTGTCGAAGTTCTCTCATTTTGTTTGTATTATTGTATACAAAAGGTATTTTAAAAAAGTGCATTGAAGTGGTTTGAGTCATATGTATTTAATAGTCTCCAATTTGTTCTTATAACTAATTATTCTTTTTCACACACACACAAACACACACCTGTGTTTGTAGAAGTACTCACACTGTGTTTGCAAAGGTAACAAACCTTGTACTCACCAGGTGAAAATCTGGAAATATTAGCTGTTCCACAGCAAGGGGTAGCAGCAAATCCCATTAGACCAGCCACTAATAAGATAAGATAAGATAAGATAAGATAAGATAAGAATGCCCCCATAACAATATGAAGTAGATAGGATTGCTCATTATACTTGGAATAGCTCGGTGCAGAAGAGGTCCTTGAATCTCCTTGTTGTTGTCTTTATTGACAGCAATGAAAGCAGTGAAAGAACTGCTCACTCCTGATTGGACACTCAGCTGCACCACCTTCTTTTTTACTTCTTCTTTTTCCTCATTGTTTTCTGCTTCCATCTCTAGCAAGCAAATAAGAGTCCGAGCAGCTAACCTGTGGACTATTAAGCTACAGACAAGAGAAAATATTGGTATGGTGACATGGTCACAATGACCAATATTTTTTAGATCATACAGACATAAAAAGTAAGCTTTTGTAAAGTAAATACAGTATGTAATTGTACCAGTGGATTAACAGCTCATTTACCCAGTGTCCTCTGCAGGTCTGAGACTGAAGTGCAGCTGGTTCTCAGAGGGATGACCTGCCAGGCTGTACTTCACCGTCACACAGCCCTCTGCTGCCTCTGAGCTCTGACACAGAATTACAGTGTCAAACCAATTTCATTTTATTTCAAAACATGACAAGCATAAACACAGAGATTGTTCACTGTGAGAAGATGCTGTTCCTACCTGTCCAGTAAGCTGTGCATAAATCAGTGACCTTTTACCCTGGAAAATGGTTGTGATTGGTGGAGAGAGGACGGTGACAGTTGATCCCTTTGGTAAATCCCATGTAACAGAAACATCTTCCACAGCTGGCTGCAGAGCAAATCGCAGCGACTGCATCACCTGATGAGTATAAAAACCAAAATCATATCTTCCATCCAAACTAAAAACAAATAAAACAAACTAAAAACACAATTTTTTTTTTTACTGTAACTTTTATGAGTCATTGTCTTACTTTTGGTTGCATCCTGTCAGTCCCTGTGATGAACTGAGCGTGACCTCCTCCTTCCTTGGCCATCCCATTGATGAGAGCAGAGCTGGCCCCTTCCCCAATCCCAAAAGAGAAACACCTGCAATACAACAGCTGTTTTTAAGACACACAGGCATGGTACACGGCACATGTCATCATCTTTTTCTTGTTTTACCTGTGGGAGCCTGAATTCTTCTTCACCAGATCGATCACTTCTTTGGTGTTCCCCACCTCTCCATCAGTAAAGACAAACAGCTGGAGAGGAGAGTTTACACACAGTTTTTCATCTACACGACCTGAAACACAACTCTTTGATATGTAATCAAGTATGCAGTCAGTAAACTGTTTTAACCAGTAAAAAAAAGAAAAGAAGAAGCTTTAAGCAAGAGTGAGAGGAACAGTAGGAACCACTCAACAGATCAACTCATGTATAATTAGCAGATTATATGAGATATGTTACGACTGATACAGGGCTTGGTTCATGGTCAACTTACATGTTGGAGTAATGAATGAGAAAAAAGGAAGGACAAAAGGATGACATCAAGGTGTGTGTGTGTGTGTGTGTTACCTGTCTAGGCTGAGTGGGGATGCAGGGCTGGCTGTAAATATGTTTGAGCGACTCCAGGATTTCTGTTCCTCCAAGATCAGCCTCCATCTGCTCAACTTTCTTCAGAGCCTCCTCCATGGTCTTCTCACCATACTCTACACTCTTACTGCCATGACAAACACACAAGTGAGATCAAACATAACCTGGAGTTTTGCAGAATCATCCAAAGGCAACATGTTGACTAACAGCAGGGAAGATATCTTATCACACATTTTGTCATGGTCCCCATGTCTGCCCGGCCGGCTCCACAAGGCCACATGTGTTTTTGTTTACATTCTCCTCTCTCCTTCCCGTCAGGGTGGAGCTCACTGCAGGCTCCCGCCCTTGGCACACAAACCTGCTTCTCGTCAGGCTCTAATTATGGGTTGGACTCTTAAGGCCAGGATGCAGACAGCCTCATCGCTGGATGATTGTGCTAGACACGTCAGTGAACCTCAGCCTTGTATCTTTAAGCTCTGTGAACTTGCTGTGATCTCTGCGTAACCCCACTCTCTCCTGTGCACAGTTTCCCCGGACCTGTGACCAACCCGTTGTTTGAACCTTTGTAAAGAAGAGGAGCTAGCGTGTATGTGATTCACTTCCCGGACTTCCCTTTTGGACCCAGGACCCCCACTATCACCTCACTGTATATATCTGCACCTGGTGACTTAAATAAACGTTGTTTCCACTGAACTCTGCTCTGCGCCTGAGTCCTACTACAACGCATGACACATTTACAGTAAAAAGTGACAGAAAAGTGATATCACTGAGATCATATGAATACAACTCACGGGAAGATGTGTTCATAACTGGACCCAAAACTGTAAATGTTGAAATAGCAGCCCATTGGTAAGCTCTTCAACAGGAGCAGCAGAGTGTCCTTCGGGGAAGAGGGAGAAGATGATGAGGCCACTGTGTGAGAGGAACAATTTAAGGAAATATTTTGTAACACTAACATCATAAATACCTTGGCACTGCTGATCCGGGTTTCCTGCTGCTCAGTGTTATTCGTAGCACAGTCCATACTTCCAGATCGATCCACTAAGAACACAAACTCTCCACATGAAGCCTTTGAAGACATCACAGACTGGGGGAACTCAGGGTACAGACTCACCATCACCACTGGATCACCCATCAGAGAGCCTGAAACACATGAAAAGGACAGAAAAATGTCAAGTTTACATTTTATAATAGCTCCAACACAATTAACTATTAGGTTGAAGAAGAACAATAATTTTTATTTGCAAACTAATGACTTCTCTCATTAGCTCTCACCCGGCTCAGCAGAGGCCTGTCCTGCCTCCACCACAGCAGTGGGCTGGTGGGCGTCTTTGTAATAAATCAGCAGTTCAACATCTCTGTCAAACTTGTGTCCTGCAGCCAGCTTGACCTGCACACCACAAACACATTCATATTTATTCCTCAGTAACAAGTAACAACCACACGCAGCAGACACATCAGCACTCTACCTACCGTGGCCTGGGTTTGATCAGTGTTGAGGTACTGCAGAGGGTCCAGGGAGCAGTTGGACTCTACTTTAGAGATTGGACGAGGAGAGGACACTCGGGCAGAAAAAGACAGACTGTAGGGCACCAGAGAGGCTGGAACAGAAGTCACCTGGACACCTGCACCTTCACTACCTGCACACAACATCAGGTAAAATATGCTGTAATTAATGAGGTATAATATAATCAAATAATTTAGGCTGTAAAGACTCTCTGGTTCACATGGTAGTACAGATAAAATGAGGAAAGCATTTTGCTCAGGAAAAACAAAACTACTTTGCAGCTGTTTTAATTCAAAACAATGAAAAAGTGACAGAAAAGGAATAACTTGACTTTTATGACCTACGGATGGAATAATGAACCATATCGGTAACAAAACATAAACATCATTTTTTGCCTATTCCTTCTTCAGAAAAAACAAAAAATCTGTTAGGGTGATATAAAATTTAATGTCAGCGAGAATTAAATAGTGTTAAGTATATAAACCTCTTTATGATCTAACTTTTGGCAAAATAAGGGAAACTCCATATAAACACACTCAGTTAAAACCATTTACTGATATAAAATCATGACGAGAGGGAGAGTCTGTGTTTGCACACTGCATCAACCTACTTCCAAAAAAAATTATAATCTGACAAATGCAGTCCTGTCAAAACTAAACACACCAGTTCCAACAAGGTTTTATGAGGTGTTTGTGCTGATTGGTTTGGTTTTCTCTGACTGTGATGGTCAATCAGTCAAATATCTCCAGTTTTGGGTTTGTTTGTCAGAAGGGCATCTTTCAAGAAGTCTTGCGATTGGTTCAGGTGCAACTTTGAAAACATGCTGCCAATGTCTTTTTGAGAAAAGAAGTTTTCTCCTGCAACCCCTAAAAAATAAGCCACACTTGTTCAGTCTTATTCTAATACCTTGAAATCTAACATTTGATATGCTAGCTGAGGCCTGTAGAGTCTGAGATACAGCTTTTGGGCTTTTTGTAATTTCTCTGAGGATGCACTAAAGCTTTTCACTGGACTGGAACATTTCTTTTTCACAGCTTTTTATATTTGGTAATCACAATGTGATGAGAAGTGAATCCTTTTTCTTGCAGAAAATCAAGTTGAAACTTGACCTAATTATCTTCCAGATTTTTCTCACAGTATGTGTTTTCCTGTATGTGGCAACAGTTTCATATCTGGTTCTGTGTTCACACATTACAGTGACTGGCAAAGTTGGAAGATGGTTTTTTTGTGTGTTCTGTCAGTGGTGTGAAGGTTGGAAGGTGGTTGGAAGGTGGTTCAAGACTTTCACTGATATAGTTGAAGCATTTCTGGTCCAAGTATTCTGAAGTTGTCCTACCCTGAGGTTGGTATCGAGGGTTGAGCACAGCAGGCAGACAGAACCTCAGACCATCATCAGCCTGCACAGCCAGCTCAGTGACGTACTCCAACCTGATGGAGGCGCTCTCTCCTGGAGGAAGGCTGCCCACACGCAGAGAGAATATATCTGGACTCTCATCACTCTCCTCCAATAGGAAGGCCTGCTGACCGGAGCTCAGAGCATCATCATACTCCTCACGAGCCTGAAGCACAGGTGACACATGTCAGTGACATTCACTGTGTTTATTTTGAAGCTCACTTATAATCAGGTTATATTTACTGTCCAGCTCACCTTCTGTTTCTCCTTCACCTCAGCTACAATCTGTGTCTGTCCAATCTGAGCGCTGAAATGACAGACAGCAGCATCTCCAGGCAGAGGGAAGACAAAAACAGCCTCTAATGGTTTGTCCTCCTTGTTCTCGTAGTTCAGAGTGGAGACCACTGTAGCCACATGGTCCCTCACCTCCAGCTCCACCTCAATGCTCTTCAGAGGAACTGATAGAAAAATAATATTAGAATAAATACAAACCATACATCAGGGTATTATTATGTGCCATTACAACAACAACAAAATCTACATTTGAAGTTGTTTTAATTAACTTCTTTTCCATCAGTACCTGGTTCCTTCTGAACAGTTAGCAGACCACAGCAATCCATTATCTTACCTGTAAAACACGAACACTTAATACTGAAACTTTTACACTTTACAAATACGGAACATTCAAAACATATAGCCGCAGTCTGAGATAACGGGTATGTCGACCGTGGGAATGAACGTTCTCCGTTAACTACTTTCTTTTTTAGGCTCTGTGCCTAAAATAAACCTTCATCAAATAAAGGAATCACTGTAAACATGGCGCTTCTGGTCGATTTTTAACCGAAACTCGTAACACAAATTGCTCCTGACCGATTTATGTTTTGAGTACAAGTTACTTTGGTGATGTAAGCAGCTAAAAGGAGAGTCACTGTCGGGAACAGCTCGCTGACGCATTAATCAGGGTTTTTTGTAGAGGCCTCGGGTTTTGTTGCAGTCTTGTTTATTATTATAACCAGCCATGCGTCCCTCTGACCGTGACTTTCACTTTCACATTAAACATGCCGTCTGTTGTATAACCCTGTGGACTTTCTCTACTGCATGACTGTAGACACACATAAACAGTTAGTGCGGAATGTCTGTGTGACAGCGCCCACATGACAGCGATAAGCTTTCAGGTTTTCCTGTCAGTCCAGCTGCTGTAATAACGGACAGACTTACCTCAAAGAATGTACTGATGTTTCCGGTACAGTTTTACTGCAGCCCCCTCCTCTAAATACGTGAAGAATGGTGTTAAAACACGTAATGTTTTCGATAACAACACTGACCTAACTGAAACAACACACAGGGTATGCTCGATTTTCTTGTACGAGAGCACCCAGTGGCGTAGTGATGTGTCGGTCGCGAACGAAACGGCTATAAGAGCCGATTCTTTGAAGTGAACGACGCGAGCCGACAGCTGACTAAACGTCAAACAGAAAACTGATTAAACAGAAGTATGAGACAGTCGAGAATTTACGCCAGTGTCCTGTTATATTTTAGATAGCAAGGAGCAGATGGCTGAGTTTATTAAACTTCACCGAGACAGCGGTGACGCTAATCAGAAGGCTAGACCGTCCAATTCCACTGCCATTTACTTCCGGCCTACCCGACCTTCTGAGGACCCGGCCCACTGTAGACCGCGAAGGCCGGGTCCTCAGGAGGATGCAGCCCATGAATTTGGACACGACCTATGTCTGTGAAGGTTCTCAGTCATCCAGGTCATTGTAGTCAAAGGAGCTTGCAAAGAAAAGCGTCTGGACTCCTTTATGTTGCTTGAAGACGTTTCACCTCTCATCCGAGAAGCTTCTTCAGTTCTAAGGTCAAATGGCGGAGAGTCCCAGATTTAAACCCAGTGGGAGTGTCCCTCTTTGGGGGGATACAGTGGGAGTGTCCCTCTTTGGGGGGATACTCCCACTGGGTTTAAATCTGGGACTCTCCGCCATTTGACCTTAGAACTGAAGAAGCTTCTCGGATGAGAGGTGAGACGTCTTCAAGCAACTTAAAGAAGTTCAGACGCTTTTCTTTGCAAGCTCCTTTGACCACAGGAGAGAAAGAGAGCCAGGGACAACAACGTCACATTAGAAAGGTATAGTGATCATCCACAACTATTTTCAGTTGCAGATGATAAAGGATTCGGAAAGTTTATTCATGCAGGCCTATATGACAGATAATGTGCATCTTCTTTTTGTTTTCATATTTTAATTTATATTTAATTGTGTTGTGGTTTGCAGTGTTTTGTGTTGTTTCATTTTAAATTTGTTTAAAAGGAAACAGCTGAAAATTTAAATAGTTAAAAGTTGAAATGTAAATAGTTGGTTTTTGTATTATATGATTTATTTATTACATTTTATGTGGAATAAATAAATAAAAGTTTATTTACGTTGGCCCCTACAGACAAAGCAAAATCAAACAAAATCCAAAACACATACAAACGCCGAAGCACGTTCAAACTCCAAAACACGTAAAAGCTCCGAAGCACGTACAAACTCCAAAACACAACAGGATGTTAGGGGCAGTGTTGAGCTTTTGTTACCTAGTAAATGGAGTTTTGGAGTTTGTACGTGCTTTTTGGAGTTTGTACGTGCTTTGTCTCTAGGGGCATATTTATATATAAACGTATAAAACCATGTTGTTTTTTTTACATTAGTAATTCCTTTTGTGTATAATTTTATATTGTAATAATAAATTAATTAAAGCAACAAAACAATCTGAAGAGTCGGTTGGGAGCCAAAAGAGCCGGTTCTCTAAAAAGAGACAGAAATTCCATCACTACAGAGGCGTTTTTAGGTATGCGCAACATTGGCGGTTGTCCAGAGTGGGCGGCATCATGGCATCGGCAAAAAAAGTTGCTGGCACACTCGTGCCTGCTGCTTGCCACACAGGGAGGAGGGGGGCGGGGCGGCGAGGCATTCTCTGGCTGACTGGAGCGGCATCTAATAGCCAGCTCCCAAAATAAAACAAAATAAAAACAACCCAACAAACTAGGGCTGTCAACTGGCACAATGACTCAAAATCCCTGAAATGTCTCTGGCAACGGATTTTGGGCAGTTTGTCCAAAATTTGTCCATTCTGCGCTCCAGATGGGTTGATTGCGTTAAAAAAAAAATGTAATCGTGATGACGGCGTTAGCCTGTTAATGTTGACAGCCTACAACAAACACAAAAACTGAAGACATCATGATATAGACTTGCAATTTGCACAGATGTGTTTTCTAAATTCTATCACACACTTATACTCGAAAAGTGAGCGCGAGAGCCCTCGGTGCGCATGCTTGCTGCTGCTTCTGTGCTGAAGTCTCACACACAACCTGTGGAAAGGGGAGGGGGCGGGCTGCTTCCAAATAGTGAACATTTCATTCATAACATTGTCAATCCAAGCCCATTATGTATTAATTATTTTCCTGGGTTGTGTGAAAGAAAAAAACTATACAAGGTGTGGGTCTATTAGTCTGTTAGTCTATGTTGTGGGGTTCAGTGTTGATACTGGAGTCCAAAATTACTGATGGAAGATGGACAAGAAAAGGTCAAAGCCATCAGGTCCTCAGTTTAGAAAAAAGGCAGAGGGATTGTACACCCAGGGCACCAAACAAGCTAGGACTGCTACTGAGAGCACAGGTGTGAGGAGCTTTATGTTACAGTTTCTGTCAATCTGTAACCATCATCACAGTTTTCATTCAAGTCACACCCCTTTAATCCGATCAGTCTTTTTTTTTCCACGATGGGTATATTATTAGTATCTTATCATTAAAACCCAGAAAAAACGAGTTTGAATATTCTTCTTCTTCTTCTTCTTCTTCTTCATCTTCATCTTCTTCTTCTTATTATTACTATTATCTGTTTATTTATTTAATTTTAGATAATGTAAGTGTTGTGATTGAGAGAAACATGTTACCAGAGGTGGGAATTAACAAAGTACAAATACTTCTTTACTTTGGAGGATGTGTCCTCTTGACAGTGTACTTGACATATTTGACTGCTGGTATCATCTATGAAGCAATTTGTTTATCAGCTAGGAGCTAGTTAGCACAGCTGCATTTTAAATTTTGTTTAGTGAGTCAAAGGAGAAAGAACAGATGCTCAAAAGAGGAAGATTGTCAATGTTTTGCTGAACAAAAGAGTGAGTGGTTGTTGTTTTTTTTTGTAAAGGAGCGAAACTTTGTTACCACTTGTATGTTGAAATCTTCACTCCTAGTGTGTGTGTGTGTGTGTGTGTCTGTGAGTGAGGAATTCTCTTGTTTTATATTATCACTCCCTTTCATTCTATCTGTGAGGACCTGCGTCTAATGGGCTTCTCTCTTCTCTTTCATGCTTATCAACATTACAATTGTCTTTCTGTTATGTTACCAAGATTAAATCTGTTTAGGGCTCGTGGCATCCTAGTGGAAGACGATGGTGTGAGTAAATGTGTCCATTCCACTGACCTCTGACTGTGGTTGCTGTCCATGGTGCTGATCAAAAGCTGGAAAGAATCTACTGACAGTATTGATTATTGGTATGCATTATATTACCAATACAGTTGAGGTGATAAAGACTGTGAGCAGCTGTATTTGCTCCAGGTGGAAATGGCCCAAAAATAATGTCCTGGGCCCAATCACAGTTGTTACACTTGTGAGAATAGTTAACATCAATATGTGTAACTGATGGAGTTTTTTTTTTTTTTAAATAACAAAAGAAACTGTAATATTTTGCACATTTCAACAGATAAGACAGGTACCTATTGGCTTGCTTTAAATTTTCTTTCCTGATAAATATCTGTCTATATGAGGTCAGGGAAGGTTATAAGAGTTTGTTCTGTTGTTTGATCTGTTGGTTTGAAGGAGCACCACAGCGAATTACCTTTAGAGTTGTTCTCAGCTTTAGTGAACAGCAGAGGGAGAAAATGTTGCAGGAAAAAAAGTGCACCATAGTCAAAACATTTTAACAGCACTCTAGTTTTCATACAGTCATACTCATTCTGTACACTCGCACTCCCCGATACACCCACCCAACATAGCACCTTTAACACTGTGTGTGTGTGTTCATACACTCCTGTTTCACACATCCTGTCTACAGAAAGAGGGTGGCATGGAAATCAAATAGGGTGGCAAAATCAAAGCCATTTCTTCTATGCTGGTGTTACTGCGGGATCCCAGAGTGGGAATGGCCACATTCTGTGTAAAACACGTGTTATGGGACATGTTTCATTAATATATGTATTTATTTTCAGTTTCTCTCTCTCTCTGTACTTCAAGAACAGTTTCCCGTCTCAAATCTCTGTTTTCTGCATTATTCATTTGCTTATTACCCACCAGTCTACAGTTGTTTACAGCACTGTCGGCCGCTGTCTTTTTTTCTTTCTTTTTTTCACTTAAATGACCTCGGACAAGAAAGGCAATTTTTTTCTGTTGTTCAATACTGAAGAAATTTAAACTTTTTGAAATTATGCAAAATTGCAGAATATTGCAGAATATTTTTAAGATTATCTGCTATAAAAAGCCAGGCCAGAAAAATCTCCTTCATGTTTTTCTGTGTTTTATTCTCAGTTACTTTGACACAAAGGCATCTGCTGTGATGTTCACAATTCTGATGAAGTCTGACATGTATCCGTACTGATAAAGGATCAGAATTATAATATTTCTGACTGTCTGAGGCTAAATTGAATCGAATCAGGACTTTGAGAACTGGAATCTAATGGATTATAGAAATCAGTGATGATACCCAGCCCTAGTGAGCAGCCTAGGCCCGACAGAAGTGGATGTAGCTGTGGGTAATAAGAAAAGATGAAAATAACTATTGATAACTTTTTTGTTAAGTTAAAGCCTGATCCGTCTGAAATTCATAGCCAGTGCTCTGACACGGTGCCATCAATCTTTGAATGCTGAAAAAGCACAGTGTATCCAGAAAACACATTATATGCTGCAATAAATGCACTGCCCAAGTGTCCCCTCTCCCCACTGCCTTTCAGCAGCATGCAACAGCAAACAGGTCGTCAGAGGAGGCCGAGATGATGATTAAGTTTAACATTTTCTACAATATTGACAAAGCACTTTAAGCACAAGATTGTTAGTTTATAAATTTAGAAATGAATATTATCTGCATGGACTGCAATTCCCCCCCAAAAAAGTGCACATGTAAAACTGAGGTGTTAAGCGATGAGGTTGAAAAATCTGAGTGCGCCTAATTTTTGTGCTGGTGCGCCTCGGTGCGCCCATGGCAAAAAGTTAGTCTAGAGCCCTGTCTGGACAATCAGCAGTGGTGAGCAACAAAGACTGTTTTTCTCATGCTCCTCCTGAACTCATGAACGTAACAAACAATAAATCCAACCCCTGTGAAGGATTTAAGAACCTGTTTTCATTCTGTACAATCTGAACCCAGTGTTAAAATGACCAAGACTACTCTCCTTAAATCTGAGGGAAGAAATATTCAGACTGCTGTGAAATTTCCGGAGACTGCAAGTTCTGTTTCCAAGTCAGCTCAAAGGGAGGTGGTTAATGTTTCTAAGCCAGCCTTTCAGCCATGTACTTTTCAGCAGGGGCACAGGCAGTTGATAGGGACGGATATTGCAGGCTGTAACTTAAGCTCTCTGAAGGAAGAGGCTGTGTGTTCCCCAAGGACACTTAAGGACTCTAGTTGCCCCTTGCTACAATCTGTTAAGATTGTGGCTCCTTCTAGGGACTGTTCTGTGTCCCAGTTGGATGTTTCTGAGGTTGCCCACTTTCCAAAGACTATATGCCCAGACCCAGTTGGCAATATTGTGCATTTTGAGACTGTTCCTGAGCTTCTCTCTCCTCCTGTTCCTGCTCCCAGGGCTGCTCGGGCCCAGCGTTCCCCTCCACCCGTTTCAGTTCCTCGGGTGGGAGGGGCTGGTGTTCAGCTGGTGCCGGCACCCATTCCTGTGTCCGCTGGAGGCTCAGGTGAACCCATCCAGCAGTTTTTCTCATGTTCAGGAGGCTCAGGAGGATTAGCTCAGTCACCATCAAAACCACCATCACTACAACCTTTATTGCAGTCCTTAGCTCAGTCTTCACTTCCACCACAATCAGCCCCGCTACCTGTAGCTCAGTCTTCAGCCCCGCTACCTGTAGCTCAGTCATTACCACAACCACACTTACTACAACCTTTGTTAAAGTCCATAGCTCAGTCAGTAGCTCAGTTGGTAGCGCAATCATTAGCTTTGTCATCAGTTCAGGCTCCAGTACTTTCACCCATCCAGTCAGCCACTCATCTACACCCTCAGCCAGGGGTCTCAATTACTTCTGGTCCTGAATCACGCCCTGCTGGAAGCTCGAGTGAGCCAATCCAGCATGTCGCGGCTCCCACGTCACTGTCAGTCTCTGCTGGCAGTTCTGGAGAACTGTTTCAGCCGTCTGTCTCTGCTGAAGGGTCCGAGGGGCCCGTTCAGTTGCCTGTCTCCGCTGGAGGGCCCAGGAGGCCCGTCCAGGCATTTTCTGTTTTAGCTGGGGGTTCAGGAGAACCCAGCCAGCATCAAGCTTTGTCAGCTGGGGGTTCTGGAGAGCCTGGCCAGCATCAAGCTACGTTAGCTGGGGGTTCAGGAGAACCCCCGCTTTCCAGGCCTCTAGTTGGGCATCATGGGCGTCGAGGTCGGCCTCCTGAACGAGGTCATCACCGCCGCTGGCCTCGCGGCGGGCCTCCAGACCTGCTCTGTCACTGCAGCTGGCCTCGCGGCCGGCCTCCGGACCTGCTTTGTTGCCGCAACTGCCTTTCGCGTGGCCGGCCTCCTGAATTGTTTTGGCTCTTGTTCTGTCGACCTCCGGGTCGACCCCCTGAACTTTTCATGGACTTGTTAAGATCCGGTCTAGTTTTGTTTTGAATCGTTAATGTGTTTTGGACGTGTGCTCCTTGTGTTTTGTTTGTGAAATTTGGGGGTGACATACACTCTTACACGCAACTCTCTCTGCGTCTCTCTCACACACATGTCCCACAAGAAGATTGTTATTTAAGTATCTGTGCATTTTCTAGTACACACATGTTGAATAATTCATAGGACTTTGTACAAAATATAAATGTCTTCCATGTGTTATATTGTGGTTTGATGTTTGCATATGTGGATGTTTTGTTTCTCATTTGGTTTGCTTCCCCCAGACTTGGGCTATTCCAGATGCTCACCTGAATGATAGAGAATAAAAAGAAGCCAGTTGCTGTTACAGGGGTTGGGTTCTTTGGTGTGTTTTGGTGGGTACACTCATGCTTTCATTAATAAAGATTACTAGATGATAAATATTTTTGCAGCCTCGTGCCATTTTGTTTGAACCTATACGTGACTGCTGGCCAAACTGATATAAATAGTAAGTGAAGTAAATAAACTGCCTGTGGCTTCTCAGGAAGTCCTGCATTTGGGTCCTGTTATTCACGCAAACCTGACAATAACACATCACCCTGTTTTATCCACAACTGTAAATTTTCGGAGACATCCTGTTACATTTACTGAGACCAGCAACAGACTTTCTGAATTCAAACCTCAATAAAAATGTGAAAATGACTCAGCTTTTCCTTTTTTTGTTTTTACAGCATTATGGACTATAAGTTAAAGCAATTAATGATGCAGTGAATGATGGTCAAAGGGTTGATCTTTACACAGAGCACATCTGTCCCTTTATTAGCCCATTACAATTATTCCCCCATCACTTTAAAAAGGCAACAAAACATGCATGTAACATTTCTTCAGAGATGTAATTCAGTTTTAATTATATAGCGCCAAATCAACACAACAGTCACTTCAAGGTGCTTTATATTGTAAGGTAAATACACTAAGTAATACAGAAAAAAAAACCAACAATTGAATGATCCTCTTTGAGCAAGTACCTGGCAACAGTGGGAAATAAAAACTCCCTTTTAACAGGAAGAAACCTCTGGGAGATCAAGGCTCAGGAAGGGGCAGCCATTTGCCACAACTGGTTAAGGGAGAGGGGAGCAGGACAAAAGAAACACACTGTCATGGTCTGCGGTGGGTGGCTGGAATTTCCACAAGGCTCCTGAACTGACCTGGGATCCGCCCCTGGGCAGGGCCAACTCCAGCTCCTGCACACCTGGAGCCTATTGCAGGCAATCAAGCCAGAGGGATTTAAACCACACGTTGATGTTCATTCACTGCCAGTTCGTCATCGACACATTTGCTTTATTCACCTTGGCTCACGTGCCACCTCCGGACACCAAGCAATCATTTTGAAAATCTCTCTGTGCCTCACCTGCCTGCCCTCCTGCCATCACACTCCATCTGAAGCCCCGGATCTCAGACCAGCCTTTCCACGCCACTCAGCCTCCCCTGGATTCTCATCACCCCCCTCTCAACACTCCATGTTCCCTACTGCAAGTAAGAATTGCTACTCTTACAACTGGCCACTTCAGAGCTGCCTCCACTACCTCCCTAACTCCTCTATCTTCTCTCTTCAGTGTGACTGTTCCCTGCTCAGCTCCACTCCGCATCTCAGGCCTCATTCCCTCGCCCTAGCCACGTTCCCCAGGCCACGCCTCGTCAAACTCCACGTCTTATTGTTGTTGTTTTTTTGTCTTTGCTACGTTTTCTTTTTTGCACTTAAGCCTAATAAATTGTTACATCATCTGCTGTCTCTGCTCTGGGTTTCTGCACCTGAGTCCTGTTCAGTACAGGCCACTCGGCCCCGTGACAGTACGAACTGGCCAGAAAATGGACTCAGCAGACCCAGTACGTGCAGCAGTCTCCAAGCAGGGAGCCATTTTAGGGGCTCATGAGCAAGCGTTGCATGCCCTCGACACCCGGTGCCAAGCCATAGGTGAGACTCAGGCTAAGATCTTAGCTTCCATGCAGGAAATTCAGTCAGCTCTTTCCTCTACTCCATGCCCGTCCTCTGCGTCTCCTGCACCCGTGGCAGAACCTCCCCGGTCTTCCCCCAGCTCCAACCCCTTCAGGCTCCGTTTTTCGCGATGCTGCATTCCCAGAACCCGAGCCGTACTCCGGGGAGCAGGGTCGCTGTACTGCCTTTCTACTAAAATGTTCTCTCGTGTTCACCCGTTCTTTTGCTAGCGATTCAGCTTGGGTAGCATATCTGGTGGCTAAGCTTCAGGGCAAGGCACTGTTATGGGCTGAGGCTTACCTGTCGGCTCATCCGCTCCCAACCTGCTTGTATGATGATTTTCTGTGTGAGTTTAAAAGGACCTTTACTCATCCAGAATCTGAGGGCAGTTCTGATGAAAGGTTGCTTGGGTTACAGCAGGGGAGCCAGAGTGTCGCAGAGTTCATTATTGACTTCCGTACCGCAGCCGCTGAGGCCAATTGGCCCGATCATGCCCTTCAGGGAGTGTTCTGTCGCGGCAACACACCAACCAGGACCCGAGGCCCGGCTCTCAGTTAAATACCTTCTCCAGGAACAAAAGGCAGTACACAGCTGTTTCACACCTTAAGGTTCACACTCCCTTGCTACCTCCCAGAGTCCTCGAAGAGACAAAAGACTCTTCGTGTGGAGTGTCTGCTCCCCCCAACTTCCTTACTACACCCCCACCATTTGTCTTACTGTATGGGTGTCAGACATGTTTAAATCCAGTGGCACCAAGGCATTATACAATAAGATAATGTGATTAATACATAACTAAAATAAATTCCTATACAATCCCACCCTTTGATTCTTAAATCAAGAATCACATTAATACCAGAATTTCTTTCCTGACATTGTGTTTATCACATCAACATTATTGTACACTTAAAGGAGTTTCACACTGTGTATCCTCACTTCACTGTTCTCCCACCACCCTTTGTTCATCTTTAATCTTCCCCACAATCTAAGCTCTCACATGCAAATGGCAACAACAATGATACAGAGGAAAGGTCTTCTCCAGAGTGTCAAAGTATTTTGCATGGCAAAGTGAAACAGCATTAGGTGGTCATTCCCAGTCACGGTCATGGCTCCTGGTGTCTGTGCCATTTACAGAGTTATAATTCCAGCACTGATCTCCCTCTGCGCTGTCACCTTCGGAGTTTAGCACGCTCTCTTCATCCCTCGATTTCTGTTCCAACGCGGCTGTAGATTTAAGGCAGAGCAAGTCGTACACTTTAGTTGTCTTCCTCAACGTCGAAATCTCTTTCATTTTATTTAAGATTTTGCTGTGCGAAATCTCCTCGTGACAATCCTTTGGAAGCCCAGTGGTGCAGCCCACTGTCGTTTGTCTGTTGTCCTGGAGATGGTTCCTGCTTCTCAATGGTCCTCTTGAAGCCTTCTCTCTAGCGATGTTCGATTCGTGAACGAATCGTTCCATACTCGAGAATCACTTTACTGACTCGTGAATCATGATTCACAAGCCCAACTGACTCACTGACTCATCCCTGTTTCTGTTAGCAAACTAATTCGCTTAGTAGAAATATATCTAGCTTATAATTAAAATCGTGGGGGGGGGGAACAACAGCCAGTTTCTTAACAAAAGCATTTCTGCTCTGAACTGGAAGAAAAAACCCTGAGTATAAGCTCACATCAAGAAAATAGCTCCTCGATTCACAGTAGCATCGCTCTGCTAACATGCTAACAGCACATTTGAGCTACTCACCCCCTCCCTCCTGTGCTGAATCATAGAGCAAGCGAACGAATCACTCACTCACTCACCCCCTCCCTCCTGGCTCACAGCTTCTTCTTCTTGGTTGGCAACCGCATTACCGCCCCCTGGCTCACAGCTCAGTGGACATTTAGATGAGAAAATATATATTTAACACATTTAAGGAAAATACTAATAAAATAAAAATAAACAAAATAAATGTTTATTAAGCAATTTTGATAGGAAATTGCTTAATTTTAGAAATGTTTTTGCTTTATAAAATAGTTGTTTGTTTGTTTTTTAGAATCATTCATCTTAGCAGTGGGATTTACATGAAAAGAGAAACAAATTAAGTTTGAGTGAAAATGTAAATTTTTTGCACTCTCTGGTCAACTGACTCAGTGAATCAAATGACTCAAAAAACCGATTCACTTTGGTGAGTGACTCATTAAAACTCGATTCAGTAAAAAGAATCAAATTTACCATCACTACTTCTCTCCCAGTCATGGTCTGCATCTGCACCTCAGTCAATCCTTCCATATCCCTCATGTCACAGTCTCTGCAATTTAAAAATGAAAACTTCCCCCGGACAACCCTCTTTTGCCTTCTGTCAGCTTAATACAATTAGACATGCACAATAAAGTTGTGCATTGTCTCTTAAAAATTCCAGGGCTTCTCCCCTGGAGTAGCTTCACTCCAGGCCCTGTTGTAAGAAAAAAAACATTAGCAAGTGGTGTGTCCTGCTGTAAATCATGTGATTAGATCCCACGATTAACCCTCTGCTGTGGAAAAAGTGATGTAGATGTTAGCGCAGCGCATCTGTATGCACACTTTCTCACAGTGACCTCTGCACTGTAAACAATACAAGGTCATGAATAACACACTGCTGGTAAATTCACAAAGACACAGAAAGTGGCAATTAAAAGGTTAAGTCAGCACGGCCCAAAAGCCCATGCAACCTGTTGCTGTCACCTTTCTGCTCCTGTAAAAAGAAACATACATACATCCACCCTTTTGTCACTGTCTGGGTGGAGGTGCAATCTTGCATACTGGTGTCAAGTCAGTTAAGCTTTTGTCAGTCCAGTCAGTCCCCATTTTTTATTTGCTGACAGTAGAACCTCTTGTGATGCAATAAGTTTCTACTGCCATCAATGACGTCATTTCAAAAAAGGAGAAAAGAAAATTTAGACTGGATTACCTCGCTGAATCCTTTTTGACAGGGACTTGTTTTCTGATTGTCCCAAATAAGTGGCTTTCTCCTGAGCCCATTTTAATTTTGGAGAAGCTCACTTGCGATTGTTCAACATGTTGTGTAGTGCTTTCAATCCAGATATTGCAGGCCTGCTTGAAAAAAAGAAAATTGCCGAACAAAAAATCTCAGTGCACTGTTAAAAATCAAAAAATATGAAGGCCTAGTTTTAGGACTTGTCTACAACAACAACAACAACAATCTTTATTTATAGAGCACATTTAAAAACCAGCGGAATACCAAAGTGCTTAACATAAGAGACAGAGAAGTAACACGAGTATTATAAGGCCTTAGCAAAGTATCAAATATACTCACAGGTCAATGCCACTAATACACAGGGGTAATATAAAATGCATATCAAAATAAAAACATAAGAAAAAATAGAGTAAGTCTAAAAGTCAGGTACGAGCAATAACAAGCAGGAAAGGCGAGATTAAACAAATAGGTTTTTAACCGTGATTTAAAAGATTAGATGGAATCAGACGCCCGCATCACAATCGGAAGGTTATTCCACAACTCTGGTGCAGCCAGGGCAAACGCCCGGTCACCTCTAGACTTCAGCCGAGATCTAGGCTGCACCAAGAGTAACTGAGTAGATGATCTTAATGCTCTGGCAGGAACATATGATTTAAGGAGTTCCTTAAGGTAGCTCGGTGCTGTGTTGTTGGTAATTTTAAATGTAAGCAGCAGTATTTTAAATTGGATGCGGTATTTTATGGGTAGCCAATGCAGGTCAGCTAGAACAGGAGTGATACAGGCAAACTTCCCAGTTCTGGTCAGAATGCGTGCTGCAGCATTTTGGACTGTCTGCAGTCTATGAAGGAGGGCAGAATGAAGACCAAAATAAAGTGAGTTGCAGTAATCCAGCCTTGAGGTCACAAAGGCGTGGATGAGCTTTTCCAGGTCCTTATGCGGAACATACTGCCTAGCCTTAGAGATGAGACGGAGTTGGTAGAAACTAGATCTAACTACAGCAGACACTTGTTTATCGAGTTTGAACGAGCTGTCAAGCAACACGCCCAGATTGCTAACAATGTCAGAAAGGGAGGTGTTAAGGGAACCAAAGGCATCACGAAGTTGGCCACGAGGAACGTTGCTGTCAAATACCACAATTTGGGTCACACTATGCACTTTATAGTGCATAGTGTGACCCAGTTCAACACAGTGATGCCAAATTAGTAACAAGAACAGCTTTGGCTGCAGAGAACAAAGTGCGGTTTCACACATTTTAAAGTGTTCATGAGAAACAAATGTCGATGCTTCTTTCCAACCACAGGAGGTACACAAGAAAGCCACCACCCAATTTCTTTCAAACACTTTGAGCTGGAAGAGTAACTTTGTTCTTTCACAGTCTGTGGTTGCAAGATGAGTGCAGGAACCCTGCACACAGTGCAACCTTGAAACGCATACATACAAACATATGTAGAAATGTCACTTTCTGGGCTTTGTAATGCAACTTGCTGGTTATATTAAAACAATAACAAGAAAAGAAAACATAGATTTATGCGGTCAGACCTTGAAAAAGACATCATTCTGTCATCTCAGTTCATTTGAGACCTATAATTCTGGGTCTCAAAAACACTGAAAGAGACAAGAATGCTTTACTCCCATCCTCTATACAAGGCACTGTACCATTTAGATATTGATCTCAAACTTTCCTACCTGCTATTTTATTTAGTTTGTTCAAACCTTTTGCCATTTCTGTTTGTTTTATTTTTTCTTTTTTATTTCTGATTCTGATCTATTGTTTTATATTCTGTAAAGCATTCTGTGAGTGTTTTATGAAAAATGCTCAATCATAATTTCCTGTTTTGTGATGTACATTACTTGCTTGACAATTGTGGTGTAGGTTAAAAATTGATCAGAATAATTTTCAGCTTGTAAAATGATTCAGCCGATAAATGTGCTTTCCCATGATCCATGTGTTGTTGTTGTTGTTGTTGTTGTTTTCACTTTTACTATTAAACTCTAAGTGCATCATTAATCCGAATTATATGTAAGGACATTTGGGGAAAGGCCAGATTAGATTCATCCACCTTAATCATATTTGACTTCTGGTACCAAAATCGCAGAAACATTAGTTTAATGATTTATTTTTAACAGTTATTTAAATTAAATCTCTGTGGTGGTTGTCTTTTGTATAGATTACAATGAATAGATCCTGTGGTCTGCTAAATTCCCAGAAGGAAGCAGGTAAGAGCCAGATAAACATCAAAACATTTATGCTCATACACATCAAAACGTTCCTTAAAGATGCATGGAGACATGAATGAACACGAGGAAGAGCAGATTTTGACTTGAATTAGCAACATTTACTAGCTTGGATGATTTTGTTTCTCTGTCAGTTCCTCTGAAGAGCATTGAGGTGGAGCTGGAGGTGAGGGACCATGTGGCTACAGTGGTCTCCACTCTGAACTACGAGAACAAGGAGGACAAACCATTAGAGGCTGTTTTTGTCTTCCCTCTGCCTGGAGATGGTGCTGTCTGTCATTTCAGTGCTCAGATTGGACAGACACAGATTGTAGCTGAGCTGAAGGAGAAACAGAAGGTGAGCTGGACAGTAAATATAACCTGATTATAAGTGAGCTTCAAAATAAACACAGTAAATGGCCTGTATTTGTATAGCGCTTTACTAGTCCCTAAGGACCCCAAAGCGCTTTACACATCCAGTCACCCACCCATTCACCACACATTCACACACTCCCATCACAGTCAATGTCACTGACATGTGTCACCTGTGCTTCAGGCTCGTGAGGAGTATGATGATGCTCTGAGCTCCGGTCAGCAGGCCTTCCTATTGGAGGAGAGTGATGAGAGTCCAGATATATTCTCTCTGTGTGTGGGCAGCCTGCCTCCAGGAGAGAGCGCCTCCATCAGGTTGGAGTACGTCACTGAGCTGGCTGTGCAGGCTGATGATGGTCTGAGGTTCTGTCTGCCTGCTGTGCTCAACCCTCGATACCAACCTCAGGGTAGGAAAGCAGATGGCACTTTAACAGAAAAAAGTTTCATTTCTGCATGTAAATTCAAATTCAAATTCAAATTCAAATTTTATTTGTCACGTACACAGTCATACACAGTACGATATGTAGTGAAATGCTTGGTGGTGGGGAAGGTGGTGGGGAAATTTCCACTCTTTTTCTGTCTGTAAAAACATAAAAATTCTAGAATAAAACAGAATTTTTTTTTTTCAGAAGTTGTGATGGATATATAAAAGTTACATTGACAATGAGTTCAATATAACACAAAAATATTCAGTGGAAAATTTACTGCAAAATAACTTTGTTTTCATTATCACCTTTGTTTAGAAGCTCAGAAAAAATGTTGTGGGATGGGTTTCATTTTGCATTGATTCTGGCCTTTAAAAATGTTCAATTATTTGATTTCTCCTTAGTTTTTATTATAATGGCATTTTACTATCGGAATTTCTTTTGATATCATTTGAAGTTACAACTGGATCAAAGGGTTTTTATTCAATCTCATGTCAAGTACAGGTAGTGAAGGTGCAGGTGTCCAGGTGACTTCTGTTCCAGCCTCTCTGGTGCCCTACAGTCTGTCTTTTTCTGCCCGAGTGTCCTCTCCTCGTCCAATCTCTAAAGTAGAGTCCAACTGTTCCCTGGACCCTCTGCAGTACCTCAACACTGATCAAACCCAGGCCACGGTAGGTAGAGTGCTGATGTGTCTGCTGTGTGTGGTTGTTACTTATTACTGAGAACTAAATATGAATGTGTTTGTGGTGTGCAGGTCAAGCTGGCTGCAGGACACAAGTTTGACAGAGATGTTGAACTGCTGATTTATTACAAAGACGCCCACCAGCCCACTGCTGTGGTGGAGGCAGGACAGGCCTCTGCTGAGCCGGGTGAGTGAAAATGAGTTACAATTTGCAAATAAAAAGTTAATTATCTTTACTCATCAACTCAGGAGTTAAATATGTTTGAATAAACACTAAGTGGGGTTGTTTAAAAAAATAGAATAAAAAATTATCTCGCTTTTCAGGCTCTCTGATGGGTGATCCAGTGGTGATGGTGAGTCTGTACCCTGAGTTCCCCCAGTCTGTGATGTCTTCAAAGGCTTCATGTGGAGAGTTTGTGTTCTTAGTGGATCGATCTGGAAGTATGGACTGTGCTACGAATAACACTGAGCAGCAGGAATCTTGGATGAGCAGTGCCAGGGTACTTATGATGTTAGAGTTATAAAACACTTTTTTAATGTTCCTCTTACACAGTGGGCTCACCATCTTTTCCCTGTTCTCTTAAGGACACTCTGCTGCTCCTGTTGAAGTGCTTTCCAATGGGCTGCTATTTCAACATTTACAGTTTTGGGTCCATATATGAACACATCTTCCCGTGAGTCTCTCCCTCATATCAGCCAGCCCAAGGAAAGGCCATGCTGTCTTGGTTAAAATATCTGAATGGCTTTTTTGATGCATGTGTTTATGTGATGGCAGTAAGAGTGTGGAGTACAGCCAGCAGACCATGGAGGAGGCTCTGAAGAAAGTTGAGCAGATGGAGGCTGATCTTGGAGGAACAGAGATCCTGCAGCCCCTCAAACATATTTACAGCCAGCCCTACATTCCCAATCAGCCCAGACAGGTAACACATACAGTGGGACACTTTCCTAGGGTGGTTATGGCTCAGGTTGTGCAGCAGATAATCTGCTCATCACAACGTTTGTGGTTTGATCTCTGGCTGCATGGCAATGTGTTCTTGAGCCCCAATACACAGAGCAGAGTGTGAAAAATGACAGAAAATGCTTAGACATAGAAAAGAAATCCTGGAGCCCTTCAAACATATTTACAGCCAGCCCTGTATTCCCAGTTAACCGTGACAGCTAATATACACACTGGCTTACATTAATTTACTGCCGACTTTAGAAACATTAGCTAGATAAAAACCACTTTGATATAAAAAGGTGGGTTATTTTTTTCATGTTATGTTCTTAGCTGTTTGTCTTTACTGATGGAGAGGTGGGGAACACCAAAGAAGTGATCGATCTGGTGAAGAAGAACTCAGGTTCTCACAGGTGAAACCACAAACACACGAATATCTACACAGTTCCATAGAAAACTGCAAATACAACAATTTTCTGTGGATTTAAAGAAAACTGTTGTATTTGCAGGCTAAGGAGCTTTGAAAGAAAAGCAAGCTAAAAAGCTTCTTCAGTTCTAAGAGCAATTTCTCTTAGAACTGAAGAAGCTTTGTCAGTTGTGAAACATCCTCAAGAAAACTTAAACAAACTTAAAGAAGACCAGGTGCTTTTTTCCCCAAGCTTCTTAGACTACGATAACCTGGATGACTGAGAACCTTCACAGACATGTTGTGTTACAGGTGTTTCTCTTTTGGGATTGGGGAAGGGGCCAGCTCTGCCCTCATTAATGGGATGGCCAAGGAAGGAGGAGGTCACGCTCAGTTCATCACAGGGACTGACAGGATGCAACCAAAAGTAAGACATAAACACAATTATGAATGAGGATAATGACACCATATGAAGGACCATATTTAACAAATTCATAAAAGATACTACATCATCTTATTTTATTGGTTTAATTATTGGTAATAAACCTAATCCAAGGTTTTTGTTTGATGCTGTTAAAATCTCCAGTTCTTTTGATCTTTGGGCTGATGGAAGGACAACACTCGGTGTATAAATGCTCAATCAACAATCATTTTATTCCATACAATTCTCATTAATCCATAAAACACTTTTGAGCATAAACCATCCGGAGGGGAGATGAGCGCAGGAGGGTGTCCGCCAGATCTCATAGTGTCTGAGCGTTTCTCACATTCTTATACCCTCAGCCCCCCTCCAAAGTCATAAAACCTAAACATCCACATTCTTTCTCTCTCTCAGTGAGCCTAAGTTATGACCTTGGCTACCTGTGCAGTATGTTCTGTTCTTTTCTAATCAGACAAATAAGGCAATGACTCTCTGAAAACAGTATTTCTTATACCTCAGCAGTATAATGCATCATAAAACAATATCATTCATTCACAATAAATTAGAAGTCTAATGTAATACAAATCAGTTTAATAACTGTAATAATTATCACCTTCTTCTAAGTCAGGAGAATAATGCAAACTAAAACTACATAATGTGTTAGAAAGCCCACTGTTTACACATTATTTGCTTGGTTGAAGTGTTGTGGTTTGTTTATAGATAGTGTTTGCGCTGTGGAAATTGATATGTCCTACGTCATTGAACTCACCATATCTGTGCTGACGCTCCACTCTGTGCCGTGTGCTGCTAGTCTGCCTTGTAGCTGCTGATAGCCAGCATTGCTCCTTGTGTCCTCTCATCAGCATTTCACCACAGCTGAATAAATCTCCTAAACTTGGAAGCTGCCTCCGTGTTCTTTAACCGGAACACACCCACCATACCTTGCCGCTCTAAATCAAATCAGCTAAACTCCCGGAGACAACACTCTCTCCATTTTATGGTCCTTCGAGCCGGATTAGAGTACTGATTAAGGTATGGAACAGACAGATGTCCAGGCTGACTCAGCACCCCCACATGTTTCGCAGAGACAGCGACGGCCACCTGCTTACCTAACCGATTATGAGGTTTCAACACTCCCTCTTGAGGGACGAACGCAAACCAAGCAACCGGCTACTGCTTCCCAGTGTTCACATAGTGGTAAAACACGCTCATCCCAGAGGAGCTCCAGCTCCAGATCCACAAAGGCATCACGCTCGTCGATAGGCAGATTCCCTTCCCACGCCTTATCAGACCTGGAAACAGCCCAGCTCGAAGAGCGAGTGAAGCAGATGGAACTTGAGGAATTCCAACAGCACCTAGAAGAGGATCAACAAGTCGAATACGAATGTCAACGACTTCAAGCTCAAGCCAGAGAGGCCCAGCAGCTACAGGAAGAAGCCATTAGAACTCAAGAGTCGTTGAGCAGACAGCTGGAGAGGCGACGACAGCTAAAAAAGAGGGTAAACGAGTTGGAGATAGCCAAGACGGTTACTTCTCTCCTTAAAGAGAAAGCACAAGAACCCAGTGGTTCCAGAGTCTCATCATGCCCATCGGAGAATAGTAATTCGAGCACCCATGCAGCTCTACCTTCAGTCGGTCCCGTGGGTCAGCCTCCTGTACCGCTAGTCGCTCCACCCTCAACACTTACTGTGGCTCAGCCTCCAGCGCCCATGGTAGCTCCACCTCCAGTAACCATGGCCTCGCATCCATTGCATTCTCAATGCATGCCCCAAGTGCTGCACCCAACTGTTCCAGCTGGACCTCGGTCTACTACCTTTGCACCTGATATCTCTTACCAGGCATCTACTCCATTCTCAGTTCAGCCATCGCAGTACGCTCGTGCAGCCTGCACTAACCCTGCCGAAGCAGAGTTATCTTGCACTCCCACCCGGACTAAGTCCAAGCTACATCAACTACCGACAGCTAATGCGTACCCTTTCCTCGCCACAGGTTATGGCATTCCCAAACCTATGATTCCCTCCTTTGAGAGTGGCCGTGAAAGTGACTTTGCCTTATTGAAAATGGCCCTTGACAACCTGTTGAACAGTCATCCACACCTGAATGAGCAGTATAAATATCAAGTGCTGCTTGGGCACCTACGGCTACCTAGTGCAATCCAGCTAGCTAAGGCATACATGCACGACCCAATGCCGTACACCACAGCCATGCACGCCCTGCAGGACAAGTATGGGCAACCCCGTCAGCTCGTCCAAAGTGAATTGGGCACAATTCTGAATGCTCCAGCTATCAAATTCGGCGACGCAGAAGCCTTTGATGCATTTGCCTTGTCTATCCAATCTCTAGTAGGGATGCTTAGGACACTAGAGGGCCAGAACGGCTTTGAGCTAAGATGTGGGTCTCATGTCGACCGACTACTGAGTAAGATGCCACCCAGTTATCGCGATGGGTTTGTAGAGCATTGCCTGAACCAAGGCATTCTTCGGACAGGTACTGACCAAACCTATACCCTGCCTGATCTGAGTTCCTGGCTGCAGATGAAATCCCAAGCGAAGCGCATCGCAGGTAGAGCTGCTTCACTCTATAGTCCTGAAGCTTATAAGCCGACAAAGAAAGACCAGCGTCTTCCCAATAAACCAAAGGAGAAATCTACAGCCTTCTTCCTGACTTCCCGGGAGACCCCCAGTGCAGAAGGGAGTTCTTTCCGACCAAAGACCTCATCCAGACCAAAACCATACTGTCCGCGCTGCGAGAATAAGGAGCATTTCCTGAACGCTTGTGTAGAGTTTAAGAAACTGACCACTGACCAGATGGTGAGGTGGTTAACTGATGAACAGCGGTGCTGGAAATGTGGAAGAACTCACCAGCCGGAGGTTTGCACCCTCAAACGACTTTGTAATACCTGCAGAGAGCAACACCTGACTGTACTGCATGATGCTGTCCAGCAGATCCAGAAGAGTGTGCTCATGATGACTGCTCCGACTACAACAGTGTACTTGGATAGGCCAAATCGTTCCCCCAAGGTGATGCTGAAGGTTGTAAAGGTTTTGCTGTACAACAGAGACCAAACATTGGAGACTCATGCAATACTTGATGATGGCTCAGAACGAAGCATCATTTTACCACAAGCTGTTCGACGCTTAAAACTCACCCCAGAGTCCGAGACGCTTACCCTGCGGACTGTCCACCAAGAGGTAGTGCAGCTTCGTGGCGCCTCAGTCTCCTTCCAAGTGTCTTCCCCCTACAAACCTGGGGAGAAGTATCATATACAAAAGGCATTCACCGCCGATGCCCTTGGTCTCTCAGAACATTCCTATCCGGTGAGGATTCTCCAACGCCGCTATAAACACCTGCGTGACTTACCTCTGCCTTTGGTAGACCATGTTCAACCTCTGCTGCTTATTGGCTCTGACATGCCTCATCTCCTGGCCCCTACAGAACCTGTTCATCTGGGCCCGACAGGGGGACCCATCGCTGTCCATACCAAGCTTGGTTGGTCGCTCCAAGGTCCCATCAGTATCGACCAGACTCCTGCAACTGAGCAGCAGTGCCTGTTCACAACAACCGTTGTGCCAACCAGTGAGCTTTTCAGGAATGTTGAGCGTCTCTGGCAGATTGATACGCTCCCTTATGTGAGCGAGAAGCAGGTAACCCGATCAAAGCAAGATCAGCAAGCTCTGAACCTACTCCAGACATCCACTATCAGGGTCACTGTCGATGGGACACAGAGGCATGCCACACCACTGCTTCGTCGCGCCAACTCCGCCACGCTTCAAGCTCCTATGGAACCAGTCTTGCCAAGTCAGCGCAGTATAGAGAGGAGACTTGTCAAAGACCCACAACGTGCCGAAGTGTATTGTCAGGAGATTCAGAAGCTAGAGAAGTTGGGCTATGTAGCTGTGGTGCCACATGAGATAGCTAGAACCACTGCAGAATCCTGGTTCATACCTCACCACATGGTGCGACACAATAACAAGGACAGGATCGTCTTTAACTGCTCTTTCCAGTACGAAGGGAAGTCCCTCAACTCTATTCTCCTCCCTGGACCTGCCCTAGGTCCATCTTTGCTGGGAGTTCTTCTTCGGTTTCGACAGTATCCAGTTGCTGTGAGTGGCGACATCAAAGGTATGTTCCACCAGATACGCCTGTTGCCAGCAGACAAACCAGTGCTGCGCTTCCTCTGGCGGGACATGAAGAGGAATGAAGAGCCGAAGATCTATGAATGGCAAGTGCTACCATTTGGCACTACATGCAGTCCTTGCTGCGCCATCTATGCACTGCAGCAGCACGTCCGGGACACTTGTGGGTCCAATCATGACCTCGTCCATTGTGTAGAGCAGTCGTTCTACGTGGATAACTGTCTCCGCAGCACCCACTCCCAAGAGGAGGCTAAGGCCCTAGTCGACAGTCTGCGCCAGCTGCTCCACACCGGGGGCTTTGAGATACGTCAATGGGCCAGCAACATCCCTGCTGTCATTGAACATCTTCCATCCAATGTCAGATCTGAGAGTAGTGACCTATGGCTCTCTCAGTCTAGCACGGACCTTTGGGAGCCAACTCTGGGATTGACATGGGATTGCCTTCGTGACTCCTTCAAATACAGACATTGACTGGGGGAGAGAACTGAACCCACACTGAGGAACGTCTACAAAACACTTGCGTGTCAGTATGATCCGCTAGGTTATATAGTACCGTTCACCACACGGGCCAAGATTCTGGTACAGGATCTTTGGAAGGACCAGCTCGGCTGGGACGACCCGATCCAGCCACCTAGCCTTCGTGACAGATGGCTTGCCTGGGAAAAGGAGATTCCTGATCTTATCCAAATGGAAATCCCCAGATGTTATGCACCAGCGTCTGCTGATTCATCTGCCTCGAGCAGAGATCTCCACATCTTTTGCGACGCTTCCGAGAGAGCGTATGGGTCTGTCGCTTACCTACGGACAGAAACTGCTCAGAAGGAAGTCTATGTTGCCTTTGTAATGGCTAGATCCCGAGTGGCCCCAAAGAAACAGTTGTCCATGCCACGGTTGGAGCTAAGTGCCGCTCTCACTGGTGCACAACTAGCTGGTCTCCTTCAAGCTGAGCTCACGCTGCCCATTCGAAAGGTTATTCTGTGGTCGGACTCTACTACCGTTCTCCACTGGATCAAGTCAGAATCTTGCAGCTATAAAGTTTTTGTGGGCACGCGGGTGGCAGAGATCCAGAGTCTTACAGATGGGAGTACCTGGAGATATGTGGATAGCGCGAATAACCCTGCCGATGACATTACCCGGGGCAAGACCTTAAAGGAGCTGTCACGACCACACCGGTGGCACCAAGGCCCTGAGTTTTTACGTCAATCCGAGGAACATTGGCCGACCAGCCCACCAGTATATCCAGAGCCAGAGGATGGTGAGCTGAAGAAATCATATTTCTGTGGACAGGTTAGGGTTAACTCCTGCCCTCAACTTCCTGAAATCAGCCTGTTCTCTACCTGGAAGGATCTCATGAAGACAACAGCGCGGTCCTTACATGGGGCGGCTGACCCAAATTCAAGCTCGCACAGTGAAGCAGATGATTACATCAAAGCTGAGAAACTCCTCCTGATGAAGGCCCAGTCAGAGTCATTCCCAGATGAGGCTAATGCACTCAGGTCTGGCAGACCATTGCCAATCAACAGCCGTTTGAACTCCTTATCACCCGAATATGATAAGGATACGGAACTCATCAGAGTTGGTGGAAGGTTACGAAGAGTTGAGCAGCTGGAGCTAGACACGATCCACCCGATCATACTGGACCCAAAACATCCTCTGACTAAGCTCATCATCCAAGATTTTGATGAGACCCTCCTTCATCCTGGACCAGAAAGAGTGTTGGCTGAACTACGTCGCCGGTTCTGGATCCTCCGGGGGAGGGAAGCAGTCAGACGGTATCAGAGGGACTGCAGGCACTGTCAGGCTTGGCGTGCCAATCCTTCCATCCCAAAGATGGCAGATCTGCCACCAGCTCGTCTGCGTCTGTATAAACCACCCTTTTACTCGACTGGAGTCGATTGTTTTGGACCCTTTACCGTGAAAATTGGACGTCGAACAGAGAAGCGTTGGGGCATAGTCTTCAAATGCATGACGACCCGCTGTGTGCATCTAGACCTCCTCGAGAGCCTTGACACTGACTCCTTTCTGATGTCGTTAAGGCGCTTTATTGCCAGAAGAGGCAAACCCTTTGAGCTCCTGTGTGACAATGGGACGAATTTTGTCGGTGGAGCCCGAGAGCTCCATGAGGCCTTTGAGACCATGGCGCCTCAGTTGAAGGAGCGTTTGGCAGAGCAGCAGATTGCTTTCCGTTTCAACCCTCCCAGTGCTCCTCACTTCGGTGGTGCCTGGGAGAGAGAGGTCAGGTCCGTAAAAACCGCTCTTAAGGTCGTACTCAAGGAGCAGACGGTCCCTGAAACTGTGCTTCGTACGGTCTTTGTGGAAGTGGAAGGCATCGTAAATGCTAAGCCTCTCGGCTACGTCTCATCAGACATAGCAGATCCAGACCCCATCACACCTAACATCCTGCTGATGGGACGCTATGATGCATCACTCCCTCAAGTGGTTTACGATCCCAGTAACCTTATTGGGAGTCGCAGATGGAGACATAGTCAAGTTCTTGTCGACCATTTCTGGTCCCGATTCATCCGTCACTACCTGCCTAACTTGCAAGAGAGACAGAAGTGGCAGAAGGATGCGGAATGCCTCAAACCGGACCAAGTGGTGCTCATAGTTGATCCTCAGCTCCCAAGAGCTTTATGGCCTGTTGGTAAGGTAACGACTACTTACCCTGGAGCTGATGGACGCATCCGGACTGCTGCCGTTAAGGTCAAAGATCGAACGTATATTCGACCGGTAGCCCGCTTGGTCTCACTCCCTATGCTTGAAGATGATAAGGATCCACGTACTTGAGTGGCCTTCTACCTTGGATTCGACTGTCTGTGCAGACAGTCGGGGGCGGCTGTGTTAGAAAGCCCACTGTTTACACATTATTTGCTTGGTTGAAGTGTTGTGGTTTGTTTATAGATAGTGTTTGCGCTGTGGAAATTGATATGTCCTACGTCATTGAACTCACCATATCTGTGCTGACGCTCCTTGAATGCACCACTCTGTGCCGTGTGCTGCTAGTCTGCCTTGTAGCTGCTGATAGCCAGCATTGCTCCTTGTGTCCTCTCATCAGCATTTCACCACAGCTGAATAAATCTCCTAAACTTGGAAGCTGCCTCCGTGTTCTTTAACCGGAACACACCCACCATACCTTGCCGCTCTAAATCAAATCAGCTAAACTCCCGGAGACAACACTCTCTCCATTTTATAATGATTTCACAATCTTTAATTAGGGGTATAACGTGGCATAAGATAATATGATCTCACAACGCCATCAGCAGATTCCTTAATGCTCCTCAATCTGCTTTCCCTGCCATGTATTCCAGTGAGTGCAAACAAGTCTGCACGTCTTCAACTGGCCCAAGTCTCTTGATCAGTTCTCTTCTTTGAGTTTAAACTAATTTTCTCGACAGATCTCCTTGACATTATTTCACACATGCACACTTTGTCCTGCCCAATGGACATAATCTCCCCTGAATTCATTAAGCGGTTCTGCCTGGCAGCTCCTTTCTCTCTATCACCAATCAGTCCTTTTCATCTCACTTTATTCCAGATTACTTGAAAACAGCCAACATCTTTCCTCTGCTTTGTTCCCACTGTTTTAGATAATTATGGACCAATTTCCAAACTCATGTTTATTTCACGAATCCTTGAGAAAGTTGTTATTAATCAATCCGGTTATTGACAAAACCACAGCACTGAAACAACCATGTTTTATATATATATATATATATATATATATATTCTAATGATATTCTTATGTAGTTGGATAAGGGTGAAAATGCCATTTTATACCTGCTTGACGTATCTGCAGTCTTTGATACCACTGATCATGCTACTCTTAGGGGAATTGGAGTTCATTATGTTTGGTTTAGTTAGGTTTTGTGTGTTTTACCCCTTCTCGTGTTTTTGTGGGCTGATCAGCCACTATTTAAGTTTCCCCTTTGTCTCGTTTAGTTAGGTCAGTTTGTTTGAATTATCAGTTGTGTTGTCAACTTTGAGTAGAGTTCTGTTATTTTGACCTCTTTTATGGGCCCAAGATTTTGATTCTTTTTGCATGATTTAACCAATTATGTTTTTTGGGTTAAATAAAAAATCATTTTTTTGGACTTTAACCTGTGCCTAAGTTTCCTTCACTGCTCGGTCCATCACAGGTGGACTTACTGGTATTTTTTGTCCTGCTGCAGAACCCAAGTGCAACTTGTTGTTACGAAACAGATGGCTGTATATTCACCTTCAGGATGTTTTGGTAGACAGCAGAATTCATGGTTAAATTTACCACAACACGACTTCCAGTCCTGAGGCATTAAAACAGTCCCAGACCATCCCACTGCCACCACCATATTTTACTGTTGGCCTGATCTTCCTTTTTTGAAATTCCGTATTACCTTTAAGCCTGATGTAATATGGGACACACACCTTCTAAAAAGTGCAGCTTTTGTCTCGTCAGTCCACAGAATATTTACCCAAGTCTTGGATCATCAAGATGTTTTCTGGCAAAACTGCGATGAGCTTTTATGCACCTTTTGATTAGCAGTGGTTTTCGTCTTGGAACTTGGACATTTTGCCCCATCTCTTTCTTATGGTTGAGTCATGAGCACTGACCTTAGCTGAAGAAAGTGATGCTTACAGTCCTTTGGATGTTGTTCTGGGGTCCTCATGACCTCTTGGGTGTGTTGTGCTGTGTTCATGGGGTAATTTTGGTTGGCTGGTCACCAAGGCTGGACTGGGACAAAAAATCGGCCCGGGCATTTTGACTAGAGACCAGCCCACCAGGATAAAGATTGAAAATGTGACGTCATTCAGGGGTAAAACCGCAAAGGATTCTGGGAACTTGTGGCAAGAGGTACTAGCGCACGCAGGCTTTCAATTGAACTCAGTTACACAGCGATAAAAAGAAACCCAAAAAATGGCAAGAAGCTGTTGTATTATTAACTGCAATAGCCGGTCGCATGACAGCCACGGGAAGCCGACGGGTAAAGAGATCGTTTTTTTTTTTTTTTATCGGATTAAGTCGTTGAAGAGAAATTTTTTAAGCCATGTTTCCGAAGTAAGAGCCGACGGATGGTCTGGAAATACCAAATATAACGTCTCAGAACACTCCAGCTCACAGGTTAGTCTGCTCCAAGCATTCCCACAAAGGTCAGAGTTTTGTAGTAGTTAATACGTCATTTTTCTTAACATAATTGGTGATATAGGTTACAAGCAAGTCTGGCGCTGAACAGAAATTGTTGCGCTATGCTCCTTTGTTTATTGTGTTTATTGTGCATAAATAGTGAATTGTCCTGACACAATATTGCGTTTCGCTTCTGTTATTACCATGGTACATTGACAAAAACATAAACAGTTGTTTTGTATCACTAATTGTCCAGTACGATTACAGCATACAATATTATTGTCACTGCTACATTTCTGTAATGCTACCAGAAATTATTTCCACTACTAATTAATTACCGTTGAGCTCAAAGGTTATATTAATAAACGGTTAACGAATGTGTATTTATGACGACGATTTGTGAGACTGGTAAACTTACCTTTGTTCGTACGATGGTCTTTCGTTCTACACGGTGCATTTCAAGGTCCTGTACCCATCCGTCGGTAAACTGTACCTGGGCTTGTTGCAGTGACCGGAAGTTACTAAACTTCATGAGTGTATGCACTCACTCCAAGAACCGTATAATTATAAATATGAGCGTGGTGAAAGTTGGGCAGCACGCTAACGTCTTTTGTCCACTCTGTGTGCTCGTAAGGGTCTGACCCTTTCACTCCTTTGATTTTTTCCTCATATCTTTTCTTTGTCCTTTCGTCGAGTCTGTCTTTGTACGGACCGGCATTGTTCTCCTTTTGTTTTTGTACATTCCTTTTTGTGCGTCAAAGAAAAAACAAGAAGGCATTGGAACCGGAGAATGAACGTTTTGCGGTGCTGCAAATGCTTGCATTTGATGCGGTACTTGGATTGTTTTGCCACGAGTTCCCGGCATGCAATGCGCGAAAATCACGTGATTGCTAAACAAGGGAGAGGGTGCATCCGGCCTCCTCGGCTGTAATTGGTCCAGCCCAGAGTCGATCATGACCAATTGGCCAATCCAACACCTTTCATTATATATACCCTTCCTAAAAATAAAAAATAAAAAAAATCCATCGGCCCATAAAAACAAAAAATCGCCAGCGGCCCACCGGGCAAATGCCCGGTATGCCCGATGGCCAGTCCAGCTATGCTGGTCACCACTGATCCATGTGTTTGCAATTTGTGGATAAAGGCTCTTAGTATGGTTCAGCTTTCCAAACATGTAATACACCGCAGTTAATTTCTGTTATGAGGGGGGAAACCACTTTTTCCCACAGGGCAATGTGGGTTAGGTTTTTTTGGCCCCCAGGGTCTCCTAAATGTCCCTTGCTCTACTTTTAAAATCAGAGGCGATCATGCTTTTGAGATTGTGGTGCCCAAACTCTAGAATAGCCTTCTCATCGTATCAGGTGAGGCGATTCTTGTATTTGTTTTAAATGAGACCTTAAACACATTTTTGTTGGTTAGCTTTCCCTTAAAATTTTCCCCTGGATATTAGACTGCAGTTTGCATGTTGGAATAAATGTCTGACCTTATGTGTCTGTTGTCCTGAATTATTTGATGTTGGACTGAGAACAAACAATCAAGAGCTGATCACGTTCAAACAATAACAGTCTTTTATTATGCACATACTGTATATGGGAAATATATGCGCTACCACCCAGAGCGCAGTCTGGCAGATCTCAAAAAAGAAATACACAAGCTTCACTATTTAAACGCCCTGTATGCGTAAGCAGAGTATATTATCATGCATCAGTGATATTTAGCTGCATCGCCTTTTATAGTATTGGTGTTTATACCTCACTAAAGGTTTCAACGGTCTTTCACCCCCAACTGTTTCCTGTTTCTCATTGTGAGGCCCATGATCGTGTAAAGCACATCCTGTTCCAACTTTACCGTATGCAGTTACAAGCAGACCATTTCTTTTAATACCCTATGATTATGTGCACGTATGTTTAAACATGTATGCTTATCTTTAATATTTGGTTCTTGTTCAAACCATGAAGTTCTATACATTTATAATAATAATAATAATAGTAATAACTTTTCAAGTTAAACATTACAGCATATTTGGAGTATATTTGGAGAGTTTTTCATTATTTTTCAGGTGATGCAGTCGCTGCGATTTGCTCTGCAGCCGGTTGTGGTCGACATCTCAGTCACATGGGATTTACCAAAGAAAGTGTCTGTCACTGTCCTCACTCCACCAATCATAACACTCTTCCAGGGTCAGAGGTCACTGATTTATGCCCAGCTCACTGGACAGGTATCTGTATATATATATATATATATATATATATATATATATCTGTGTATTATATATATCTGTGTATTATTTATATATATATATATATATATATATATATATATGTTATATAAACCTTAGTCCCCGTCTAGAAAGGAAATCATTATAGTTTTGTGCAAAAGCACTGAGTAGTATATTTTCATGCATTTTTCTAGCATATGGAAGAATCTATTGGGGTGCCAGTGTCAAAGGTAAAACCCAGAGTGTAACAAAAATGTAATGTAGTTAACAAAATGTAATGTAGCAAATTGACAAACGTTATGACCCCGTAATGTTTTCGTTCTTGTCTGCAGACTAACAGTCCACAGGTTGGGTGCTCTGACTCTGATTCGCTCCATGGAGATGGAAGTGAGAGATCGCAAAGGACAGCAAGATGGAGGAGTGAACGAGAAAGTGGTGCAGCTCAGTGTCCAATCAGGAGTGAGCAGTTCTTTCACTGCCTTCATTGCTGTCAACAAAGTCAACAGCAAAGTGATTCAAGGACCTCTTGTGCGCAGAAATATCGCAATTGTTAACCTCATACAGGGAGTGCAGAATTATTAGGCAAGTTGTATTTTTGAGGAATAATTTTATTATTGAACAACAACCATGTTCTCAATGAACCCAAAAAACTCATTAATATCAAAGCTGAATGTTTTTGGAAGTAGTTTTCAGTTTGTTTTTAGTTTTAGCTATTTTAGGGGGATATCTGTGTGTGCAGGTGACTATTACTGTGCATAATTATTAGGCAACTTAACAAAAAACAAATATATACCCATTTCAATTATTTATTTTTACCAGTGAAACCAATATAACATCTCCACATTCACAAATATACATTTCTGACATTCAAAAACAAAACAAAAACAAATCAGCGACCAATATAGCCACCTTTCTTTGCAAGGACACTCAAAGCCTGCCATCCATGGATTCTGTCAGTGTTTTGATCTGTTCACCATCAACATTGCGTGCAGCAGCAACCACAGCCTCCCAGACACTGTTCAGAGAGGTGTACTGTTTTCCCTCCTTGTAAATCTCACATTTGATGATGGACCACAGGTTCTCAATGGGGTTCAGATCAGGTGAACAAGGAGGCCATGTCATTAGTTTTTCTTCTTTTATACCCTTTCTTGCCAGCCACGCTGTGGAGTACTTGGACGCGTGTGATGGAGCATTGTCCTGCATGAAAATCATGTTTTTCTTGAAGGATGCAGACTTCTTCCTGTACCACTGCTTGAAGAAGGTGTCTTCCAGAAACTGGCAGTAGGACTGGGAGTTGAGCTTGACTCCATCCTCAACCCGAAAAGGCCCCACAAGCTCATCTTTGATGATACCAGCCCAAACCAGTACTCCACCTCCACCTTGCTGGCGTCTGAGTGGGACTGGAGCTCTCTGCCCTTTACCAATCCAGCCACGGGCCCATCCATCTGGCCCATCAAGACTCACTCTCATTTCATCAGTCCATAAAACCTTAGAAAAATCAGTCTTGAGACATTTCTTGGCCCAGTCTTGACGTTTCAGCTTGTGTGCCTTGTTCAGTGGTGGTCGTCTTTCAGCCTTTCTTACCTTGGCCATGTCTCTGAGTGTTGCACACCTTGTGCTTTTGGGCACTCCAGTGATGTTGCAGCTCTGAAATATGGCCAAACTGGTGGCAAGTGGCATCTTGGCAGCTGCACGCTTGACTTTTCTCAGTTCATGGGCAGTTATTTTGCGCCTTGGTTTTTCCACACGCTTCTTGCGACCCTGTTGACTATTTTGAATGAAACGCTTGATTGTTCGATGATCACGCTTCAGAAGCTTTGCAATTTTGAGACTGCTGCATCCCTCTGCAAGATATCTCACTATTTTTGACTTTTCTGAGCCTGTCAAGTCCTTCTTTTGACCCATTTTGCCAAAGGAAAGGACGTTGCCTAATAATTATACACACCTGATATAGGGTGTTGATGTCATTAGACCACACCCCTTCTCATTACAGAGATGCACATCACCTAATATGCTTAATTGGTAGTAGGCTTTCGAGCCTATACAGCTTGGAGTAAGACAACATGCATGAAGAGGATAATGTGGACAAAATACTCATTTGCCTAATAATTCTGCACTCCCTGTAGAATAATCTATTAGTCTTATATTCCAGTAGATCAAATGAAAACAACAATTTAAACACTGTTTTAAGCCCCTGAATTTAATATATTGTTGATATATTTTCACAGTAGAGTATGTGAAATGCATAGTTTACATCGTATCAAGCTTTCATCTCATCAGTTTGATTACTTTCAGATTGTATTCATTAAGACCACGGTAGCTGATGGTGTGGTGTTGACAGTTTTTATCTTTATTAGTGAGTTCAGACAGTTGTAAAAATTTGATGTTTGATGTGGAGCTCTTATGTAATGATTACATTTTTAAGATGTAATTTTCAAGTGAAAAACATAATATTTATCTGTTGCATAGTTTACAGTGCGGTGTTTTATGCACTGAGTTATCATGTAGAGTTCTGTTTGTCATCTAGCACCATAATCAGGTTTTGTTTTTATTGCATCTTAGATTTTCCAGCTGCTGTGCCTGAGCAGCCACCCAGAGACCCTTTGCTGCAGTTAGTCTCCCTGCAGGAGGCGTCTGGCTGCTGGCTGCTTGATCCAGCTCTGGCTGCTGCACTGGGACAGACCAACGAGGAGGTGGAAAAGTCAAAGCCTGAAAAGATGCACTGCTGTCAATTTAAATATTAACACAAAATGATGATGTGAGATAAAACAGATTTGATTCTATAATTTGAACAAAAACACATGATATAATTAAAAACACACCATAAAACAAATAAAATGAAGTCAAACTAAACGTAGGCCTGCCTCACAGCCTGAGAATAAACATCTGCATATCAGAAGCTAAAACACTGGTGGTAATCACACTCCTAACCTCCCACTGAGCTGCACCAGCGTCTGATATTATCCAGAAACCACACGGCAGCAGAAATTATTTTCCTCATCAGTTGTTGTAAAAACATGTCAGCACATTATTTTAGAGCATTTATGACATCACAGTTTGGGATTTCATCAGGAAGAGCATCCAGTGTAATAATCTGCCAAATCAAATATGCAGAGCTGCCCACCTTGGTGACCCCGTGTGACAAAGAAGTACACAAACATATGTAATATTACTGGTTGTAGAAAGTAAAATGTGTGTTCTGTCTGTTTTATTTGATTGATTTTGATTTGGGGAATTAGACCAGCAGTGAAGTATGGGCCACCATTCTGGCTCTGATCTGGCTTCATGGTTTCAAGATGGATGCAAAGGACGAGTGGGAGCTTCTGGCTATGAAGGCTGCCTCGTGGCTCTGTGCTCACAATGGTACTAGCAATGATTGTAACAGATAAAATAACAGTTTTAAAAAACTGTTTCATTCTACAGCTTTCCTCCCACAATCATTATTTTAATATCTGTGTTGTGTTTTTAGCACCGTGTGTGTCAGAGTGTGTGGATGCTGGAAATGTCCTGCTGGGCTGCAGCGTGAAGAAAGAAGCTCTGGGACTCTGAGGGTTTTCTTAAAGTAGCTTCATCTTCAGAGTGAACAGAAGCAGGTCTGCTTACTCCACACTGCCTTCGATACAGAGCTGTTTTATATCATCAACCCCTTTTACATGTTTATTTGTTATGAAATGAAAATTGCTATATATTTTTGTTCTTAATTGGTACTTGAAATTTGTACCATATTTTGGTTATGTGCACAATTATCTGAATACTCCTAACACAGTAGAAGATTGGACCACTGCTGTGGCAGCTCATTCACAAAGTGTTTTAATTCCTTTTCTCTGCCACTAGATGGCGATTATGTTCATGCTTTTACTGATTTCACACAGAAACACCAAAACCAATCTAAGAAGAGTCTTTCCCCTTCCTGTTATAGTTCTGAAAATGGCTTCAGTTCAGGACATTTTCAAGATGGTCCTCAGTGAATTGGAGTGAATAGAGCTAAACATTTAAAATAACTATTTACAGTGTTTACACCATCTTCTAAACAAAAAGTCTATCTTGTTTATTTAACCCGTTTTGCCCCACTGGCAACAATTGTTGCCAAAGTTTATCACTGTCATTTTCGACTCACAATAAAAAATCTCAAAGGTACTAATGCAACTTTTTCCACTTATATGCTAGTAGACAACTTAGACAAAGGTTTTGATTTTTAAAAAATCGTTTCCAAGTGCTTCCTATCGCATGACATCATCTGCTTCCCGCTCTTTCTGGCTGAAGACATGGCGGATGCAAATCATCCTGGAAAGAGGTAATTTTCATAAATTTCTTATGACTTTCCCCCCAAACATATTTATAATTATTTAATCATTCAAGTCTCTAGAGTAACCCTCCCCAAAAAAATTGTACCTAGGATAAATATTTTTTTGTTCATGGGCTTATTTCTGTGAGTGGCAACAAAAGTTGCCAGTGGGCACATAGCATGTCGCTAACTAAAGGAAAACACTGTCTGCAGGATTGCTCCTAATTTACTTATTTGATTGAGTATTTTGGAAGGCATGGGTGCAAACAGTTTATTAGAGGGAAGCCTATTCGTTTTGGGTATAAAATATGGAGCTTAGCATCCTCCTCCGGGTTTGTCCATCAGATGGAGCCATATGTAGGAAGCCACACACATCTGGTGGAAACTGGACTTGGTCAGGGTCCAAGTGTGGTTCTTGGCCTGGCAGAGAAAGCTGAAGTGCCACCTGGAGTCAAGTTTTACCACGACAACCTCTTCACAACCCTGTCCCTGGTGGATGAGATGACCCTGAGAGGCTATGGCAGCTGTGGCACGATGCGACAAACTCAGCTCCATAACGTTCCCTTCACAGCACCCCAGACCTTCAAGAAGACACCCAGAGGAGATGCTGAGTATCTGGTTGAGGCAGAGAAGCTGATTGTAAGGTGGAATGACAACAGCGTGGTCACCGTGGTGTCGAACATGGAGAGGGAGTTCACCGAAACTGAGGCGAAGAGATGGAATAAACAGAAGCGGACTATGGACAAGGTCAGACAGCCCAAGTGTATCCAGGACTACAACACACACATGGGAGGAGTGGACCTGCATGACCAGTTTGTCAGCCGCTACAGAGTCAACATCCGGTCCAAGAAGTGGTGGTGGCCATGCTTCAGCTGGGCCCTGAACAGTGCCATGGTGAACAGCTGGTGCTATTACAGGTACACAAGGCTGTATGTTATTTAGTGATATCACAATCGAGTTGGTGATGTTTGACTCGAGGTCATCGCTAGTGCTCTTCGGTCGACAAGAGCAACAGTGATGATATCCAGACCAACATCACAAACTCAAGTGTGATATTGCTTTTACAGAACATTCTACATATGGGCATGACGTTGTAGAAAGGATGAAACGATGCACATTCATGCATCTATCATGCTTGTTTTGTCATTCATTTAGGTCCTGGAAAAGCGGGGAGAAGGATCTCCTCTCCTTCCAGAGGCTGGTAGCCCAGACCCTCCTCCTGCGCCATGGAACAAAGCCAAGTAGGCAGGGCAGAAGATCTTCAATGGCGGGTGGCGATAACTGATGCCACCAGGTTTGATAATTTGAACCACTGGCCCTGCAACACTGGTAGCAGGTACAAGCGATGCAAGAACTGCGGCGGACGCACATCATTTGCGTGTGGAAAGTGTGATGTGCCACTACATGTGGAGTGCTTCAAGAAGTACCACACTGAGTAGAACATGCATGAAAGATGATGGAATGTATGGGAAGAAATATGTTATATATGTATATATGTTTTTAGAGGTTCTAAGAAAAAAATGTTTGTTGAGTTTTTGAGTATAAAAAAATTGAGAATAAAGAAATCAGTTCAAATTGTTTGATGTTTTGAATTTTATACAGGGGGAACCTGAGGCTCCACCTTTTTGTTATTATTTATTATGACTATATTATTATTACTTCTCTATTATTATTATTAGGTGACATTTGACCTAGTGACAAGCTGTGTGACTACTGGCAACAATTGTTGCCAGTCATAAAAATGCTATTTTCTTCAAAAAAAAGTACAAAATGGAAAAAATAAATACATAACATGATTCAGAGGGACTCAACTGATAAAATGATATGCCTTACAACTCTGAAAAAAATCTGGGCACAAACGGGTTAAAAAAACAAAACGATTTTAAGGCCAAATTGAAATGAAAACATACAGAACGTCATTCTGTTTTTCCCACAGGAGTTACAATTTTATCCATAAAACACTTTCATTCTGGTAATCGACACTGATTGGTCCTTGAACGTCTTAAGACAGCACATAGTCTTCATTCATGTTTGCTTACTTATTACTGTAGCTGGAGTTGAACTGTAGCAAAAGTCAAATGTAAAAAGAATGCCAACTGAAAAGCTGTGTTAGGTCTAATAAAGACTTGTCAATAGTTTAATTGACTTTACATTTCAGGGAGGTATGAATGGCAAAGTACTGAAGAAATGACAAAAGATATGTTTTTAAATACTACCAGTTTTGTATTTGTAAATCACAATTTCAAAGTCAGTACTTTAGTTGTTCTTTTTATAAACTTATGATGCAATTTCATCCCTCTTTTATTTTCCTCGATATATAACACTCTCATTTTCTTTTGAATGTTGCTGTTCTTGTTATCTTTGTATTAATTGTAATCATTTTTTATTTTGAAATCATAGCATATACCTGACCTTCTCCATACATGGGGAGCTACCTGCTGTGATCACTGTTTGTGAATAAAGGGGCAGCTGAAAGTAGCTTTTAGATCATTTGGTATTATTTCATTTTCATTGTTAAATCATGAAGTGACATCACATTTTTACATGAAAAATTATATCAATTTAGACATACACACATATTTGTAACTATAAATGCAAGAAAAGTATATCCATATAATTGTCATTATAATCTCAAACAACTCCAGGATCCAAATTTTGGTTACATTTTAAAAGTTGAAGCCACATTAGGTTTACAATCATATATGAAAAGGAAAATTGTTTTTTACATTTTAGAAATCAGAGTACTCATTATTTTACTTTTGTGAGTAAAATGATAAAACAATAAAATGCCTAATCATTCACTAACAGATGAATCTTTACAGCTCCAATGCATGTTTTGCACTTAGCCTAGGACAGCCACAGAGTTACACAGAATAAAACCACTAACCAGACTAAACTAGACAGATTAATGATTTAAAGTATGCTGAATATAAAAAGTAACATAATTTAAACTCACATTAACTCATGTTAGCTATAATAACAAATTCTGATTTATATTTATATAAATATAAGTACAGTTGTAATCACTGCAAAATTATTCTCAGATCTGTCGCCCACTGAAAGCTTCAGAAAAAGCCTCATTTAGAGGTATACATAATGATCAGGGATCAAAATGAACTTGTCCTTCTATTTGATTCGAATCAACTCTGCAGTGACTCCATCTACCCAAAGCCAAAGTCCAACCGAGAGAGGCTGAGTGAATGTGGTCTGGACTCTGTGGAGGAGGGTCATGGTTTCAGAGATGCTGTAGAATGACATAATGCCTGCACTGTGATCCAGGTAGACCCCTACTCTGAAGGACCGAGGACCTGAGAGCTTAGTTTGTACATTGTTGTGCCAAAATACATAACTGTTTGTGTCACAACATAATGCCCATGATTTGTCATTGAAACCAAATAAACATTCATATGACTTCCCTATTCTTCTGATATTCTTATATGCAACTGCTACACCGACTCCTCCCCCTCTCCATTCCACCTCCCAGTAGCAACGCCCAGTCAGACTCTCTCTACTCAGGACCTGCTCCCATCCACTGAATCTATCTGGATGATGAAAATAAGCCTGTTTTTGTTTCACCCTTGTTGCTTTTCTATTGCCCTCAGATAATAACACATGTGGAAATGCAGTGTTTGGATCCAGTGTGATTTCACTGGAGTATTTTAAGAATCCAGCCCTGGTCTTTGGCTCTGGTGGTGAGAGCAGAGCATCCTTTTCAGTGACTTTTAGTGAGGAATTTGTCCATTTCTCTCTCAGAAATTCCTGTAGTTTATCTCTGGCCTCTGAAAGAGCTGCTGTCACATCCTCAAAGTACCTCTGAGGACAGATGCTTATACTGGATGAGGGTGTAGAGTTAGTGAGTGTTGACAGTGAGGGGTAGGTGTGTAGAAACTGGTTGTGATCCTCAGTGTGTGAGAGCTGCTCCAGTTCTGCATCTTTCCTCTTTAGCTCAGCGATCTCTTTCTCCAGTTTTTCCAGAACCTCTTTGACTCGATTCACTTCAGTTTCCTGCTTGGATCTGACCTGCTGCTTCACATCAGAGCTTCTATTCTGAATGAGACTAATCAGTTCAGTGAACATCTTCTCACTGTCCACCACTGTTTTATCAGCAGAGCTAATGATGGCCTCCACCTGTTGCTGAAGCAGCTTGACATCTTTCTCTCTGTTCTGGATACTCTGCTGGATTTTTAGTCGTCTCACCTCGAGCTCTTTCTGTTTCTCTGTCCTTTCTGTTGCAGCTGGGACTGTTTCATGGCCTTTATGTTCATCCAGCAAGCAGAGATAGCAGACAGTCTGCTGATCAGTACGACAAAAAATCTTCATCACCTCATTATGGCGAAAACAGATGTTCTCTTGGAGCTTCTTGAATGGCCCAGCAAGTGTGTGCTTACTTAGTTGGGCAACATCACGGTGAGGTTGTAGGTGTTTCCTGCAGTAAGAAACTAAACAGACCAGACAGGTTTTGCTGGCTTTCAGCTTCATTCCAGTACAGACATCACAGGACACGTCTTCAGGTCCAGCATAGCAGTGATCAGCCAGAATAGCCTGGGGTCCAGTTTTCTTCATGTCTTCCACCAGCTCTGCTAACAAGATGTTTTTCTTCAGGATAGGCCTTGGTGTGAAAGTCTTCCTGCACTGAGGGCAGGTGTGGATTTGCTTCCTGTCCTCATCATCAAAGTGGATTTTAATGCAGTTCAAGCAGTAGCTGTGTCCACAGGGAATAGTCACTGGAATTTGCAGTAGCTCCAAACAGATTGAACAAGAGAATTTCTCTGAATCCAACTGATTTAGTCTCTGTGCCATTTCTCCTCTCAACAGCAGTGAATCACCAGATATTGGGCAAAAGCAGCTCAACTCAACTCACAGCATTCTGTGAGCTGAGTCTGTGGAAGGGGAGGAGCCAGCACAAAAGCAACACTGAAACCTGTTTCTAAGAAAAGCTGCCAAACTATCAAAGATTCCAGGACAGGGAGCAGTCTGAGTCGACTTCCTTCTTTCTTTAGAACTCCTTTGGCATGTTAACCTGCAATAACCTTTTAATATATAAATTTTTGGTGTTCACCTGTGCATGTTTATGTTTTTAATTTTTCTATTCCAAACAGCAAAAAAAAATGTGATCCAGTATTAGTCTGTGAAGGTTCTCAGTCATCCAGGTCATTGTAGTCTAAGGAGCTTGGAAAGAAAAGCGTCTAGACTTTGCTTTCCAAGGCATGGCATTTCCTTCCTTTTTTACAACAGCCGTGTTTATTAAATTCATATTGATGAATCCAGTGACTTAAAGTTTATCCCGTCTTCACATTTCAGATAGTAGAAACGGCTGTAGAATATGGGTAAAGCCTTTCTTCCATCATGACTAATAACTGAAACTCCTCCAATAATTAGTGAAATGCTACACTACTAAGCAACAAATGAACCTGAATGCTTGTGGCTCAGGAGATGCACTCAAAACAGAGTATAGAAGTGTTATATAAGTACCAGTCCATTTAAGGTATATTGAATATGAAGAAATAGTATAGTTTAGCTCAGAATAAGTAAGAAAGGGGAAGTGACTTTGAATTTGGCGTGGTTGTTATTGCCAGATGGGCTCATCTGAATATTTTAGGAACTCAACATCTACAAAATAGTGAAGAAGGCACTAATTCTCCCATTTATGAACTAACTACTTTCAGCTGCTCCCTTGTAACATGGCACCACCACAGTGTGATGCTCCACGTGCGTGATTTTGGCAGTTTCATATCAGAAGCCCTTCCTGCTGACAGTTGCTCTGATATGAGACTGATGACTCCATGAGATAATAATAATAGTAATAGATTGGATTTATATAGCGCTTTTCAAGGCACCCAAAGCGCTTTACAATGCCACTATTCATTCACTCTCGCATTCACACACTGGTGGAGGCAAGCTATGGTTGTAGCCACAGCTGCCCTGTGGCTACAACCGGCGACCTTCCGGTTACAGGATACACTTCCCAAACCCCTGAGCCACGGTCGCCCCCATGATAAGAGGGGAGATGATAAGTATTTCTGGGGATTCTTGGAATAATCCTTTATTCAGTCGTGATTCCATAACTTAATGAATCCCGGGGAGTTGTGAGTAGAGCTGAACAAAAATCGACAAAAGAAAAGGGGCAAAAACAAAAAGCTTTCCAATCACCTCCTGCTACACAACCCTCTCCCCTGGACCCCGGCAGCTACTTAAATAGGGTTTGTTAGCTGGATATCAGCTGTGCAGGCCAGCCTTCCCTGGCACTGTCCCTGAATGAAATGTTCACTCCTCCCCTGTAGCTGAACCACAGTCCACACCCTGCCCTGTTATCTGACAGTCATGGAAGGACTACAGGGGACCACCTAGTCAGCTACATATTCAGCCAGGGGTCTCCATATCCTTGGGCCCTGCATCTACTCCCACTGAAGGCTCTGGTGAGCAAATCCAGCTCTCCGTGGCTGCAGCTCCACAGTTTGTTTCAGCTGAGGGCTCTGGAGAACCCAGCCAGCATCATGTCAAGCCAGGGGCCCGTTCAGCCGCCTGTCTCCGCTGGAGGGTCCAAGGGGCCCATCCAGCAATCTTCTGTTTTAGCTGGGGGTTCTGGAGAGCCCGGCCAGCATCAAGCCTCGTCAGCTAAAGGGTCCGAGGAGCCCGTCCAGCATCGTGCCTCGTTAGCTGGGGGTCCTGGAGGACCCAGCCAGCACATCCTCGTGACCACTGACGGCTCTGGGGAGTCCGTTTAGCCACTGCCTGCAGTGTCACCTCCTGTGACTTCCACACTGTCGCCTGCAGCGTCTTGTCCTGCAGTTGCCATGCCACCAGCTCGTCCACATCTGGCTCAGCCTGCTCGACCTCGCCCACATCTGGTTCGGTGTCAGCAGCCACCTTCCAGGCCGCTGACTGGACTTCTTCGCCGGCGTGGTCGGCCTCCTCAACTGCTCCGTTGCCACCGCTGGTTCTGCGGTCGGCCTCCTGAAATGCTGTGCCATAGACTTTTGTGCCGTCAACCTCCGGGTCGGCCCCCTGAAGTGCTCAGTGATGAACTATTGAGCCGTAGGCCTGCAGGTCGGCCCCCAGATCAATGTGTTTGAACTCATGACACCTATTCTGTTTGGGACTGTTCTGTGCTCCTGTGCCCTCTGTGGACATTTTCTTTTGGACTTTGTTTTGGACTGGGTTGGTGACCCAGTGTTTTCAGTTTTGCATCATTATTGAATTTTTTGTCATCACTTTTCTTTTCTAGTCTTTTGATTTCTGTTCTGTGTTCTATGGCTGCTGTATCCCTAAGTCATGTCGGCGTCTGTTTTGTTTCCTGTTTTACTTTGATATAAGACACAGACTTTCAATGTATTTAGTTTTGATTCCCTTGCTCTCGTCATGTCAGATTACTCCCAGCTGTGCTCCCCTTCTGTGTCTCATGCCCTCGTTATCCCAGTGTGTATTTAAGCCCTGTGTTTTCCCTGTTCTGTGTTGGGTTGTGGATAGGGATGGGTATCGAGAACCGGTTCTTGTTGAGAACCGGTTCCCACTGTTTCAATTCCTTGGAATTGTTTGCCATTTTTGCAAACGATTCCCTTATCGATTCCAGTCGCCCCGAATGACGTCACCACGTTGTGGAGCGTCATTTACCTGGCAGGAAACACGGCGCGTAAGCGGCTCAAAAGTTTGATTATACTTTACGAGAACGGATGACAACAGGGCAACTTGCAATACTTGCAAAGTAGATATTTCATTTAAGGGAGGAAACACTACGAATATGCAAAAGCATTTGCTCACAAAACACGCGATAACCTTAAATGAATGTCATGTTTTTAATTCCGCTCCGGACTCATGAATCTCAGCCCAGCAGCAGCGGTAACGTTTGCACGTCCTCTCCCATTAATGCGGCAGGTAAATAATCAACTAACAGTGCATATTATGTTAGCGCGATCTGCCTTATTACAAAACCTGCCATTACTGTGCATTTAGGTGACCATGATGAGACAGACAGACACAGTCTGGCTCAGATGCTGGCAGTTCTCACTGCAGTCTACCGGTAGCGTCTCCTTTCAGGCCAGGATAGACGAATGTCACCGAACAGTGACTAAGTTTGTGGTAAAAGGCTTGCACCCATTTGCCACAGCAGATGCCCCGATTTTCGGTAAGTGAATGTGTTTAATTGTAGGCAGGGACATTACTGGATATTCTTGTGTAATTTCTACAGAATAATTTATGTTATACTTTGTTATTGCTACAGAGGAATATTTATTTTATTATTTTACATTTACAATTTTTTTTCCCTGGGGACCCTGTGACACTCCATTGAAGAGCCGTAGGCTGGATCTCTTAAGATCTCACTGTTGGGTTTGTAAGGCCATGTTACTCCTAAATTTCTATCTTGTTCAAAGAGAAGATATAAAATGAAGTTCTAAGCTAATCGACCTTAGTGTACTCCTTTTTTAAAAAGAATCGATAAGAGAATCGATAAAGAATCGAATCGTTAAACAGAATCGAAAATGGAATCGGAATCGTGAAAATCTTATCAATACCCATCCCTAGTTGTTGACGTTCACGGCCTCCCTGTGCTGTGTTTGGAAATTGTTCTTAGTTCTTGGTTCTGTTCCCGTGGGTTCTTTAGTTTTAGGTTCCAGTGTCCAGTCTAGTTTTGTGTTTATGATTTTGGTTGTGTTTCAGTAATGTTTATTTCTCTGATGAGTCATCCCAGTGAATAGACTGCACTTTAAGTTAACCTCTTGGTTATGAGTCCTGCATGTGGGTCCTCCATCCTGCCTGCTCCACAGCACACTGCGACTGCTCCGTGACAAAAGATCTGCATTCGTGACAGAAACTACAACATACTCCTAAACAGGAACCAGGAAATAAATACATGTACCAGCAAAACTGGATTCCGTTTCTGAGAAAAGGAAGTGATTGTCAGAGGTTTGTCATTCTAATGAAGAGAGCAGTTTAAGCTGACTTTATAACTTGTTTGGGATCCTTTTCCCCTGTGGCATTAAAATTTTAAGGTTGTGGTTGTTAAATAACACACTGGTGTCATGAAAGGATATTTGTGATAAGCTCAGTTTGTTATAAATTTTACAGATGATAATGTCCTTTTCTTTTGTAAGTTACATTTAAATAAAACATTAAATAGCTGTGCTTTGCTCCTAGGAAGAAGCAAAGTAGTGGTAACTACAGAGGATAGCTACTCAAAAACTGTTCTCTTGCATATGCATGTTTTGTTATAGTTGCATATCACCCAGCACAGTGAATGCTTGTGCATCACCCAATTCACCTACACAATACCCTACACAATAATACACATAAACATACAGTGATATTTTTCAGTGTAAACCAACTGATATTTGTGGAAGTTATAATACTGAAGTTAGGGGGTGATGTTATCAGTGCATGTGTAGTGGGTTAGATTTTGTAGATGTTCTGTTTCTGCATGGTGTCTGTGAACGCAGCATGAACATTCAACTTTCCCCTAGCTCTCCAATCAGAGGTTGGTTATAAGGTGCAGCTGTGGCCTACACCCTGAGATGAGTTTGATTTTTATTTGGGATTAATAGAAGCTTTAGTGTCTTACTGATTGATTAATTACTTAGGAACCTGCAGACATATCAGTATAAAATGTGCGGGGGCAGCTGCAAAGCCCATAACCAGTGCTTGATATCCATCATGGCCACCTCTTAGCTCAGGGCCTGCAAAACAAGCAGCTTCTCCCCACCAGTTTTAACTGGTTGTAAAACTCTGCCGGGGGGTTACTCTTTTGGGAAGACTAACTGAAGAAAACTGGTTCTGAACAAAAGATGCGCATGATAATATTTAATCACTCCTTGCCTGCGTTATTAAATAATATATGAAGGAAGAAGTGTAAATAATGTAAATACCACCATATTTATATCATAGTTCATAATATAGCATGTGTATTTCAGTAATAGCCGATTTATTTTAGTATAATTGTGTGCAGTTCTTAACAGTCCACACGAGTCCAGATTTCCAAGGACACAGATCACATGAGAGTTATCTGTGATACTCCTAACTATAAGTTAACTTCAGTTAACCAAGTCACAAAATTCTTTTATCATTAAAAACAAAAACACTCATATCTCCTGTTAATTATCGCAGTGTCAGCTGTTTAATTCACAGCAGCTTCTGCAGCAAATATGGTAACCATGGACACTGAGCGGATGGATCGATGCAGGTCAGACTTTGGGAAGTATCCCTCATGTCTCTTTGAAACTAAAAAGAGGTCATTCATCAACTGTGCAGCTAGTTTTCCAGCACGGTTCTGCTGTAAAACTGCAAAACAAATGGAATGTGTTGATGATGACAATAGTGGGTCTGCCTGGGAGTTTTACTGATGAGCATCAGTAATAAAGTCATAGACAAAACTTTATTTACCATTTTCATGTTGGCTGCAAAAAGTTTTTTTACATATAAGATCTCATATGTAGTGTCTGTTAGACACAGACACTCCTTGCTCAGAATGGTCGTACCCATGAGAACAACAAATAAAATATTCTTTCAAACACTGTTTGATGCTGTAGTATGTTTTTATTTGATTTGTTCTCATAATAACTTTTCTATTTTAGCAAGATGTGTGTCTGAGTGTGTGGAAGCTGGAAATGTCCTGTTGGGCTGCAGAGTGAAGAAAGAAGCTCTGGGTCTCTGAGGATTTTCTTAATGTGCCTTCACCAGAGATGGGCAGTAACGTGTTACTTGTAACGCGTTACTGTAATCTGATTACTTTTTTCAAGTAACGAGTAAAGTAAGGGATTACTATTGCAAAAACGGTAATTAGATTACCGTTACTTTCCTGTAGGAACGCTGCGTTACTGCGTTACTAAAACCGTGATTTTTTTTTTGTGAGAATGTCTCACGACAGTGACGGAAGCGAGTGCGCTGTTAGTGACAACAGCTGTGTGCAGATCAGCAATGGATCATATATCGATTGTGGGAGAGAGTATGAGCGTGCAGCGTTTAAAGCGTGGAAGTACTGACCTTACTTTGAGTTTGATTCCATAAAGTGACAAAAACATTAGTGTCCGCTGTGCGTGGGAAGAAAACTTCTTTTTACAGCGAAAAAAAAAACCCTAAACAAGCACCGAGTGCACAACGACGTAATGGGAAATTCACAGAGAAACTTGCGGATTCTTCAACTGACCGCAGCACACCTGCACCAGGGTAAACCTCCGCCTACCGCAGTCCTGCTTTACAGGTGAAAATAGAGCAAAAGGACCGCTGAGTCTTTGACTTTATTTATTTTCTGCTGTGTTTTACTTGCATCTATTTGAAAGAGTGAGTGTAAACACGAAAAATATTTTATTTTATGTGCTGGAATGTGCAGAAAATAGGTTTAAATGTTAAACTAATTTATTCAAGTCAGAGAATGTTGCATATAATTAAATTTTTGCTTGATGCATAAAGTTAAAAGATTAAAACTGATAAAACAAGTTAAAAAAAAGAGACTTTTCCATTTGATTACATTTTGTATGATGGATTATGTAGAAAAAGTAGAATTGGGCTGAAAGATCTATTGCTTTATCACCTCTTCAGGTTGTAAATCGTGTTTTTAAAAAGTAACTAAGTAACTAAGTAACTAAGTAATTAATTACTTTTGAAAATAAGTAATCAGTAAAGTAATGGGATTACTTTTTGGGGGAAGTAATCAGTAATTAGTTACTGATTACTTTTTTCAAGTAACTTGACCAACACTGGCCTTCACCTTCAACAGAAGCAGATCTACTTACACCATACTGCCTTCAGTTCGGTGCTGAGTGTTATAAATGCTGTTTAATCAGTATTTCTTTAAATTTCTTTTGAACTATTTCTATGATCTGTAAGCCAACTATACAACCTTATTTGTGCTGATTAATGAAAGGTATGCACAGTAAATTACAGAATAACGTGGAAGAGTAAGCTCAATTATTTTGAGTAAGATTTTTCAGCACTTCAGAGCTTTTGCAAAGTAAAAATGAAACTCACAGAAGGTATTCTCAAGTAAACAAAAAGAAAACAAACAAGCTATAGCTCCGCCCACCCAGTACATACCGTTTTTTTGAGACAACAAGGAAATGGAATTGTATAGGGGTGCAAAATACAGTAGAAGTTAAAAGAAATAAGGGAATGAATAGGCGGGAGGAGATTGTTATGTGTAGAATAAGAACAGGGCATTGTTTCCTGAATGGCACTCTTTTTAGGATGGGGAAACATTTAACGGGGCTGTGTAATGTAATTGGTGTGGTGTTATGGAAACAATTGAGCGTGTATTTATTAACTGCAGAAGGTATGATAACCATAGGAGAATGATGAGGGTAGAATTGGGAATTAGGGGGGAACTCAGGTTTGAAAAGGTGGTTGACTGGCTAGGATGTCATGAAAGGAAAGGAGTGGTTCTTCGGTTTCTGAGAAGAACGGGATTGTTGAAGAGGATCTAAAGAGCTAAGTGCAGTCTAAGTAACAGCAGAGGGTGGCAGTAATGCAACTTCGATGGATGCAAGCTGCCGATAAACTGGAAGAAGAGGAAGAACAAGGAAATGGGACGTATCCGACAGCAGTGACTTGTTTCTGCAATGGGGTCTGTAAACACTACTACAAGGAAAAAGAGCTGTAGTCAACCTGCCCGGATACAACCTGTCCACACAGGTAAGCTTCTATTGCGCATGATTCTTCATTTGGGGTCTCGAGTGCCATATTATTCATATTTGACAGGTGGATTTTAACCATCCCGTTCTTCATGAGTTTGTCCGTCAGTTCATTCCTAATGTCACATCGTTGGTTTCTATTTCAGTTTTCATTATTGCCTTTTGAAAAAAAAAAATGCTTTCGGGTCAAAGTCAAAAAAAAAAAAGAAGTTTCAAAACTGTTTCAAAACAATTTCAAATAGTTTTGTGAAAAAGAACTACTGCCTTAAGTTAACTTTTAGAACCTAATTTAGAACCTAAGGCAGTAGTTCTCTATTATTGCCCAGGTGCGCAGTCACTCTGTCACAAGAAGAAAGATGCAAGTTTTCGTCTGCACAGTAAATCCTCTGACTGGAAGTTATCAACGCATGGAAAAAATCCTCGGTTTTCCATCTTAACCGGTTTTCTGGTGGCGTTTTTCAACATTTCACTCCGTGTAAAAGTAATCCACATTTTTCTAGTCGCAGATTCCTCACATTAATGCGAATCTTTGTAGAAGCGAAGACGCAATCTTAGTAAGACGCGTGTCGAGTCATTGACGTTTAGACGATTTAACGGGTCAAGGGGAATTTGTTTTCTCTTAAGAAAACCGCTCCCATAAAGCATGCACTCTATATAACGCACTCTACTGCGTTGGTCAGGATCAGGATATGTTTAGAGTTGCAGTTTTAAATTGATTGGAATGAATTGTTTCACACTGTTGGATTTGCAGATACAAACACAGAACGCATTCAAGGATTTCAGTTCAATAAATAAAAATCTATTTGGTCGATGTTATTGACTCAACTGATAATTAATTTCATATTTTTCGGTGATAATTTGATGTGATCTGCTGACAAACCGAAGCATCTACGCGAAAGTAACTCTTGATGTTTTAATATTTAAAGTTTCGGAGCTCTAATGCGCAGCTGCCATATTAGAAATAAACAGCAACACTGAGAGTGCACTCACGCGTTATAATAGTAAATTAAATTAAGATTTTTATTTCATCGCTCTGTGTGCGCATATTCGGTTATAGATTTATTTTTAATCACCCTTTTATCATTGTCACCTGATAAAGTGTCTGAATGGGTTGCGCTGTATTCATAAGAAGCGCCATGTTACCAGTAGAGCCCCCCCCCTCCCCCGTCGTTCGTGTGCCACGGTGAAGTCAGCCGCCTCTTATCCGACGGTTAAATTTCTTGCGCCTTTTCAGTAAGCTTTACGGTAGCGCATATTTGTGTCCTTTGTTGTTGCCCCCAACACACACCGGAAATTAAGCGAAATAAAGCTCTTGGAGCTCTTGTTTTTACCAGTTAAGTTTTTATTTACTTTTCCTTTTACTTTTGCTGGTAATGTGCTTCTTCGTTCATGATTCATTAAAATCCTAAATGTTACCTGCACCCACACTACATTTGTCCCCAGTTTCACCCCAGTCAACTGCAAAATTCCTGAGAGGTTAAAGGACAGTTATGCTCAAACTCAACTAATGCTGCAGCTATAGATTATAATTCTATCGAATATACAGTTGATTAATCGGATAAGAAATACTTTTGTCTTATTAATGAGCAATAACAAAAAAAAAATCAAAAGAAAAGCAATACAGGGCTTTTAAAATGAACTCCAATGTTTTTGTTTCATTTGTTAAAAAACTAAAAACAACAAAAACAACCCTTTAAATGTCATATTAAGTTTTTGTTTTAAGGAAACATTTTCTTAAATGCAGAATTTTATATGTATATAAAATATATAAAGTAGAGCATTGTTCCAGGCTGCATAGACGAGAAATATTTCTTGTGTTTAATATTAATATCGCTATGTTTTTGTTTCACAGGAACGATTATGAACCGCTGTGGTCTGCTAACTCTCCAGAGGGAACCAGGTACTGACAGGAAATAAAGTTTTCTCTGCAGACTCTTTTCATTCATGTAACATTCAAATGTAAAGACTTTAATCAGTTGTAGTAACAAATAATAATATATAATTGTTTCACCCTGACTGAGGCTGTACTCAACTATCGACATGAGAATTGCATTGAGGTTCGTGGCCATTTTCATCTTCTACTGGCCAAAGCATACATAATAAAAACGTCTGGGTCTCCCACACTTACTGGTGGAGAGTTCAGGATGGCAGCAAGCTCACTCTGTACAAGTTGCTAAAGTTGACCATATGCATCCTGGGCAGTGGGCTGCTGCTACATATGGCTACGGGTCATGCAGAGTATATCCTTGTAGTAGAAAAGTAAAGAGGAAAATTAATTGATAAAAAATAAATAAATAAATAAATCAATATGAATAAAAATAAATACACATTGCGACACTATCGAACAGTCAGGTTTAAGTATCAGCTTGTTAATAGTTGACTTTTGTGTGGCTGAAATATAACACAAGACACAATCTGTGAATCAACCATTTGCAAAACATCTGTATGGTTTATGTAGTTATTCTAATTCTGTTTGTCTGTCAGTTCCTCTGAAGAGCATTGAGGTGGAGCTGGAGGTGAGGGACCATGTGGCTACTAGTGGTCTCCACTCTGAACTACGAGAACAAGGAGGACAAACCATTAGAGGCTGTTTTTGTCTTCCCTCTGCCTGGAGATGCTGCTGTCTGTCATTTCAGTGCTCAGATTGGACAGACACAGATTGTAGCTGAGGTGAAGGAGAAACAGAAGGTGAGCTGGACAGTAAATATAACCTGATTATAAGTGAGCTTCAAAATAAACGCAGTGAATGTCACTGACATGTGTCACCTGTGCTTCAGGCTCGTGAGGAGTATGATGATGCTCTGAGCTCTGGTCAGCAGGCCTTCCTATTGGAGGAGAGTGATGAGAGTCCAGATATATTCTCTCTGAGTGTGGGCAGTCTACCACCAGGAGAGAGCGCCTCCATCAGGTTGGAGTACGTGACTGAACTGGCTGTGCAGGCTGATGATGGTCTGAGGTTCTGTCTGCCTGGTGTGCTCAACCCTCGATACCAGCCTCAGGGTAGGAACACTTCAAAATACTTGGACCAGAAATGGTTAAACCATATTAGGTCTTTAACAAACATTCAAAACAAAGACGGGATACAATGTATGGCAGAAGTCAAGATCCAACTTCATTTTCTAGAAGAAAAAGTGATATAGATATTTTTCATATTATAAACTTTGTAAGAAACCAGAGGCAGATGTGTTGAGTAACCACAGACTGTAACTTTTCAGATTTTCTTGTCAGCTTGATATGTTGCAAGTGAAATTTGAATATATAAAATTGTTATGGGGATTTGTGTATGTTCCAGTTTGCTATTAGAATTGATCAAGTATGTGGAACATTTGCAAAACACACAGAGTACAGCTGTTAAATTGTAAAGCTGCTCACACAGATGCATGGTTCTCTATCATTTGTACTCTGATAATCTAGTTATTCCTGAACAGCTGAAATAGAACAGTTTTTTTAAAAATACCTAATTTTACTGAAATCCTTATTCGAAGCAGAGGTTTTTAGCAGCTGAAGTTTTTTTCTTGTGAGCAGCCTTATTGTTTACAGCATTTCTAACCTGATACTGTGTGCAGGTAGTGAAGGCGCAGGTGTCCAGGTGACTTCTGTTCCAGCCTCTCTGGTGCCCTACAGTCTGTCTTTTTCTGCCCGAGTGTCCTCTCCTCGTCCAATCCATAAAGTAGAGTCCAACTGTTCCCTGGACCCTCTGCAGTACCTCAACACTGATCAAACCCAGGCCACGGTAGGTAGAGTGCTGATGTGTCTGCTGTGTGTGGTTGTTACTTGTTACTGATGAATAAATATGAATGTGTTTGTGGTGTGCAGGTCAAGCTGGCTGCAGGACACAAGTTTGACAGAGATGTTGAACTGCTGATTTATTACAAAGACGCCCACCAGCCCACTGCTGTGGTGGAGGCAGGACAGGCCTCTGCTGAGCCGGGTGAGTGAAAATGGAAGAGGTTGTTAGATACATTTTTATTAGCAAATTATCTTTACTCATCAGCTCAGGAGTTCAATATGTTTGAATAAACACTTAAAGGCGATGTTGTTTTAAGTTTTTTCTTTCTCTGATTTTTCAGGCTCTCTGATGGGTGATCCAGTGGTGATGGTGAGTCTGTACCCTGAGTTCCCCCAGTCTGTGATGTCTTCAACGGCTTCATGTGGAGAGTTTGTGTTCTTAATGGATCGATCTGGAAGTATGAGTAATACTCGCATCCGCAGTGCCAAGGTATCCATCATTTGTTCTTACACTCATATTAGATAGATATTCTTTCACAGTGTTCCTCTCACACAGTGGCCTCACCATCTTTTCCCTCTTCCCTTCAGGATACTCTGCTGCTCCTGTTGAAGAGTTTACCAATTGGCTGCTATTTCAACATTTACAGTTTTGGGTCCAGATATGAACACATCTTTCCTGTGAGTCTCAACAACAACAACAAAGGCCCTGCTGTCTTTGCTAAGCTATCTTAATGGATGTTTTGGTGCATGTGTTTATGTGATGGCAGTAAGAGTGTGGAGTACAGCCAGCAGACCATGGAGGAGGCTCTGAAGAAAGTTGAGCAGATGGAGGCTGATCTTGGAGGAACAGAGATCCTGGAGCCCATCAAACATATTTACAGCCAGCCCTGCATTCCCAATCAGCCCAGACAGGTAACACATAAAGTGGGACACTAGGAAAGCTGCACAACCTGACAGACAGGTTGTGCAGCAGATAATCTGCTCATAAGAACATTGGTGGTTCGATTCCTGGCTGCATGGCAATGTGTTCTTGATCCCAATGTGCATGATGTAGAGTGAGTATGTGCATGTTACTGCTTTATAGAAACCCATAGAAAAAAGGGCCTGTATTCACCCATTTTATTTGAATAGGTGCATGAGACATGTTGCATAAAGAGATTTGAGTGCTCAAGCAGAGTAGAAAAGCACTAATAAAACACAGCCCAGTTACTATTTCTGAAAACTAACTCAGCTCTCAGAACAAGCTGTGTGTTTGTGGGTCTGGTGATATGTCCTTATGTGTAAACTCTCCTCTCTAGCTGTTTGTCTTTACTGATGGAGAGGTGGGGAACACCAAAGAAGTGATCGATCAGGTGAAGAAGAATTCAGGTTCTCACAGGTGAAACCACAAAACCACAGTTATATCTACACAGTTTTCAGGATGTCCAACATGTCCTCTGTGTGCTCAAAGACAATTTTTTATTGCAGGTGTTTCTCTTTTGGGATTGGGGAAGGGGCCAGCTCTGCTCTCATCAATGGGATGGCCAAGGAAGGAGGAGGTCACGCTCAGTTCATCACAGGGACTGACAGGATGCAACCAAAAGTAAGACATTAAACACAGTTATGAAGGAGGATAATGACACCATATGAAGGACTTACTAAACATACTTAACCAACTCATAAAAGACACAATCTTATTCTGCTGTTTTGATTAATGGTAATAAATCCAATCAAAGGTTTTTGTTTGACACCATCAGCAGATTCCTTAATCCACCTCAACCTGTTTTCCCTGCCATGTATTCTAGTGACTGCTTAAAAAGTCTGCACATCTTCAACTGGACCAAGTCTCTTGATCAGTTCTCTTCTCTGAGTTTAAACTAATTTTCTCGACAGATCTCCTTGACATTATTTCACACATGCAGTCTTTTTACTTCGGAGGTGCAGTACCCTTCCCAGTCTACCCAAGACTGGCAGCCACGACCAGGCCGGCGGACATCCAAGATCCTGCATATCAGCCACGCTGCTTTGCTAGCTAAAACACCGGTGCCGGCACATAAGAACGTTGTCATAGCCTGTCAACGATGTTGATTAGCTGCGTATATACGAATGTGAATCGCATCATTGGCTGGAGCAGCCAGTCACCGGTCACTTACTGACTCACACTCCAACGCAGATTCTCTGTGCGCGGAGACTGTGCCAGCAGTGCGCGATTGCACAGAGGGAACATTGCCTAAGGGTACATCTTTTGCCATCTTACAATGCTGTGATTGCAGCCATTCCCCAACTCTCTGTGAATGGTGCTCATGGCCATTGATCAGTGGTTGTTGATCAATGTTCATGAGTGTTTGCATTAATGATCAAGGAACTGACCTCCCAGCCCATTGTTCCTTCACTGGGCTGGTTTCAGTCATAATGCAAATGTTCTGTTTATAAGATTGGGGAAACCTGCAGTCAGCTGAGACTGAAGAAGTCACTTAGTTGAGTGACAAAACATTTCTCCCACTGAAAACGCTACATCCAGATGAACAGAATCAACTTTTGGGGATTTACTTACCTGGATGATTGATTATGCATCAAGATGCTGGTAGCTTCAGTTTAACTACCTTGGGGCTAATGATGGAGCCCCACCTTGTATGGGTGAATGCAACAGTGACTTTAGGGAAATATCTTTTGCAGCAAGCCATACCTTCTGCCCAAGTAGCTACCTGGGAGTGCGTGGTCTGTGGTGGTCTGCTTAACGGCGCCAGCGCTCATCTTTCCAGACTAATGTCTCTCTGGCCTGTGTCCAGACACATTGACATCGCCGCTGCTGCGCTGAGGGAACTGTCAGTTCTATCTCTGTTTCTGGGAACAAAGTGGTTGGTATCCTAAGGAGATTTCAAAAGAGAGAGAAACCAGTAACGGATGAAGTGTGAGAGTTGTGTGCATACTCCACTCAGAGGAGATATGATGACCAGGTTGAAGGGTTGTTGAACGTGAGACAGCAAAGTGTAGCCTCCAGCTCCTGTTTCATCTGCTCTGTTTGGCTGCTGGTCTGGATATGATATCCAGAGCTGAGACTGACCTGGCCTCCTAATGCTGAACAAAATGACCTCCACACCTGTGAAGTAAACCAAGGGCCTTGATCAGACATGATCTCCACCGGAATACCATGGAGTCGGAAAACATGATCTGTTGACAATTTAGCTGTCTCAGCAACTGAAGACAGTTTTTTTTCAAGGCTATACGGTGGGCTAACTTAAAAAAAACTATGGTGATTATTACAGTTTTGCCTGAGCAAGCAGGGATATGATTGTAGGAAACAGCGACGTTAAAACATGCGTAAAATAGTGACCAGCGAGCCTGATGGGCTCTCAGTCTCTTGGCTGTCCTTAAATAGATTAAGTTCTTATGATTATCCAGATCACAAAAGGATGCTCTGCCCCCCCCCTTGTAAGTGTCTCCATTCTTCTAGGCCCAATTTTACAGCCAACAACTCACGGTCATCTACATCATAATATCTGGGGAAAGACTGCGAGAAAAGAAGGCACAGGCTTGTAGTTTGCCTTGAGAACCTGAGTACTGTGAGAGGACTGCTCCAACACCAGAGTCTGATGCTTCCACTTCTACAATACACAACTTTGAGTGGTCGGGGTGGATGAGAATGGGAGCAGTTGTGAATAAGTGTTTTAATTTTGAAATGGCGATTCAAAGAAGGCAGTGTGTTTGTTCAGCCTCACTTCTAGTACCGGTGCCCACCTCTCAATTTTAAATACATGTAGACATTGAGGGTTCTTTGGGGGGGGGGGCCATGCTGACACTGGCTTTTGTCTGGCAGGTGAACAGGGGCAGGTCATTGGCACCATGCCCCTCCCATGTTTTAAATTCACTTTTGAACAGCACGAATCAACACCACATATGAATGGGTAGAGTGACGCATGGGGTCGTCACAAACTGCTGATGCCAGGAGAACAGGAGAACTTCCCTGCTGCTGCAGGACTGGAAGCGGCCTCCTTGTCTCCACCCCAGAGTAAAGGAACCCTCTCCTGGGTCTGGTTATTGCCTCAGGTAATAATACTGATGGCTTTGGTCTGGTGGGTAATGGTAGTGAAAAATTGGTTATTAAGGGCTGTAGCAGGGATGGGAGGATTTAACAGGATCAAAGGGAGATGTAACTCGTTAGCTAACCTAATATCAATTAGGTTCTGCTCAGCTCCTGAATCTGCTGAGGCTTGAAGTGATCTAGTTGAGACTGAGGATGACCAGAAGGAGAAGCAGAGATTCAGTGGAAGTGAGGGATTCGCCCACCCGTATGCCCGAATTTACCAGTGGGCGGAGTCTTTTGGCCAAATTGGACAGGTTGCCATAAAGTGATTTGGAAAATTTCTCTGCAACGGAAGCATCTCTCCCTTTCGTCAGCTGGAGGTGGCGACACTGGGACCGGGATCGGAAACAGAGGGAGTCAGGACAAAGACAAGCTATGAAAGAGAGAAAGCATTTATTGGTTAACTTACCCTTGATCTTTCCCCTGTATTTTGGTCCATAGTTTGCATGTTGGAATAAATGTCTGAATGTATGGTTGATTATGTGTCTGTTTATGTGCATGTATGTATGTTCAAACATGTTATATATAATAATAATAATAATAATAATAATAATAAGAATAAGAATAATAATAATTATTATTATTATTATTATTCTTATTCAAGTTAAACATTACAGCAGCAGCAGATACATATTTGAGATCAGACCTGCAGTGAGTAAAATGTCTGTTCCAGCTGTTTGTGTATATTTGGAAAGTTTTCATTATTTTTCAGGTGATGCAGTCGCTGCGATTTGCTCTGCAGCCAGCTGTGGTCGACATCTCAGTCACATGGGATTTACCAAAGGAAGTGTCTGTCACTGTCCTCTCTCCACCAATCACAACACTTTTCCAGGGTCAGAGGTCACTGATTTATGCCCAGCTCACTGGACAGGTAGGAGCAGCAGCCTCTCATGTTGTTGTTTAGGTATTTGATGACAGTGATTAACGTGGCTTCTAACACTGTAATTCTGTGTCAGAGCTCAGAGGCAGCAGAGGGCTGTGTGACGCTGAAGTACAGCCTGGCAGGTCATCCCTCTGAGAACCAGCTGCACTTCAGTCTCAGACCTGCAGAGGACGCTGGGTAAAACAGTTTAACACAAACAAAACTTCTGTTTTGAATTGTGAGTTTCCACGTATTGAATTTAAAACAGTATTTTCAGAAACGTAACTCTACTTACTGGAAAACAGTTAATAATACCCAAACCTAATGCTGTGTGTCTAGTTTTAAACATGTTTCACTTTTTCCTAATCATTATTTCTTGGATTAGGGGTATCATAACATCTAATAGTATATCATTACTGATCACAAACATATTAGACATGACAGAGTAATCTCAGTCTGCCGTTTGTGTGAAATCAAGGAGACATTGTTTGAATTCAAGTCCAAAAACTTTTGTGCAATAATCTGACACTTTTACTCTAAAATACACTAAGAACAGACAGATTGACACACACAGGAACATCACCAACAACAACTAATTTGTGTCCTCAGAGCCTGCTTTTGTAAAGAATGACAGACTTGTCTGTACATTGCACACTGTACTTGTCTGTACATTGCACACTGTACAGACGTCAAACAGAACGTCAAACAAAGCCTGTTTGACGTTTAGAGGCAAATCCATCAGCAGCAGAAAGAAATCTGTGCAAGATACTGTCAGGACTCCTTCAGACTGATTACTGCGGTTACGTCAGTGGTTCCCAAACTTTCTTTTGCTAGGCCCCCCCTTTATTTTACAAGAAAATCTTGTCCATGATTTAGACAGGGGGAACAAATTGTGGCAGGATCAGCCTGTCATTATTTGTATTCCACTGTAACTTTACTGTATAAAGTGTCAAAATGTCAGGGATAGTAAGTCATTATAAGAAGTTTTTGTGAACTAAAAATCCAGAATGTTGGATTCTGTTTGTCCGTGATTTGGAGAGCCCAGCGCCTGCTCCCGACGCAGGGGAAACTAATTCTGCCGGGGAGACCTACCTTGGCACTTGTGCAGGTGAAGCCAAAGGCAAGATATGCTTCATCGTATTTTCTAGTCTTTGGCTTGGAAGGAAGTTAGTTTGGAGACATAGTTGTGGGAGCCCTGTCAAAAACCTGTCCATTATGATAGCAGTGTCCAAGCATTCTTTTTTTCTTTAATTCATAACACTATTTAAATTCAGACACTATCTCTATTTTTTAACATTACTCGTCAATACTTTCCCGTTGGGGCTGTATCAGATGACCCTAAACCATCCCTTAGGTATGCTGCAACTGGGTTGTTGGTGGCTTACCATGATACACTGAGCATTTTATCTTCATTTTATTTTCACTCTCCATGTATTTATACACCAAACTGCACTTCTCTTGCTTTCTCTCTTTCATAGCTTGTCTTTGTCCTGACTCCCTCTGTTTCCTTCTGTGGGATTTCTGCCAAGCTGCAGCCTTTCTTTGAGGTCTAGGGAGCGGACCCAGCTTTGGTGTTACTTTAAGGACAGCTCAGCAATTTCTCAAGCTAATGGGTAGTTTTTCTTGTACTACACAAACTACTAGCTGCTTGTTAAAAAGTAACTTCACACAGTTAGTAAAGCCAAACCCAGCTCATGGGTCATTCTGTTTGAAATCAACACAGGACTTCTGCTCAACCATCCATGATTTTCATAAAAATGTTATGGTACAAAGTTTGGGCACGTATAACGACTACTGTGAAATTTTAACTTCAAATATTAAATACTACACAAGATATTTTCTTCAAAAAATGCTCTTTTGAACTACGCTGTACTGCTAAAACAAAAAATATCAGTAGGTTGTCCTGTCAAAATAGAATATATGTATATTTTTAATTTGTGAGACCCAAGTGACTCCATTTCAAATAATAACATTTTGTCAGGGTCCTGGGTCTCCTGACCCAGCGTTTTTAGTTCTTTGTGAGTTTTCTTAGTATTTTGTCGAGTTCTCATGTGATTTATTCTATGGTTTCTAGTTTTGATCCCTTGCCCCTCATGTTTCTCTGTGCCCCCTCTGTTCGGTGTAAAGTCCGTGTTTCTTGGTCTGTGTCTTGGCATGTTTTGAGTTTCCTGTGTTTTTTGTCACTCTGTATTGTGAATTATGTTCTCATGGTTGGTCTTTTGTTGCTCCCTTGAGTCTAGTTTCTTGTGTTCCAGGATTTCACTCTGTGTATTATTTATCATCTCTAGTCTTTTGGTTCTTAGAGTCCTCTGCCTTATGGTTATGTCTCTGTTTCTTAGTTGTTCTGTCTCCACCATGTCAAGTTCGCGCCTCAGTGTTATACTTCCTGTTTTACTTTGAAGGTCTGTGTCTCATGTGAGTGTATCCTAGGCTGTATCCCAATTCAGGGTCTGCAGCCTTAAAGTACGCAGCCTCAACGGTCCTCAAGGGCCGCATACTCAAAGACCGCTAAGGCCGGAAGTGCGAGGCTTGTGAAATGGGACGGTCTAGCCTCCGTCGCGCTGCCCAGGTTGCCTAGCAACCATGATAGCTGGAAACGTGTGGTTGACAGAAATGAAGGAGAACATATTTTCACTTCCTCACACACTGCTGAGTTTGTCCTGGTGGATCATCAGGGCTGCAAAGCCTCACAGATGATGTGCAGCAGTGGGTCCCTCAGTCTGTCCTCACTCTGGACACTTGCAGTTGTCACACATGGGAATCAAATGTGTGATAAGCTGCAGGATTCAAACACAAGTGTAATTTATAAATACATGTTCATACTTTTATTCCACAATCAGAGAGAAAGAAACAGAGAGAGAGTGCAGGACAGACAGGTGACAGTCTCAGGTGTATACACTGCTACACAACAGCACAAGAGAAGGAGGATTTAGTGTTTGTGTTATTACGAAACAAGAAGAGTTCCCAGATGGTGCAGTGGACACATGTGTGACTCCTGTGATTAAAGCATCTTTCTTTCAGCTTAACGAGTGAACCGTCAGCTCGTTCAAACACACGTTAAAGTCCGTTTGGCTCGACACCACCGAACAGAGGCAGCAATAAAACATAGCTAACATTAACAGTGCAGTGAATCCGGCTTGTGTCGTGATATTCAGGACTGCAAACCGAGCAGCATCACTGACTTTCAGCTTGTTGTGTTTGTGGATATATGACTGACTTTAATTATCCACAAAATCATCACATTCTCTGTAAGATTAAGGTCGACTATTGTATTATTATATTTTAAAGGCTTTAAAAGCAAGTAAAAGCTGAACGTACAAACATCGCTAATGGCGACATGTGGCCAACAGTAATGTTTTAATGTTCCTCATTATTAAACATTTGCACATAAATAAGTGACATAATATTCAGTACTTACTTTTCACAGTTTACTCTTCGGCCGCTCCGCTTCTGCCGTCTGCGGCAAAATTATCCACACCGACTGCCGCGCTATGAATTGTGGGATATGTTGGGCCACGAAGTCTACACTGCCACAGCCTTAAAATTCAGGGAAATGAAGGATGCATTTCGAGCAGCCTTTGAATTGGGACAGCCTTCGGCGCGCCACTGTGACGTAATCGGCCTTAAAATGTGGCCTTTAAGGCTGCAGACCCTGAATACGGCCCTACTTTGTTTCCTTGTCTCGTCAGTTCTGATTTCCCCCAGCTCTGCTCTTCTTCTGTGTCTCATTCCCTCGTTATTCCCCAGTGTATTTAAGCCCTGTGTGTCTCTGTGTCAGTGTTACGTCGTCCCTCATTGCGGTGTGTTACTCTGTCCCTGTGTTTCCTTGAACTTAGATTTCCCAGTGTAGTTTTTTTTTTTAATGCGTCTTCCTTGCCAGCCAATAAAGCTGTGATTTTGAGTTCACCCCTTGAGTCTGAGAGCCTGCATTTTGGGTCCAACTCCTTCCTGCCACACAGCACTTCCTGACACATTTTTAAAAAAAATTTTCCATTTGACCTTCTGGACACTCTAGTATTTGTTGTATTTTGAAGAGACAACGTACTGATTATTTTTGTGGCATGACTTGTCATGTTTGCTCAATGCCACATGAAATGCCACATGAAAAGGAAATACCATTTTCTTCAATTCAATTCAGTTTTGTTGATACAGCCCCAAATCACAACAACCGTTGCCTCAAGGCACTTTATATTGTAAGGTAGACTCTACAGTAATACATACAGAAAAAAACCTAACACTCATATGACCGCCTATGAGCAAGCACTTTGGCCACAGTGGGAAAGAAAAACTCCCTTTTAACAGGAAGAAACCTCCAGCAGAACCAGGCTCAGGGAGGGGCGGGGCCATCTGCAGCGACCGGTTGGGGTAAGAGGAGGAAGACAGGATAAAGACATGCTGTGGAAGAGAGACAGAGAATAATAACAAGTATGATTCTGTCCAGAGAGGTCTGTTAACACAAAGTGAGTGAGAAAGGTGACTGAAGAAGAAATACTCAAGGAAAATAATAACAAAATCCAAATTTTTTTCAATTTTGTTATTAAGAATATCATGTTAAAAAGTATTTAGCATCCTTTATTTTGTCATATTGTGAAATTAAAAAATAAATATTCAGAAATTAGCACTAATCACCTTTTGAATAGTAAAGCTCTTTAGTGCTGTTTACCTATATCTGCCTTTGAAGGAGTGCTGGACTCAATTGCCCTTATATCAATAAAGTGCCTAACACACAGTGTAACTACAATATAAAATATGCATATGCACAACACAACTGAATGACATAATTTCTTTGTACATTAGAAGCATTACAGTCTATGTGAATAAGCCAGCTAATTTGGATCATTCCACCCTGGAACAACAAGAATCCAAAGAAACCATTAAAAGCTCAGAAATACCATCAAATTCATGCCCATGATGAGTGTATGTAAACTTCTCATAACACCTGTGCAAAGTTTTGTGTTCTTGCAGAAATTCTTTCACAATGAGTAGACTTTAACCCTGTGACTCAGTGGTCCTGAACAATTGCATACAATATTGTTAACAATCTACCAATCAATGTTTGACTCACTTCCAGCTTATTGTAGCTTTCCTCCCTTTCAGCAACTTCTACGCTGCAGTCTGAGCTTTTCTACACTTGTTATGATCAAATGAAGTGACAGTGTTGGCTTTTTAGCTGCAGTTACTTGTCAGAATCAAAGGCAGAGACTCCATTCCCACAAAAAAAAAGCAAAGTTAGACTGAGACTGAGGCTCAGATACACAGATAATTTGGGTTGTTTTGGTCATTCTTTTAAATGGACATTTGTGAGGTTGGTCATTGATCAGGTTGAGTTGAGGACTCTGTGCCGGCCAGACCAGTTCTTCCTCATCAAACTTGCTTATGTATCTTGCTTTGTACACTGGTTTGCAGTCAGGGATGACCCCTTCCTGCTAGAACAGGTGGGGGCCCAGTAACCCTAGCCCAGGCAGGGTTAACTGTTCCCTGATTTTTTTCACTCAGAGGGGTCTTTTGATACATAGACAGACAATTTATTAGTCATTTAATATACCTGATTATATTCGATCAGTATTAAGCATAATTAGCTATTGGCAATATATGTAAAAACCATCATCACTTCATGCGGAGACCCCTTCGGCGCCAGCTGCAGCCTTAAGGCTGGAGCTGAATAAAACTCCCTGATAACGACTGTGTTTAGACTGTTCCCCCCATTCCATACAAGGCCACCTGGGTTGGCTGGAAGACTGTTTACTTAGCCTGGCGGGGCGAAGGACACTGTCTCAGCTGAACTCTGGACACACACACACACACACACACACTGATATGCACACACTGATCCCCCCTCCCTTTCCAAACGCCTTCGATGCTTGTGCCCTACCGGGGAAGATGGCAGTCGACTGGACCAGCGCAGACATGCTGCAGGACCGGATGCGCTGTCTACACCGGCTCTCTCTTACCCTTTACCCGCCCCTGTTGCTTGTCTTGTGTTTCTATGGTGTGTTGATAGTCATGTGCTTTTTGTGCTGAGGTGTTTTTTCTGTTATCAAACTGTTCTCCCACTAGGAGCTCAGTCTGAGTGGAGTTTTTTTTCTCCTCCTCTTACCTCATGTTATGTATTTTCGTTGTTTTTTTCCTATCAGCCTACCTTTCTGACATGTCTCCCCAATGTGATGTTTGTGTAAAGTTGGTCAGAAGGTTCTTTTGTAAGTGCGCATGCGCCATTAGCGTGCTGCCTGCTGTAACCCTAATTTCCTTCGGGATTAATAAAGTATTCTGATTCTGATTCTGATTCTGATCACATGTGACATATGATTCTGTGTGTTTTCCTTCTTGCCTGCAGACTAACAGTTCACAGGTTGGGTGCTCAGACTCTCATTCGCTCCCTGGAGATGGAGGAGAGAGAGCACAGAGGACAGCAAGATGGAGTGAAGGAGAAGGTGGTGCAGCTCAGTGTCGAATCAGGAGTGAGCAGTTCGTTCACTGCCTTCATTGCTGTCAACAAAGACAACAGCGAAGTGATTCAGGGACCTCTTGTGCGCAGAAATATTCCAACAGCCCGTGAGTTGTTTTTTTTTTTTTTTTAAACTAAAATACTCAAACACAGTTTGAAGATGAAGAAAGCTGAACTTGAATGAAAAGAGTACAATGATAAATAGAAGAGCAGACTATCAGAGTCAGTTAACAGGATCCAGACGTTGTACAAATTTTTTTTTAAAAAGGTTGGTTAAAGCAAAATATGAGATTCAGTAGCAAAAATATGGTACAGTTATTCAAGATATTGACAGGAGAAAAAAACAGTATATTTTAAACAGTGTTTTTGTATTGTGTTATATTTGCATATCAGCCTATGAATGTTAAAAAGTAAGACATTAAATCTCTGGACCTTTTAAAAAAAAAATCATTTTACATCTGTGCATTTCAAAAAATATATATATATATCCAAAAAAACATTTCTGTTTTTAACTTTTTTTGAAATGGTAAATATACAATACTGTATGCAAATAGCTTTGATAACCTTTGTAATGGGCTGTGTCCCAAAGTGAAGACTTACCTGATAACCTCAGTCTGTTTAAGGTTGATTTATACATTTTAAAGATCGACAGTGTTTTCTTTTTCTTTTTCTCTAATAATATTCAGGCTGATATTTTTTTTTTTCTTTTATTTTTTTGCGTAGTGTTTCTTTTGGCTCCACTTGGTTGTGGTGAGTAAAAGCTGAGCAAAAACATGCATCTACACAAATATGCATTTCTGAAGAATAAAAATAAAAAGACCAACACACATTTTTATTTGAATTCATTTGAATACTGTATGCAAATAGCTGCAGTATTTGCTGTGACAGCCTTTGTAATGTGCTGTGTCCCAAAGTGAAGACTTCACCTGATAACCTCAACCTGTTTAAGGTTGATTTATACATTTTAAAGATCAACGGTGTGGTAATGCCAGGTTTTATTTCTCTCTTATATGTTCACCCTCAACCTGACTTTTTTTTTTTTTCATAGCGGTCAGGACTGCTACATCCACGATTAGTAAGTAGAAGCTGAGTGACAACACACATCTACACACATGTGCATTTCTAAAATAAAAACAAAGAAACCAACATATTTGTATTTGAAATGTTAAATGTCAAATATTCACTGCACAGTTGCTGCAGTATTTATTTTCCCAGTTGTTGTAATTGGCTGTATTTATACTACCATTTATGATAAGTTGCAGGTCATGATAATGACCTCAGAAGCCATAAACGTACTGATCTAAACAGCAAATGAAATGTCTAATTTTCCCAACATTTCCATATTAGCGTCATAATCAAGCTGCAATTCCTTCCTGTGAAACTAACTTTTTTGAATTATTAAATAATTAGAAATGTAATATATTAAATATGTGATCATGTAGTTCCTTCCATAAAGAGCCATTTTCTTCTCTACTGCACAAAAGAGTAAAAACAATGAAAAAGACCCTTTAAATGAGCCAATGTGTCTGAACTTGAATGATTAAATATAGGTGGTGTTTATCAACATGTAGATTTAAATACAGTTTAAATATTGTAGTAATATTCTAACCTGCTGTAAGACTCTCGGAAGCCAGAAACGTAGTATGATGTGGAGACATTACATGTTAAGATGAAATATTAATCTGTTTTTGTCAGACAGATGAATGTGAATAAAAAGAGTACGATGATAAATTTAAGAGCAGAATATCTGAGTCAGGTTCAGACGATCCAAAAGCAATAAATGACATTGACTTTAAAATATTTGTTACAAGAAATCAAGATTCTGATTAGAAAGGTGACAGTGATGTACATTTACATACTTTTATACTATTGTTTTGTATTTGTATATCAACAAATCAGTAAGTTAGTGTTCCTTAACAAATTATTATGAAATGTACTGACTCTATTTTACGTTATAGTGTGTGACTCCGCGGTGATGTGTGAGGAAATTGAAACAGGTAAGTAAAACCTAAATGACACATCTGTACATCTATGTAAATGTGTAGCTGTTTGTAGAAGGGACCGGGCCCATACAACTACTGGACATAACCTGCATCAGTACCACATGGAAGCTTCTGTTCAGGCATCATAGCGGCAAAGATGAATAAGCACATGGCTCAATACATAAGCGGGGCACAAAAAGGAATTAGCATCAATACCAGAGGCACAAAACACCAGCTACTGATAGAGACTGCAAGACTTGGCTGACCAAGCCCCACACTCAGATCCTGGAATGCCTAGAACTGTACAAGATCAACAGGACCCTAAGAGCTGTGGAGAGGCTGCTAGGAAAGCTGAAACCACCAAGTACCTGCAGAGGGTCAGACAGGTCCTGAGGAGTCAGCTGAACAGTAAGAACAGATCCAGGCTATCATCACTTACGCCCTGCCCATGATCAGGTACCCGGCTGGGATAATAAGAGATAGAAGCCACTGACATCAAGACAAGGAAACTCCTGACCATGCATGGAGGGTTCACCCTAAGATCAGCACCCTGAGGCTGTATGCTAAGTGGAAGAAAGGAGGACGGGGACTGGTGAGTGTCAGTACCACAGCCCAGAATGAGACAACAAATATCCACCAATACAACCGACCACGCGCTCACTGAATACCTCAGGCAGCAGAAAACCAAGAAAGAGGAGGAGCCGTTGTAGAAGGACAGTCCCCTGAACGGTGTGTACCACCGGCAGATAGAGGAAGAGGCCGACATCCAGATGTCCTGATCTGAAAGACAGCACAGAGGCACTAATCATGGCAGCACAGGAACATGCTCAGAGCATATATACCTGTGTGTATGTATGAGTGAGACAGTTTTTGAAAGTCAAAGTGATCTGATTTGTTCACTGAACTTAAACTCAGTATTTATTCAGGTTAGGATGTACGCATTTGGAAAAAAATAGTTTTAGGTGTGGTTCAGTGTGTGGACTGAACATGCACATGTGAGTCCTCATGTGTCATTGTGCACACTTGTGGAGCTCAGTTTATGCTTGTGGATCGACCCTTTGTTGAACACATTTTTCTCCATACATATGCATCAGTTAGAGCAGCAAACAAGCAATAAAAAGAGTAAATACAGCAAAACCAGTTTTCATCAATGTGATATTTTGTACAGTTTCTGTAAATACACAGACTGTTAAACACAGAGGAAATGATGTGAGCTATTGCATGTAGGAGCTGGTAATGTGGTCCATAGCAACATGTATGTCAGGGGAATGTTTGTGTCTCTGACAGCCAAAAGAATATTATCATGGAGTGTGTATGCTAAGGGCAGAGGGGCACAATAGTGCACATTTCTTACATTGTATTAAATCGGGAAGTGAAAAGGTTATGATTTTTTTCTTGGAATATGACTGTTTTTGTGAAATTCATGCATTCAGATACTATTGCTGAGGCATTCTGTGTAATTACCTCAAAAGTGTTGCTTTGTGTTTACCAATTAAAAAGGATTCTTCATGAAAGGGAGGAAACAAAAGGTAATGGAAGGTAAGTTTAAAAAAAAAAATGAGAGCATGTATTTTAGTTTTAACATGTGTGTTTTTTTTTTTAAAAGGTCAACTGAAAGAAATTATTTTTTTCTTAATGGGTGTGACACCATCAGTTATAATTTGCTGGGTTAGAATAAAGTAAGAAAAAAAAATAAGCATGCATTGTCTTAGTAGATATGAAGGAAATTTAATGCTTAGTGGAAGTAACTGTATAACAATGTTTAGTTCATCTTGGCGCATTCTCAATCATCCAGGGAAGTAAATCTTTAAAAAGTTGATTCTGGACGTAGCGTTTTGTGGGAGAAACGTGACTGAAGTGACTTCTTCAGTCTCAGCTGAGTCACTTGGATGGGTGACGAAACGTTTCTCCCACAAAACGCTACGTCCAGATGAACAGAATCAACTTTTTGGAGAATGTTTAGTTCAGTTCCTTTGATATTGAGACCCAGTTTTCTCCTGTTGAATAATCTTTTAGTCTTATATTCCAATAAATCATATTAAATTAATCTGATTATGTGTATTTATGTATGTATTTATTGGCCATACATTTTCCCAGTAAAACATGTGAAACACATACTTTACATCGTATCAAGCTTTCATTTCATCAGCTTGATTGCCTTCAGATAGTATTCATTAAAACCACTTTAACTGATGCTGGGGTGTTGCCAGTTTTATTTTTCTTTAATAAGTTAGACTCCAAACCTATATTTGCTCCAATGGCCATGAGTATTAAATCAGAAATGAAAAGGTTATGATTTTTTTCTTGGAATGTGACTGTTTTTGAGAAATCCATGCATTCAGATACTATTGCTGAGGAATTCTCTGTAATGAACTCAAAAACGTTTTTTTGTGTGTGTGTTTACCAATTCAGATGGATTCCCGATGATGGAAGAAGAAAGCCAGTCAAGAAAATGTAAGTAAAAAACAAAATGAGAGCATGTATTTAGCTTTAATTAACAGGAGTGTTTTTTCAAAAGGTTAACTGATGGAAATTCTTATTTTCTTATTGTCTGTAACACCATCAGTTATAATTTGCTGGGTTAGAATAAAATAAGAAAAAATAAGCATGCATTGTCTTGGTAGATATGAAGGAAGTTTAAGGCTTAGTGGAAGAGACTGTATAACAATGTTTAGTTCAGTTGCTTTGATATTGAGATCCAGTTTTCTCCTGTTGAATAATCTTTAAGTCTTATATTCCAATAAATCAGATTAAAATAATTTAATATATGAAACCATATATTTTCTCTGTAAAACATGTGAAACACATACTTTACATCATATTAAGCTTTCATTTCATCAGCTTGATTGCCTTCAGATGGTATTCATTAAAACCACAGTAAGTGATGGTGTGGTGCTGCCAGTTTTAGTTTTCTTTAATAAGTTCAAACTGTTGTAAACATTTGATTTTGTTGTGGAGCGCTTATGTAATTATTACAGTTTTAAGATGTAATTTATGGTTATCATGTAGAGTTCTGTTTGTCATCTAGCACCATAATCAGGTTTTGTTTTTATTGCATCTTAGATTTTCCAGCTGCTGTGCCTGAGCAGCCACCCAGAGACCCTTTGCTGCAGTTAGTCTCCCTGCAGGAGGCGTCTGGCTGCTGGCTGCTTGATCCAGCTCTGGCTGCTGCACTGGGACAGACCAACGAGGAGGTGGAAAAGTCAAAGCCTGAAAAGGTGCACTGCTGTCAATTTAAATATTAACACAAAATGATAATGTGAGATAAAACAGATTTGATTCTATGATTTCAACAAAAACACATGATATAATTAAAAATACACCATAAAACAAAGAAAATGAAGTCAAACTAAACGTAGGCCTGCCTCACAGCCTGAGAATAAACATCTGCATATCAGAAGCTAAGGCTACGTCCACACTAATGCGTTTTCGTTTGAAAACACATTGTTTTCTCTCCGTTTTGGTCTCCCGTCCACACTGAGACAGCGTTTTCCTCAAGGAAAAATGCAGCATTTTGAAAACGCTCTCGAAAACGTATACACTTCAAAACGGAGCTGCCCCGTCGCAGTGTGGACACTCAAAAACGCAGACTTTCTAAAGCGATGACGCATTTTAGTCATGTGATGCAGTCATGTGACCAATTAAACAAAGATAGCGGAGGGCATTATACAGCAGTTGTTTTGATTGCTCTCAATTTTGACAGCCCTAAAACAGATTATTATAAGTTTGTACATGCTCCAGATAGCTTTTCTTCAAATTCTTTAATTCTCACTCGCTTTTGCGCATACGCAGTACTGGAACGTAAGCGCTTTGGGCCGTTTCAATGTCGACGCGCAACTCTGTAAAAGCAACTCAAAACGCTAGTGGACGCGGAGCGTTTTCGGACGAAAACGCAGTCTGCAAATCTATCCGGGCTAGTGTGGACGTAGCCTAAAACACTGGTGGTAATCATACTCCTAACCACCCACTGAGATGCACCAGCGTCTGATATTATCCAGAAACTGCAGAGCAGCAGAAATTTTTGACTGGCAGGCTGGCAGTCCATCAGGATCGGCAACAGCACTTCAGCCAGCATTATTACAAATACTGGCGTCCTCAGTCCCATCCTATACACCCTGTACACCCTGTACTGTGTCACATCCAACAAGGATAACATCATTTTGAAGTTCGCGGACAATTCTGCAGTGGTCGGTCGCATCACTGGAAGAGATGAGGCAACTTACAGGAGAGAGGTGGTCGGTCTGGTGTCATGGTGTGAGGACAACAACCTCACCCTCAACACTGGCAAGACAAAGGAGATGATAGTGGACACGAGGAAGAAGAGGAGGTCTCACCCATCGCTGTCTATCCGGGGCCTTGAGGTGGAGAGGGTGAGCAGCTTTAGGTACCTGGGCGTCTACATCTCTGAGGGCCTCACCTGGACACTGAACACCACACAGTTGGTCAAGAAGGCTCAGCAGCGGCTGTATTTCCTGAGAAGGCTGAGGAAATTTGGTATGTCGGCCAAGATCCTCAGCAGGTTCTACAGCTGCATTGTGGAGAGCACACTGACCAGCTGCATCACTGCATGGTATGGCAGCACTACTGCCATGAACTGAAAATGCTTGCAGGTTCAGAAGCGTGAAATCCAGAACATCCAGACTCAACAACTTCCCCACTGCCATCAGACTCTTGAACAGCTGACCCATTTTGAACAGTAATAATAAATTTTTTTTGCACGTCTGGTCATCTTACATATTAAGCCAACATATTAAGCTATAGCTCTTTTACACACATCTGTTTCAAATTTCCATATTTTGTCTCCTTTTCTGTCTTCATTTTTTTATTTGTACTATTTGTATTATATGTTCTATTTCTATTGTATATATTAATCGACATTTGTGGGTGGAAGGAATTTCATTGCACAGAAAAATGCCTTTTCTCTTGTGACACATGACAATAAGCACTGTGAATCCTTGTATTATTTTCTTCATCAGTTGTTGTAAAAATATTTCAGCACATTATTTTAGAGCATTTATGACATCACAGTTTGGGATTTCATCAGGAAGAGCATCCAGTGTAATAATCTGCCAAATCAAATATGCAGAGCTGCCCACCTTGGTGACCCCGTGTGACAAAGAAGTACACAAACATATGTAATATTACTGGTTGTAGAAAGTAAAATGTGTGTTCTGTCTGTTTTATTTGATTGATTTTGATTTGGGGAATTAGGCCAGCAGTGAAGTGTGGGCCACCATTCTGGCTCTGATCTGGCTTCATGGTTTCAAGATGGATGCAAAGGACGAGTGGGAGCTTCTGGCTATGAAGGCTGCCTCGTGGCTCTGTGCTCACAATGGTACTAGCAATGATTGTAACAGATAAAATAACAGCTTTAAAAAACTGTTTCATTCTACAGCTTTCCTCCCACAATCATTATTTTAATATCTGTGTTGTGTTTTTAGCACCGTGTGTGTCAGAGTGTGTGGATGCTGGAAATGTCCTGCTGGGCTGCAGCGTGAAGAAAGAAGCTCTGGGACTCTGAGGGTTTTCTTAAAGTAGCTTCATCTTCAGAGTGAACAGAAGCAGGTCTGCTTACTCCACACTGCCTTCGATACAGAGCTGTTTTATATCATCAACCCCTTTTACATGTTTATTTGTCATGAATTATGTACCTAATATTGGTTTTACCATTGTGGAAAAAAAGTATGTCAAAATTGTCTGAATACTCCTAACACAGTAGAAGATTGGACCACTGCTGTGGCAGCTCATTCGCAAAGTGTTTTAATTCCTTTTCTCTGCCACTAGATGGCGATTATGTTCATACTTTTACTGATTTCACACAGAAACACCAAAACCAATCTAAGAAGAGTCTTTTCCCTTCCTGTTCTAGTTCTGAAAATGGCTTCAGTTCAGGACATTTTCAAGATGGTCCTCAGTGAATTGGAGTGAATAGAGCAAAACTTTTAAAATAACTATTTAAAATGTTTACACCATCTTCTAAACAAAAAAGTCTATCCTAGCTTTTATTTTTTAAAAAGTAATATTTTTATGGCCAAATTGAAATGAAAGCTATACAGAACGTCATTCTGTTTTTCTCGCAGGAGTTACAATTTTATCCATGAAACACTTTCATTCTGCTAATTGACACTGATTGATCCTTGAACGTCTTAAGACAGCACATAGTCTTCATTCATGTTTGCTTACTCATGTAGTTTGAGTTGAATCTGAATTTCCCAAAACTGCCTGTTTTGTAATGACTTTCCAAATAATACTTAGCATAAAAAATTAGAAAATTTATGTTTGGTCTCTCATTTCTTTGTTTGTGATTCAGCTAATAACACAAGGATTTCATAATTTTTGAAGCCACACTGAAAATACTCAGCAATCTGTGCATTCATGAGTGGATGTAATACCGGTAGCTTAGCTGTAGCATTTGTAAGGCTTCAGCTTCAGGTTATACAAGGAAATGACATCATTCACGTAGATTACTGATTAGCAGTGCTAACTCGAAATTTCTAGTTACTTTTCTCAAAATTTTGAGTTAATAAGTCAAAGTTTCGATAAAATAAGTCGAAATTTTGAGTTATAGATCCTTTTTTTTAAAAAAAATTTTTTAGTGGCAGAAACGGGCTTCCATACAGAGCACACCTCCTTATCTAAGGTTTTCTGTGTTTCTTATTCTCTTTAAAAGTTCTGCTGAGGGCCTCCTATACTCGAAGTCTAAGAGCCAACTCTGTTCTTTGGCTCGACTTTCTTCCATAATCTTTTCATTTTTGTGAGAAATAAAACACAATTTAAGAACAGATTGTCATAAAAAGAAATGACATCAATAACTACACCAAGGACATTCAAAACAAATTTTAAATTTGGCTTAAAGACCATAAGTCTGATCTGAAAATGTCGACCAACTTCAACATTTAGATTGTGACACTAACTTGTCTCTCTTCCACAGTGTGTTTCTTTTGTCCTGCTCCCCTCTCCCTTAACCAGTTGTGGCAAATGGCTGCCCCTTCCTGAGCCTTGATCTCCCAGAGGTTTCTTCCTGTTAAAAGGGAGCTTTATTTCCCACTGTTGCCAGGTACTTGCTCAAAGAGGATCATTTGATTGTTGGTTTTTTTTTCTGTATTACTTAGTGTATTTACCTTACAATATAAAGCACCTTGAGGTGACTGTTGTGTTGATTTGGCGCTATATAATTAAAACTGAATTACATCTCTGAAGAAATGTTACATGCATGTTTTGTTGCCTTTTTAAAGTGATGGGGGAATAATTGTAATGGGCTAATAAAGGGACAGACGTGCTCTGTGTAAAGATCAACCCTTTGACCATCATTCACTGCATCATTAATTGCTTTAACTTATAGTCCATAATGCTGTAAAAACAAAAAAAGAAAAAGCTGAGTCATTTTCACATTTTTATTGAGGTTTGAATTCAGAAAGTCTGTTGCTGATCTCAGTAAATGTAACAGGATGTCTCCGAAAATTTACAGTTGTGGATAAAACAGGGTGATGTGTTATTGTCAGGTTTGCGTGAATAACAGGACCCAAATGCAGGACTTCCTGAGAAGCCACAGGCAGTTTATTTACTTCACTTACTATTTATATCAGTTTGGCCAGCAGTCACGTATAGGTTCAAACAAAATGGCACGAGGCTGCAAAAATATTTATCATCTAGTAATCTTTATTAATGAAAGCATGAGTGTACCCACCAAAACACACCAAAGAACCCAACCCCTGTAACAGCAACTGGCTTCTTTTTATTCTCTATCATTCAGGTGAGCATCTGGAATAGCCCAAGTCTGGGGGAAGCAAACCAAATGAGAAACAAAACATCCACATATGCAAACATCAAACCACAATATAACACATGGAAGACATTTATATTTTGTACAAAGTCCTATGAATAATACAATATGTGTGTACTAGAAAATGCACAGATACTTAAATAACAATCTTCTTGTGAGACGTGTGTGTGTGAGAGAGACGCAGAGAGTGTCGAGTGTATGTGTGTATGTCACCCCCAAATTTCACCCCTAAAAATAACTATATTAATAGTATTAATTAATATAGTTATATTAATATTAATTTTAGTATCATTTTCTCGAATGATTTTCAAATGTTAGATTTACCTAACTTTTCTATTGACAACAGTACAGGATAGAATAAAAACAGGTTTTATATCCAGTTATGAGGCATTGCTGCTTCAGCAGTCTGGTTTGTCATTAAAAAGACTTTGGTTGCTGTGGCAGAAAGGTAATTTCATGACACAAATCAGTGATGCAAATTTATAAAAACACTTTAACTGAAATATAGTAAAAGTTCAAACTGGAGCCTAACACGTGGAGACAGACAGACCATTTGCCCTCACATTCACACCTATGGACACTTTAGAATGACCAATTAGCCTAACCCCAAGCCAGGGTACCCAGAGAAAACCCACGCAAACACATGGGGAACATGCAAAATCCACAGCCAGCCAGGTGGTGGAATCGACTTGAACTGCCCTGCTTGCTGTAAGGCAACAGTTCTAATCACTGCACCACCATGCTGCCAGCTCACTGGAGATTACTCCTCGTTCTTTTGGAAACAGGGACAAAACGGAAAAAAGACAACAGATAGTTAAACTTTCTGATTTAGCCCAATTATTTAGGCTAAAGCCTATAAGATAGTTACAGACTATGTTTATATGAAACATGCGTATACTTACTGCATGTGATGTATTTTAACCATACGTACTGACTTATACATATTACAGAATTTAATGTGGCGGGTCCCAAGGATGAAGACAACCGTGATAAATATGTTACCTGAAAAAGCAGGTGAAGAGCGGAGTAATGAAGACACAATGCGTCTCAGTTTTTCTCCAGTACGTGTCTGAGGAAGCAGCGGAAGGTGGGCTCCCTTACTGCTCCCCGAAACCCTGGAGCAACCACCAACATTCTGCCCCCACTGCTTTCCAACGTAATATGGATTTCTATTCTTTTAAAGAAACTGAAAATGAATACATATATTAATGAAACATGTCCCATAACACGTGTTTTACACAGAATATCCCAGTCTGGGATCCCACAGTAACACCAGCATAGAAGAAATGGCTTTGATTTTGCCACCCTATTTGATTTCCATGCCACCCTCTTTCAGTAGACAGGATGTGTGAAACAGGAGTGTATGAACACACACACACACAGTGTTAAAGGTGCTATGTTGGGTGGGTGTATCGGGGAGTACGAGTGTACAGAATGAGTATGACTGTATGAAAACTAGAGTGCTGTTAAAATGTTTTGACTATGGTGCACTTTTTTTTACTGCAATAGGAGGAGGTCTTTTTTCTTTAAAAAGACCCCCTTTCACAAGTGTAACAACTGTGATTTGGCCGGGGACATTATTTTTGGGCCCTTTCCACCTGAAGCAAAAACAGCTTCTCACAGTCTTTCTCACCCTCTCTTGCTCTCTCTCTCTTTCTCACTGTATTGGTAAAATAATGCATACCAATAATCAATACTGTCAGTAGATTCTTTCCAGCTTTTGATCAGCACCATGGACAGCAACCACAGTCAGAGGTCAGTAGAATGGACACATTTACTCACACCATCGTCTTCCACTAGGATGCCACGAGCCCTAAACAGATTTAATCTTGGTAACATAACAGAAAGACAATTGTAATGTTGATAAGCATGAAAGAGAAGAGAGAAGCCCATTAGACGCAGGTCCTCACAGATAGAATGAAAGGGAGTGATAATATAAAACAAGAGAATTCCTCACTCACAGACACACACACACACACACACACACACACACACACACACACTAGGAGTGAAGATTTCAACATACAAGTGGTAACAAAGTTTCGCTCCTTTACAAAAAAAAAACAACCACTCACTCTTTTGTTCAGCAAAACATTGACAATCTTCCTCTTTTGAGCATCTGTTCTTTCTCCTTTGACTCACTAAACAAAATTTAAAATGCAGCTGTGCTAACTAGCTCCTAGCTGATAAACAAATTGCTTCATAGATGATACCAGCAGTCAAATATGTCAAGTACACTGTCAAGAGGACACATCCTCCAAAGTAAAGAAGTATTTGTACTTTGTTAATTCCCACCTCTGGTAACATGTTTCTCTCAATCACAACACTTACATTATCTAAAATTAAATAAATAAACAGATAATAGTAATAATAAGAAGAAGAAGATGAAGATGAAGAAGAAGAAGAAGAATATTCAAACTCGTTTTTTCTGGGTTTTAATGATAAGATACTAATAATATACCCATCGTGAAAAAAAAAGACTGATCGGATTAAAGGGGTGTGACTTGAATGAAAACTGTGATGATGGTTACAGATTGACAGAAACTGTAACATAAAGCTCCTCACACCTGTGCTCTCAGTAGCAGTCCTAGCTTGTTTGGTGCCCTGGGTGTACAATCCCTCTGCCTTTTTTCTAAACTGAGGACCTGATGGCTTTGACCTTTTCTTGTCCATCTTCCATCAGTAATTTTGGACTCCAGTATCAACACTGAACCCCACAACATAGACTAACAGACTAATAGACCCACACCTTGTATAGTTTTTTTTCTTTCACACAACCCAGGAAAATAATTAATACATAATGGGCTTGGATTGACAATGTTATGAATGAAATGTTCACTATTTGGAAGCAGCCCGCCCCCTCCCCTTTCCACAGGTTGTGTGTGAGACTTCAGCACAGAAGCAGCAGCAAGCATGCGCACCGAGGGCTCTCGCGCTCACTTTTCGAGTATAAGTGTGTGATAGAATTTAGAAAACACATCGGTGCAAATTACAAGTCTATATCATGATGTCTTCAGTTTTTGTGTTTGTTGTAGGCTGTCAACATTAACAGGCTAACGCCGTCATCACGATTAATAATTTTTTTTTAACGCAATCAACCCATCTGGAGCGCAGAATGGACAAATTTTGGACAAACTGCCCAAAATCCGTTGCCAGAGACATTTCAGGGATTTTGAGTCATTGTGTGCCAGTTGACAGCCCTAGTTTGTTGGGTTGTTTTTATTTTGTTTTATTTTGGGAGCTGGCTATTAGATGCCGCTCCAGTCAGCCAGAGAATGCCTCGCCGCCCCGCCCCCCTCCTCCCTGTGTGGCAAGCAGCAGGCACGAGTGTGCCAGCAACTTTTTTTGCCGATGCCATGATGCCGCCCACTCTGGACAACCGCCAATGTTGCGCATACCTAAAAACGCCTCTGTAGTGATGGAATTTCTGTCTCTTTTTAGAGAACCGGCTCTTTTGGCTCCCAACCGACTCTTCAGATTGTTTTGTTGCTTTAATTAATTTATTATTACAATATAAAATTATACACAAAAGGAATTACTAATGTAAAAAAAACAACGTGGTTTTATCTGTATACGTTTATATATAAATATGCCCCTAGAGACAAAGCACGTACAAACTCCAAAAAGCACGTACAAACTCCAAAACTCCATTTACTAGGTAACAAAAGCTCAACACTGCCCCTAACATCCTGTTGTGTTTTGGAGTTTGTACGTGCTTCGGAGCTTTTACGTGTTTTGGAGTTTGAACGTGCTTCGGCGTTTGTATGTGTTTTGGATTTTGTTTGATTTTGCTTTGTCTGTAGGGGCCAACGTAAATAAACTTTTTTTTATTTATTCCACATAAAATGTAATAAATAAATCATATAATACAAAAACCAACTATTTACATTTCAACTTTTAACTATTTAAATTTTCAGCTGTTTCCTTTTAAACAAATTTAAAATGAAACAACACAAAACACTGCAAACCACAACACAATTAAATATAAATTAAAATATGAAAACAAAAAGAAGATGCACATTATCTGTCATATAGGCCTGCATGAATAAACTTTCTGAATCCTTTATCATCTGCAACTGAAAATAGTTGTGGATGATCACTATACCTTTCTAATGTGACGTTGTTGTCCCTGGCTCTCTTTCTCTCCTGTGGTCAAAGGAGCTTGCAAAGAAAAGCGTCTGAACTTCTTTAAGTTGCTTGAAGACGTCTCACCTCTCATCCGAGAAGCTTCTTCAGTTCTAAGGTCAAATGGCGGAGAGTCCCAGATTTAAACCCAGTGGGAGTATCCCCCCAAAGAGGGACACTCCCACTGTATCCCCCCAAAGAGGGACACTCCCACTGGGTTTAAATCTGGGACTCTCCGCCATTTGACCTTAGAACTGAAGAAGCTTCTCGGATGAGAGGTGAAACGTCTTCAAGCAACATAAAGGAGTCCAGCCGCTTTTCTTTGCAAGCTCCTTTGACTACAATGACCTGGATGACTGAGAACCTTCACAGACATAGGTCGTGTCCAAATTCATGGGCTGCATCCTCCTGAGGACCCGGCCTTCGCGGTCTACGTGGGCCGGGTCCTCAGAAGGTCGGGTAGGCCGGAAGTAAATGGCAGTGGAATTGGACGGTCTAGCCTTCTGATTAGCGTCACCGCTGTCTCGGTGAAGTTTAATAAACTCAGCCATCTGCTCCTTGCTATCTAAAATATAACAGGACACTGGCGTAAATTCTCGACTGTCTCATACTTCTGTTTAATCAGTTTTCTGTTTGACGTTTAGTCAGCTGTCGGTTCGCGTCGTTCACTTCAAAGAATCGGCTCTTATAGCCGTTTCGTTCGCGACCGACACATCACTACGCCACTGGGTGCTCTCGTACAAGAAAATCGAGCATACCCTGTGTGTTGTTTCAGTTAGGTCAGTGTTGTTATCGAAAACATTACGTGTTTTAACACCATTCTTCACGTATTTAGAGGAGGGGGCTGCAGTAAAACTGTACCGGAAACATCAGTACATTCTTTGAGGTAAGTCTGTCCGTTATTACAGCAGCTGGACTGACAGGAAAACCTGAAAGCTTATCGCTGTCATGTGGGCGCTGTCACACAGACATTCCGCACTAACTGTTTATGTGTGTCTACAGTCATGCAGTAGAGAAAGTCCACAGGGTTATACAACAGACGGCATGTTTAATGTGAAAGTGAAAGTCACGGTCAGAGGGACGCATGGCTGGTTATAATAATAAACAAGACTGCAACAAAACCCGAGGCCTCTACAAAAAACCCTGATTAATGCGTCAGCGAGCTGTTCCCGGCAGTGACTCTCCTTTTAGCTGCTTACATCACCAAAGTAACTTGTACTCAAAACATAAATCGGTCAGGAGCAATTTGTGTTACGAGTTTCGGTTAAAAATCGACCAGAAGCGCCATGTTTACAGTGATTCCTTTATTTGATGAAGGTTTATTTTAGGCACAAGAGCCTAAAAAAGAAAGTAGTTAACGGAGAACGTTCATTCCCACGGTCGACATACCCGTTCTCTCTGACTGCGGCTATATGTTTTGAATGTTCCGTATTTGTAAAGTGTAAAAGTTTCAGTATTAAGTGTTCTTGTTTTACAGGTAAGATAATGGATTGCTGTGGTCTGCTAACTCTTCAGAAGGAACCAGGTACTGATGGAAAAGAAGTTAATTAAAACAACTTCAAATGTAGATTTTGTTGTTGTTGTAATGGCACATAATAATACCCTGATGTATGGTTTGTATTTATTCTAATATTATTTTTCTATCAGTTCCTCTGAAGAGCATTGAGGTGGAGCTGGAGGTGAGGGACCATGTGGCTACAGTGGTCTCCACTCTGAACTACGAGAACAAGGAGGACAAACCATTAGAGGCTGTTTTTGTCTTCCCTCTGCCTGGAGATGCTGCTGTCTGTCATTTCAGCGCTCAGATTGGACAGACACAGATTGTAGCTGAGGTGAAGGAGAAACAGAAGGTGAGCTGGACAGTAAATATAACCTGATTATAAGTGAGCTTCAAAATAAACACAGTGAATGTCACTGACATGTGTCACCTGTGCTTCAGGCTCGTGAGGAGTATGATGATGCTCTGAGCTCCGGTCAGCAGGCCTTCCTATTGGAGGAGAGTGATGAGAGTCCAGATATATTCTCTCTGCGTGTGGGCAGTCTGCCTCCAGGAGAGAGCGCCTCCATCAGGTTGGAGTACGTCACTGAGCTGGCTGTGCAGGCTGATGATGGTCTGAGGTTCTGTCTGCCTGCTGTGCTCAACCCTCGATACCAACCTCAGGGTAGGACAACTTCAGAATACTTGGACCAGAAATGCTTCAACTATATCAGTGAAAGTCTTGAACCACCTTCCAACCTTCACACCACTGACAGAACATAAAATGTTTTATAAAAAAACCACCTTCCAACCTTCACACCACTGACAGAACACACAAAAAAACCATCTTCCAACTTTGCCAGTCACTGTAATGTGTGAACACAGAACCAGATATGAAACTGTTGCCACATACAGGAAAACACATACTGTGAGAAAAATCTGGAAGATAATTAGGTCAAGTTTCAACTTGATTTTCTGCAAGAAAAAGGATTCACTTCTCATCACATTGTGATTACCAAATATAAAAAGCTGTGAAAAAGAAATGTTCCAGTCCAGTGAAAAGCTTTAGTGCATCCTCAGAGAAATTACAAAAAGCCCAAAAGCTGTATCTCAGACTCTACAGGCCTCAGCTAGCATATCAAATGTTAGATTTCAAGGTATTAGAATAAGACTGAACTAGTGTGGCTTATTTTTTAGGGGTTGCAGGAGAAAACTTCTTTTCTCAAAAAGACATTGGCAGCATGTTTTCAAAGTTGCACCTGAACCAATCACAAGACTTCTTGAAAGATGCCCTTCTGACAAACAAACCCAAAACTGGAGATATTTGACTGATTGACCATCACAGTCAGAGAAAACCAAACCAATCAGCACAAACACCTCATAAAACCTTGTTGGAACTGGTGTGTTTAGTTTTGACAGGACTGCATTTGTCAGATTATAATTTTTTTTGGAAGTAGGTTGATGCAGTGTGCAAACACAGACTCTCCCTCTCATCATGATTTTATATCAGTAAATGGTTTTAACTGAGTGTGTTTATATGGAGTTTCCCTTATTTTTTCCAAAAGTTAGATCATAAAGAGGTTTATATACTTAACACTATTCAATTCTCGATGACATTAAATTTTATATCACCCTAACAGATTTTTTGTTTTTTCTGAAGAAGGAATAGGCAAAAAATGATGTTTGTGTTTTGTTACCGATATGGTTCATTATTCCATCCGTAGGTCATAAAAGTCAAGTTATTCCTTTTCTGTCACTTTTTCATTGTTTTGAATTAAAACAGCTGTAAAGTAGTTTTGTTTTTCCTGAGCAAAATGCTTTCCTCATTTTATCTGTACTACCATGTGAACCAGAGAGTCCTTACAGCCTAAATTATTTGATTATATTATACCTCATTAATTACAGCATATTTTACCTGCTGTTGTGTGCAGGTAGTGAAGGTGCAGGTGTCCAGGTGACTTCTGTTCCAGCCTCTCTGGTGCCCTACAGTCTGTCTTTTTCTGCCCGAGTGTCCTCTCCTCGTCCAATCTCTAAAGTAGAGTCCAACTGCTCCCTGGACCCTCTGCAGTACCTCAACACTGATCAAACCCAGGCCACGGTAGGTAGAGTGCTGATGTGTCTGCTGTGTGTGGTTGTTACTTGTTACTGAGGAATAAATATGAATGTGTTTGTGGTGTGCAGGTCAAGCTGGCTGCAGGACACAAGTTTGACAGAGATGTTGAACTGCTGATTTATTACAAAGACGCCCACCAGCCCACTGCTGTGGTGGAGGCAGGACAGGCCTCTGCTGAGCCGGGTGAGAGCTAATGAGAGAAGTCATTAGTTTGCAAATAAAAATTATTGTTCTTCTTCAACCTAATAGTTAATTGTGTTGGAGCTATTATAAAATGTAAACTTGACATTTTTCTGTCCTTTTCATGTGTTTCAGGCTCTCTGATGGGTGATCCAGTGGTGATGGTGAGTCTGTACCCTGAGTTCCCCCAGTCTGTGATGTCTTCAAAGGCTTCATGTGGAGAGTTTGTGTTCTTAGTGGATCGATCTGGAAGTATGGACTGTGCTACGAATAACACTGAGCAGCAGGAAACCCGGATCAGCAGTGCCAAGGTATTTATGATGTGGTGTTAGTGTTACAAAATATTTCCTTAAATTGTTCCTCTCACACAGTGGCCTCATCATCTTCTCCCTCTTCCCTGAAGGACACTCTGCTGCTCCTGTTGAAGAGCTTACCAATGGGCTGCTATTTCAACATTTACAGTTTTGGGTCCAGTTATGAACACATCTTCCCGTGAGTTGTATTCATATGATCTCAGTGATATCACTTTTCTGTCACTTTTTACTGTAAATGTGTCATGCGTTGTAGTAGGACTCAGGCGCAGAGCAGAGTTCAGTGGAAACAACGTTTATTTAAGTCACCAGGTGCAGATATATACAGTGAGGTGATAGTGGGGGTCCTGGGTCCAAAAGGGAAGTCCGGGAAGTGAATCACATACACGCTAGCTCCTCTTCTTTACAAAGGTTCAAACAACGGGTTGGTCACAGGTCCGGGGAAACTGTGCACAGGAGAGAGTGGGGTTACGCAGAGATCACAGCAAGTTCACAGAGCTTAAAGATACAAGGCTGAGGTTCACTGACGTGTCTAGCACAATCATCCAGCGATGAGGCTGTCTGCATCCTGGCCTTAAGAGTCCAACCCATAATTAGAGCCTGACGAGAAGCAGGTTTGTGTGCCAAGGGCGGGAGCCTGCAGTGAGCTCCACCCTGACGGGAAGGAGAGAGGAGAATGTAAACAAAAACACATGTGGCCTTGTGGAGCCGGCCGGGCAGACATGGGGACCATGACAAAATGTGTGATAAGATATCTTCCCTCCTGTTAGTCAACATGTTGCCTTTGGATGATTCTGCAAAACTCCAGGTTATGTTTGATCTCACTTGTGTGTTTGTCATGGCAGTAAGAGTGTAGAGTATGGTGAGAAGACCATGGAGGAGGCTCTGAAGAAAGTTGAGCAGATGGAGGCTGATCTTGGAGGAACAGAAATCCTGGAGTCGCTCAAACATATTTACAGCCAGCCCTGCATCCCCACTCAGCCTAGACAGGTAACACACACACACACACACACCTTGATGTCATCCTTTTGTCCTTCCTTTTTTCTCATTCATTACTCCAACATGTAAGTTGACCATGAACCAAGCCCTGTATCAGTCGTAACATATCTCATATAATCTGCTAATTATACATGAGTTGATCTGTTGAGTGGTTCCTACTGTTCCTCTCACTCTTGCTTAAAGCTTCTTCTTTTCTTTTTTTTACTGGTTAAAACAGTTTACTGACTGCATACTTGATTACATATCAAAGAGTTGTGTTTCAGGTCGTGTAGATGAAAAACTGTGTGTAAACTCTCCTCTCCAGCTGTTTGTCTTTACTGATGGAGAGGTGGGGAACACCAAAGAAGTGATCGATCTGGTGAAGAAGAATTCAGGCTCCCACAGGTAAAACAAGAAAAAGATGATGACATGTGCCGTGTACCATGCCTGTGTGTCTTAAAAACAGCTGTTGTATTGCAGGTGTTTCTCTTTTGGGATTGGGGAAGGGGCCAGCTCTGCTCTCATCAATGGGATGGCCAAGGAAGGAGGAGGTCACGCTCAGTTCATCACAGGGACTGACAGGATGCAACCAAAAGTAAGACAATGACTCATAAAAGTTACAGTAAAAAAAAAAATTGTGTTTTTAGTTTGTTTTATTTGTTTTTAGTTTGGATGGAAGATATGATTTTGGTTTTTATACTCATCAGGTGATGCAGTCGCTGCGATTTGCTCTGCAGCCAGCTGTGGAAGATGTTTCTGTTACATGGGATTTACCAAAGGGATCAACTGTCACCGTCCTCTCTCCACCAATCACAACCATTTTCCAGGGTAAAAGGTCACTGATTTATGCACAGCTTACTGGACAGGTAGGAACAGCATCTTCTCACAGTGAACAATCTCTGTGTTTATGCTTGTCATGTTTTGAAATAAAATGAAATTGGTTTGACACTGTAATTCTGTGTCAGAGCTCAGAGGCAGCAGAGGGCTGTGTGACGGTGAAGTACAGCCTGGCAGGTCATCCCTCTGAGAACCAGCTGCACTTCAGTCTCAGACCTGCAGAGGACACTGGGTAAATGAGCTGTTAATCCACTGGTACAATTACATACTGTATTTACTTTACAAAAGCTTACTTTTTATGTCTGTATGATCTAAAAAATATTGGTCATTGTGACCATGTCACCATACCAATATTTTCTCTTGTCTGTAGCTTAATAGTCCACAGGTTAGCTGCTCGGACTCTTATTTGCTTGCTAGAGATGGAAGCAGAAAACAATGAGGAAAAAGAAGAAGTAAAAAAGAAGGTGGTGCAGCTGAGTGTCCAATCAGGAGTGAGCAGTTCTTTCACTGCTTTCATTGCTGTCAATAAAGACAACAACAAGGAGATTCAAGGACCTCTTCTGCACCGAGCTATTCCAAGTATAATGAGCAATCCTATCTACTTCATATTGTTATGGGGGCATTCTTATCTTATCTTATCTTATCTTATCTTATCTTATTAGAGGCTGGTCTAATGGGATTTGCTGCTACCCTTTGCTGTGGAACAGCTAATATTTCCAGATTTTCACCTGGTGAGTACAAGGTTTGTTACCTTTGCAAACACAGTGTGAGTACTTCTACAAACACAGGTGTGTGTTTGTGTGTGTGTGAAAAAGAATAATTAGTTATAAGAACAAATTGGAGACTATTAAATACATATGACTCAAACCACTTCAATGCACTTTTTTAAAATACCTTTTGTATACAATAATACAAACAAAATGAGAGAACTTCGACAATCATACGACCCCTATGAGCAAGCGCTTTGGTGACTGGGAGGAAAAACTCCCTTTTAAAAGTAAAAGTACACACACACGCACACACACGCTGACACACAAAATATATAAAAAATTCACCTATTGCCCCTGCGGACAGTCTGTCCTTCAAGCTCACATCCTCTTCCAGAGGCCTGGGAGCTTGAAAGTAATGTATTTTTCAGACCATTAGGCGAACTGGATTATAAGATGCATTAAGCACTGAAGTTTGGTTCATTTTCAGCGTCCTGTCATTTGACTGCATTTGTCCCTAACCCTCACTTTAACTTTTATCAAGTAGACAAAAGTTAGTGTTCATCCTCCAGCTTCACTGTGTTTATGTTATGCTAACATAGCTGTGTCGCTAGCAATCACTTAGCACATCATTATATACCAGCTAGTCCAACTTCAGTAACCGTACAAAAGTTATTGCTGTTTAGTTTTCTGTCTTCATTTATGTTGGAACTGATAGCAAAGCTTTACGTTTAAATTTTTTCAGAAAGTTCATGAATTCTGTTTTCATGGATGCCTGGGTGTTAAACTTAATTGTTACACCTGGAAAAGCAGCAACGCTGATCATTTTATTAAGAATGAAAGCATTCAGGCAGTTTTTAGCTCTCAGTGATGCTGCAGTCTTCGTTTGACTTTGGGACCTGAAGCGGACAGAGTTTTGGACCCAGATTACTCCGCGAGGCTCCTGACTACAGTAGCCGTAATGCTCCGACAATCCATCAAGCAGTGCGGCTTTGTAGGTTACCAATGTCGCACGAAGACATTTTTGACTGATTTTTGAGCCGTGTACAATCAGTTCAAGGTCGGTAAGCACAACCAGAATTCATACATAAGGCACACTGCCGATTTTTGAGAGAAATTAAAAGATTTTAAGTGCGCGTTAGATTGCGGAAAATACGGTAAAGTTCACTGGATGAAGCGTTTTCAGTGGGAGTAATGTTTGATCACTCATCCAAGTGACTTCTTCAGTCTGGTGTGGGTTTTTGTTTTCTGGTAGTTAGTTTTGGGATTGCTGACACAGACCGAGTTAGTCTGAGTTATATAACGTCAGATGATTTGCTCATGCTGACAAATTCTCGTCAGACAAGTAAAATGAGATCCCACATCAGTTAAGCTTCTACTAAATTTTGCATGCAATGAAAGAAAAATGTTTACTTGTGTTTTCATTGGGAGTAGAATTATAAGTGTGTGTGCCAGTGGCGGCTGGCCCATAGGGGGCGCTCGGGCTCCGCCCCCCCAAATGTGGAGGAGTAAAAATATATATTTTTAAAAAATTCATCAATGATAGTTTTACTATGTGTGTGCCCATATACAGCCAGGCGTATTTTAACATTTTCACCAGCTGACTCATTAAAGTTCAACCAACAAACGGTGTTTTTCTTCTTCTGGGGCGCTCGTCAAAGCGCCCTTGATATGCAGCGAAATAGCCTATCATTAAATGGTTGCCAGGGGAAAATAATAAATATTTGACCTATCAGCGTCGCTGAATTAAATGGTTTGGGGGCGCTTAAAATTGCGCCCCTGCAGAAAACGCGCGAAGATTTGCTGTTCTAGAATTTTACCTCAGTCAGTAGCCTAAGTGAGCTATAAGGTCAGAGAGAGACGATGGCAGCGGTATTGTTAACGGTTGAGGCACAGCCTCCCCCAAATTCGGTTAGATCGCTTCTAACCTACCCTTTTGCCAGAAGGACAATGGCAGAAAAACTGCAAGTTAAAGAGTTGGGACCTGACAAGCCCGAAATTCAACTAACCCAGGCAACGAAGGAGAAGTCAAAAGCATACAACAGGACTTTTTGTCGGAGTTGGTTCCAGCGCAAGTCGTGGCTGACAGGCTGTGCATATTGATTTATATGATGCAGCCGGCTTTATATTGTTGCTTGATTACACCACACAACATTGGATTGATGTAGCCTAAGTAATGAGTAAGTGGACACATTCATTTTTGCTTAAAGGCTACTGGATGCTAATTTCTTTCGCTTTCTACCTGTAACTTATGTAGCTAGAGGAAAGCTTTCTGTTGTGTGTTGCCATCTAGTGGGCATGAGGTATCACTGTATGAGTTAATCACCTAGCAACAAATTAAAATTGTGTTGTTTGATGTACTCATTAAATGGGTCATTTTAGTCGATATCATAAAAATTGCCCCCCCTGAGATTTTTTTCAGGAGCCGCCACTGGTGTGTGCTCACTGTTGCATTTCGTTTGAAAAAGCAGGTGTCGATTACTATTGTGCAGTGGATGACTATGAAGGTATTTGTTTTGACTTCTTTGCTTTAAATGGACACACTTGAATATGTACTGATTCTTTTCCAAGTGTAATTTCGATTTTTCTACTATTAATTTTAACTTTCAAAATTTTAAAATACAGAGGTTTACATTTTGTTAAGTGTTGAGCATGCTACTGCATTCAGTGTGCAATGAGGGGAAAAATGTATTAATTTTGATTACAACTTCAAGTGTGTGTGCTCAGTGTTGAATTTCCTTTGAAAAAGCAGAATATGAAGAGGATTGTGGAAACTTTCCAGAATTCGAAGACAAGTGCTGTTACATAGGTATCTGTTTTGACTTCTTTGCTTTAGATAGACACGTTTATCTTTAGTTGGACATCAAAAGTCATCTAGACCTTAATATCTTTAAGTCATTCCTGTAGTTTAATTAGTTTGTGTATTTGTTGTGACTTCTTTGCTTTAAATGGACACACTTGAATATGTACTGATTCTTTTCCAAGTGTAATTTCGATTTTTCTACTATTAATTTTAACTTTCAAAATTTTAAAATACAGAGGTTTACATTTTGTTAAGTGTTGAGCATGCTACTACATTCAGTGTGCAATGAGGGGAAAAATGTATTAATTTTGATTACAACTTCAAGTGTGTGTGCTCAGTGTTGAATTTCCTTTGAAAAAGCAGATTCTGAGGTGGATTTTGGAAACCCTCCAGAATTCGAAGACGAGTGCTATTACAGAGGTATCTGTTTTGACTTCTTTGTTTTAGATAAACACGTTTATCTTTAGTTGGACATCAAAAGTCATCTAGACCTTAATATCTTTAAGACATTCCTGTTGTTTAATTCGTTTTGTATCATCTGGTTTCATGGGCTGAGAGTCATCTGCAAAGCAATGCAAAAGAGTTCAGTGTTTTCTAATAATACTGCCTAAACAGGTGTAACATAAGAAGTATTGGTCCTAGTACAGAACCTGGTGAAATTCATAAAATACCTTTTGTATACAGTAATACAAAAAAGAGAGAAATCCAACAATCATATGACCCCCTATGAGCAAGCGCTTTGGTGACTGTGGGAAGGAAAAACTCCCTCCTGGCTGCGACAGGTTGGGATGAGGGTAGGAAGACAGGACAAAGACACACTGTGGAAGAGAGCCAGAGAGGAAGAATAATGCAGAGAGGTGTATAAACACATAGGGAGTGAAGAAGGTGACTGAAGAAGAATTACTCAATGTACCATGGGAATCTCCCGGCAGTCTAGACATAATGCAGCATGAATAAGGAAGGAATTAGGGTCACCTGATCCAGCCCTAACTATATGCTTTATCAAGAAGGGACATTTTTAATAGGGCTGGGTATCGTCACTGATTTCTAGAATCGATTCAATTCCGATTCACAAGGTCCCAAATCGATACGATCCACGATTTGATTCGATTCGATTCAATTCGATTCAATTCAATTCGATTTGAATCTGGGAAATTTTGACAGTCAGAAATATTATAATTCAGATCAGTAGATTTACATATTTTTGTATCTATAAAAAGGAAGCTGACACACGCAAGACTTTATCAAAGGTGTGAGCGTCACAGCAGATGCCTTTGTGTCAAAGTAGCTGAACATAAAACACAGAAAAACATAAAGGTGATTTTCCTGGCCTGGGATTTTATGAACATATTCTGCAGTACATCAAAAACAAAAGAAAACCATTAATCAACATATAAACGTTACCTCTGACGTCACAGCGGTTTTATTAGAGACACGGCTAAGCGTTTTGCATTTTGCACAATTTTAGAAAGTTTAAATTTGTTCAGTATTGAACGGCAGAAATTAGGTTTTCTCTTCGGAAGTATGTAAAAGGAAAAAAAACCAGCGACCCAGTGCGCTGTAAACAATGGTAGACTTGTGCGTAACAAGCAAGCGAATAATGCAGAAAACAGATTTTTAGATGGGAAACTGTTCTTGAAGAGAGAGAGAGAGAGAGCTGTGCATGAAGTGTGGTGGAAGCAAAACAGCAAAAGTCAGAGGAAATTCATGACGACGTTTATGTGAAGCTTAGTTTGGATCTTCTTTTGCTGCTGGTTCGGTCAATATTGTTTGGAGAGAGATAAAACTAACAGCTTTAGAATCAGCACAAAAAGGGCGTAAACACAAAGCGCGGACCCGCCGAAACATCAGAATCAGCGAGCTGTCGGCTTTCAGCACGGACCGTGTCTGTGCCGTCAGGTGAGAAAGGCGACATCTCACTGATTCTGATCCGCGGGTCCGCGCTGTGTGTTTACGTCTTTGTGCAGAATCCGTGTTCCTGCTCTCATTTACTGTCTTAGCTGTTTGGTGGTTGTTGAAATTTTCAGGTTTCACCAGAGATTCTGGCATTTCGGGCAAAATAAATTTATATTAAAAAATCGATTCAGGATTTTAATGAATCGATTTCACGTTATCCAAGCCAGAATCAATTTTAATCGATAAATCGATTATAAAAACCCACCCCTAGTTTTTAACATAGTCTTAAAAGTACAGAGGGTGTCTGTCACCCAAATCCAAACTGGGAGCTGGTTCCACAGGAGTTAAACACAAGAACAGCTCAGTCAGAGAGCGGCTGATACGATACTATAAAGTCTTTAATATAAGGTGGAGCTCGATTATTCAACACCTTGTATGTGAGGAAAAAAAGATTGCAACATGTGGATGCAAACCGAATCAATGGAACTATTTTCTTAATTAACTAAACTCTTTTTCTAAAATATTGCTCTGTTAATTCCCCCCAATTAAGATGATTTTATTAACTAAATAGAAGGAGAGTGATCAGCATAAAAAACTTTATGAATGTACTTGTATTTAAATTTCCCCTTTAGCACTGCCGGATGAAGAATTTCCACCTGCTAAGAAGCCACCCAGAGACCCTTTGCTGCAGTTAGTCTCCCTCCAGAAGGCGTCTGGCTGCTGGCTGCTTGATCCAGCTCTGGCTGCTGCACTGAGAAAGACCAACGAGGAGGTGGAAAAGTCGAAGCCTGAAAAGGTGGGCTATTAAATAAATAATAACACAGTAATAGTGGGTGTTTGTAACGTATTCATTAAAATGGTTTCAAAAGTGAATTTTCAAAATTACACACTCATGTTAACGAACATCTGCATGCTGCCTCACTTAATTTAATATTTAACTACATGACTGCTGATTCTATACACTAGGCCAGCAGTGAAGTGTGGGCCACCATTCTGGCTCTGATCTGGCTTCATGGTTTCAAGATGGATGCAAAGGACGAGTGGGAGCTTCTGGCTGCAAAGGCTGTGTCATGGCTCAGTGCGCAAAAAGGTGATGGTTATACTGAGTTGCTACAGTCGGTCAGTTATTAAGATGCTAATTGAATATTTTATTTTGTGTTTCCTTTTTTTTTCCAGCACCGTCTGTGACAGAGTGTGTGGAAGCCGGAAATATATTGTTGGGTTGCAGTGTGCAAAAAACTGCCCTTGGCCTCTGAGTTTTTTATAAACTAACAACTTCTTTATGATTCATACACAGAAGCAGATTTACTTCATACTTCATCCACATTAATCTTTGCATCGTCCAACTTTATTATCTAATGTGCCTTATTTTATGCTGCATGTGTCCAAAGTCAGCTTTGTAAGAGTACCAGAGATTATTGCTTTTCTATTCTAACTTTAATGTTGCTGTTTGCTTGAAAGCATCAAATATTAAACAAATAAAAATACACATGAGTTTGGACCCATCATTCCTTCTAATGAGTCACCATGAAAAAAATAAATAATTTAATTTTAAAATATTTAAAAAGACCAACACACCTGGCCAGTTCTGTCTTTCAACACATTTTTTAAATCATGGTTGAGGAAAATATGCAGCTTAAATTCAAAGTCATAGTGAAGCATAATTCTTCCTTATTCCAATGCATATCTTTCACTTTTTAATTTATGTCATGTAAGTAAACAGCTGGACATAATTTCCACTAACAAATGAGACCTCATCATCAGCCATGTCTCACAGCGAGTGAAATCAAGGCCAGCAGAGGGAATGCATAGCTAGATTTGTTCTGCAGTCATGAGCCATCCATCACATACTCTTAATACAACCACAAACAAACTATAACTTGTTCATCTGAGTAATGGCGGCTACAAAAAAGCTATTTTTAAACCTCCATGTTTTACATTTTGAAACCAGGAACCTTTGCCCAGAAGGTAGAAACTGAAACTCACTATGCAACAGGTGTGAGCCATCAAGACAAATCAAACCAGCAAACTGCTGTAACGGTCTGGTGTACAGGGATGCTCGGCTCAGCTGTGGATCAGCCTGCTCAACCACTTAACAATTTGATCGAGTGAGTTTCTGTTTTTTACAGATAAGTATCCAACCAATGACCTTAAATAAAGATCAAACGGATTCAATGAAAGCGCACTAAAATAAACTCATCACGGTTGTATCAATGTGGAAACGAGATCAGAACATGGTTTCTTAACGGAGGGCTGCAGGCCTGGACTGGGACAAAAAAATCAGCCCTGATATTTTAGGTCCAGGCGTTACCATGTTCAGTCCAAAATGAAAAAAACAAAAAACAGATGTGACACGTGTAATGTGATCATCAGAGAATATGATGTTTATAAAACATTTATTATTATTTTATAAAGTTTGTCTTACACTGTGCTTAGCTCCTTGTATGAATGTGTAATCACATGTCTTTGATAAATAAAATATTTAATCTTGGATTTGTGTAATTTGTGGCTATTGAATAAAAGTTAGTCATGTATCCACTGATAAAAACAGATGGCTGAAAGAAATGTTTGATGTAAAAATGAAACACAGTGTTGTGCTGTTGAACTGTGAGTTTCTAAATCACCAATGTTTAAATGCCGAGAGGAGACTAGCAGCCCTGAGTCTACATGTAAAACATTAAACTCCATAGCAGTGATACCTGTTCTTACACAGGTATGCCTATTCTTTCTTATGAGACTTTACTGTCCCAATGAAACAAGAAGATCTTGTTTTAAAGCACATTTTTTGCCATCCCGTAATCTCAAGAATGTTTATGTTAGATTCTGTTTTTAATCAGGTTGTGATCTTAGAGTCAATCTCATAGCACTCGGCCTGTGCTTCAAGGATTCTGATAGTTAGTATGACTCCGGGGTTTTGACTCATTTAAGTCTGTGTTTTGCTGGGAGGAGAGAAGAGAGACATGTAAGACTGCAAGTCTGCTTCTTGGTCCCAACTCTGGATAGTCATGTTTTTAATATGTGTTTAATAAATTTTATTTAGAAATAAATTTCTAGAAATGAGAGCGGCTCCATCTAAGGAATGTTGTCTCTCCTAACAAGACCGGGTTTCCTCTGGAAAGTTTCCCAATTATCTATGAAGCCCACATCGTTTTTTGGACACCACTCAGACAGCCAGCAAGGAGAACATGCATCTAAATATGTCACTCCTGGTCTGACTGGGGAGGGGACCGGTGAAAACTACAGACTCCAATATTGTTTCCAAAGTTACACACCGATTCAATATTCATTTTGGTGACCTCCAATTGACGCAACCGGGTATCATTACTGCCGATGTGAATTATAATTTTACTGAATTTACGTTTACCCTTAGCCAGCAGTTTTAAATTTTCCTTGGGCAAGACACTTCACCCGTTGCCTACTGGTGGTGGTCAGAGGGCCCGGTGGCGCCAGTGTCCGGCAGCCTCGCCTCTGTCAGTGCGCCCCAGGGCAGCTGTGGCTACAATGTAGCTTACCATCACCAGTGTGTGAATGGGTGGATGACTGGTTGTGTAAAGCGCTTTGGGGTTCTTAGGGACTAGTAAAGCGCTATACAAGTACAGGCCATTTGTCATTTGTCATTATTCTACTTTTTGTTTTATTCTGTTGTTAAGTGTCCTTGAGTGTCTTGAAAGGCGCTTTTAAAGTAAATGTATTATTATTATTGGTAGTAGTGTTAGTAGCAGTAACAGTAGTAGTAGTAGTAGTAGTAGACCCCTCCCATGTTTTAAATGTACTTTAGAACAGCAGACAGCAACATCACAAATGAGTGGGCGGAGTGAGTTATGGGGTCTTCACACCCCTTTTCTCTGTTCGCCATTTTGGGCAGAAGGGCTGAGAGGAGAATATATGGATGTACTGGCTCACTCCCGGCGGCCCCTGTGGCTTGATCAGGCCCCTTCCGGGATGTGGAGATATTTATTATTTACTATAACTTGTTCTTATGTTGGTTTTTGCTGTGGTTTCGCTACTGTGTTATTTCCCTTTTTTTTTTTGGCTTGTTTTTATTTTTCCAGCAGGTGATCAAACAGATTCCAATTTTCTCTTATCTCTGTGTCTCTCTTCTCCTATTTTTTTGCTTTCCATCTCCTTCTGTTGAGCATCTTCCCAACTTCTCTTTTCTTCATCTTTCTCTTTCCCATCCCCCAGTCCTGTCCGTTCTGATTGTAATAATTTCAAAGTAAAGAAAAGAAAGAAATAATAAAGAGCTAATACACTTTGACAATCAAGTGGACCAGTGTGGCAAAAGCTGTAATGATCCATTTGGGAACATACAGTGGGGCAAAAAAGTATTTAGTCAGCCACCGATTGTGCAAGTTCCCCCACCTAAAATGATGACAGAGGTCAGTAATTTGCACCAGAGGTACACTTCAACTGTGAGAGACAGAATGTGAAAAAAAAATCCATGAATCCACATGGTAGGATTTTTAAAGAATTTATTCGTAAATCAGGGTGATCAGCCGTAAATCCTTAGATGGAGCCGCTCTCATTTCTAGAAATTTATTTCTAAATAAAATTTATTAAACACATATTAAAAACATGACTATCCAGAGTTGGGACCAAGAAGCAGACTTGCAGTCTTACATGCCTCTCTTCTCTCCTCCCAGCAAAACACAGACTTAAATGAGTCAAAACCCCGGAGTCATACTAACTATCAGAATCCTTGAAGCACAGGCCGAGTGCTATGAGATTGACTCTAAGATCACAACCTGATTAAAAACAGAATCTAACATAAACATTCTTGAGATTACGGGATGGCAAAAAATGTACTTTAAAACAAGATCTTCTTGTTTCATTGGGACAGTAAAGTCCCATAAGAAAGAATAGGCATACCTGTGTAAGAACAGGTATCACTGCTATGGAGTTTAATGTTTTACATGTAGACTCAGGGCTGCTAGTCTCCTCTCGGCATTTAAACATTGGTGATTTAGAAACTCACAGTTCAACAGCACAACACTGTGTTTCATTTTTACATCAAACATTTCTTTCAGCCATCTGTTTTTATCAGTGGATACATGACTAACTTTTATTCAATAGCCACAAATTACACAAATCCAAGATTAAATATTTTATTTATCAAAGACATGTGATTACACATTCATACAAGGAGCTAAGCACAGTGTAAGACAAACTTTATAAAATAATAATAAATGTTTTATAAAAATCATATTCTCTGATGATCACATTACACGTGTCACATCTGTTTTTTGTTTTTTTCATTTTGGACTGAACATGGTAACGCCTGGACCTGGCGGAGTTTGGAGTCTGACTGTTTGAGGCTGTGGACAGGTGTCTTTTATACAGATGATGAGTTCAAACAGGTGCCATTCATACAGGTAACGAGTGGGGGACAGAAAAGCTTCTTACAGAAGACGTTACAGGTCTGTGAGAGCCAGAGATTTTCCTTGTTTGAGGTGACCAAATACTTATTTTCCACCCTAATTTACGAATAAATTCTTTACAAATCCTACCATGTGGATTCATGGATTTTTTTTTCACATTCTGTCTCTCACAGTTGAAGTGTACCTCTGGTGCAAATTACTGGCCTCTGTCATCATTTTAAGTGGGGGAACTTGCACAATCGGTGGCTGACTAAATACTTTTTTGCCCCACTGTAAATCTGTTGGACTGGTAAACTAATATACTATAATAATACGGTATGAAAAATGACAAACATGAGAATTCTGTGTGTTTTCCTTCTTATCTGCAGACTAACAGTCCACAAGTTTGGTGCTCAGACTGATTTGTTTTCTGGAGATGGAGGAGAGAGAGCACAGAGGACAGAAAAGTGGAGGAGTGAAGGAGAAGGTGGTGCAGCTCAGTGTCCAATCAGGAGTGAGCATCTCTATATATGTATATAGAATATATATATTTCAAGTTTTTGTTTTGAGTTTTTGTTGTTTTTTGTTTTTTAAAGCAAACACTAAAACTGTCACCCACACCTCTGAAGATAAAGATTACTAATCATAAATAAAGGGAATATTATCACGATGAGGACACTATCAGAGGTAGTTCAGGGAACTGTTATACTTCATACCAGAAAAATCGTTTTTCTTTTCTTGTTTTTTTGGCTTGACTTCATGGTAGGCAAAATGAAGAAGAGTGCTTGATTGCGCCTAAGTAAGTAAAAGCTGCATGGCAAAACAACACACACCTTCACTGCAGATGCATGCACAGAAACCAGTATTTTTTGTATCTTAAATATTAAGCAGTGTGTGTACAGTAGTCAATATAATGGGATGTGTCCTAAAGCAGTGAAAGAAGAACTGAGTTTTTACAGCATTTTGCAATATTTAGGATTTTATTGAACACTTTTACCTTTCAACATTTGTAACATTAATGAGTAATGAAGCATTGCAGAATAATCTTGTGTTTTTGATTATTTATTATACACTACAAGTAAACAACAATAAGTTATCTGTCACATCTGTCAGAAGCTTGGATACATTTACTCCTACAAGGATTTTACTCTTATGAAATGTAAAAAGAACACTGAAATTATATTTTACAGAACACTGAAATTATATTTTACAGTTTTTCACATAAACTGTTTTGCTTTGCTTACAGTTTTATGCATTACAGATATCATCTTTCACTTGTGTATTTTAATGTGTTTCAGAACAATATTTCTGTTGTGCAGACTTACGGTTGGTAAACAGCAAATATCCAAGTCATTCAAAATAACATCTGTCATGTAGCTCCTGACTCCCTAAGAGTCAAAAGCTTTACAGTATTTTATGAAGACATACAAACGTTTATTTTTAAACTAATAACTGAGTCACAGGGTCAAAAATAAAAAATTAACAGTCAGTACTTTTGTTGTTCTTTTTGACAAATTCCTGTTAAATGTATTGGACCCTCTGTTTTTAGGTTTCATTTTTTTCATCTTGACTTCCTTGGAAATGCTAGCAAGAAGTCAGTTCAACAGATGTAACTTATAGTGAGATTCGAGGCGGTGCAGCATTAATATCAGAATTACTTAGTTTTGATTATTAATCCTCTGGTTGACCCCATATTGCATTTCTTCATCTTAAAATGATGCACAGTCTTTATGTGAAATGCACTGTCTTCTTGATATTTATCAACCCATCAGTTTGTATTTCTGGGTGTTAATAAAGTTCCAACTTTTGTATTGTAACGTTTTTGTGTTTTTCTTTCTTTAGTTTTTCAGACAACTCAAACTTTTATACACTTGTAATGAGTTGTGTGTGTGTGTGTGTGTGTGTGTGTGTGTGTGTGTGTGTGTGTAAGAAGTAGAGATGGACCGATCCGATATTACGTATCGGTCCGATACTGACGTAAATTACTGGATCGGATATCGGAGAGAAATAAAAAAATGTAATCCGATCCATTAAATATCAAAAAAGCACCTCACAAAACTTGCAACACGGCGTAACTCGGCTCATAACCGTAGCACGTCGGAGCAGTGTGTCACGTGATAGAGCAGCTGTGTGTATTTGTAGCCTCACTACCAATCCAGCATTTCATCTATGAGGAAGTGATCCCAGAGAGAAGTAAAGCAAGTGTGTAAGTTCATCTCTGAATGTTTGTAAAGCATTCCCACGTTAAGCTTAACAACCGATATATGGAGCGACTACCTCTTCTCTCTCCGTCCTTCTCCTGTTGCTACTTCAATCGTGAAACTGATCAATTATCAGCTGATCGGTTTTTCTGTCGCGAGTCCGTCTCTCTTGTTTGTTTATCGCCCACTTCGCGCCCAAAAGAGGAAACCAGTGGCTGAACAACAGCAGCACGTTTAAGCTTGATAAGCTGTTGTTAGAATTTATTTAATATTACTTTCTACACCAGGATCTTTTTCTAGGCAGCTGACGGTTGGTAACCGTGCAGGGGCGGATCTAGCAAAGTTTAGCCAGGGGGGCAGATAGGGCATTAACAGGGAAAAGGGGGCACAAAGACATACTTTTCTTTCTTATTCTCATTTAAAATGTGTTGCTTTTAATAATTAATTATCTGAATCTTACACCCAAAGTTTTGATCTGATGTAAAATGCATAGAAGTCCATTACTGTATATAGTAACTATTAAGTCTAATGTACCCTAGTAAGCTATAGTACTTTGGGAAGATACCATCAGTGCAGTCTGCAATTCTGTTGAATAAAGATGTTGAATCTATTTAATTATTCTTGAAAGATAATTGATTTCTGTGCATTTTTTTCACACTGCATCAAATTAAAGTAAAACGTCGATTAAGCATCATGAGGTGGAGGGTGGGGGGTTCCCTATGTTGTTTTTTTTTTGCTGGGAGTTTTTTAACCCTATTGGTTAGGTTGCTTCTCTTTAAAATACAAGAATAGGGAGGATGGAGTAGGTTTAAGTTTATTAGATTGATCAGTATTGCTGAACTATGAAATTGTCAGGGTTCTGGGTCTGAGCGACCCAGGATCCCTGGGCAGTCATGGACCGGTTATATTATATGTATTTTTGGTGTTTTGTTGCCCCCTCTTCTCCGTCCTTGTAGATATGAATGTGTGTGTGTGTGTGTGTGTGTGTGTATGGGTGCAGGTGTATCTGAACCCTTGTTTACAGGCGCCTTCAGGCATGGTGGGTGTGACCCCGCTAGGGGACTGGCCACACCCGAAGCCACGCACCTGCTGCTGATGAGGCCTCGTCGGGGGAGCTACTTAAGAGAGTCTTGGAGCTCCCACCAACGTGGGATCATTCCATGAGACTCCACGTTAGTCGTCCTGTTGAGCTGAGTTAGTGTGTGTATGCCCGCGGTTATATGTGTCCTGACGGCTGCGTCTATTGTGTCCCCACGAGAAGTGTGGAGCGCCAGACAGCAGCCAGCACGAGGAGTGCTGAGACATGGGAGCGGAGAGCACTGAGACACGGACTGTTCACGGAGAGACACGACACGGGAGTCAGGGAAAGCACGGGGATTTACTGTTGTTTTGTACCATACACTGTAAATAAAGTGCACTGTTTGCATCGCAGAGTACCGCGACTGGGTCCTCCTTTCCCCACATCCCCACGGTCTGCCAACACAGACCGTGACAGAAATATTTTGGGTGCAGTGTATTTTTTGCATACAGGTATAACAGAATAGCTTCAGTGTTTTTGTTTTGTTTGTTTTTTTAACTTGAGTGAATTTAGACTGAAGTTAAGCTGAAGTAATCCCATTAATTTATATGATTTTATTATTACATTAATATAGCACAAGGCTCACTTAGCTTTGGAGAAAAATAAGTGGTAGAAATGTCCCCCAAAGACCTACTTTTTTATTTTCTTACTTTTAGTACATTTTAGAGCCTCTGCTTTTTCGGTTTTACTTGAATAAAGAAGTTGGATCATTACCTCAACCTTTACTGGAGTATTTTGAGCACTAGTATCTGTACTTAAGCACAGAATCCCAAAAAGTTGATTCTGTTCCTGTGGAAGTAGCATTTCCAGTGGGAGAAACATTTCATCACAAATCCAAGTGACTTCTTCAGCCTCAGCATCCAAAGCCAACATCTGTTTAATTAGCTGATAAATAAATGTTGGCCACTTTCAGTTCCCATTCTAACCTGTTCAGGTCATCAAGGCGCTGAGGTTTTTATATATCGAGTTTCCTGGGATTAGAATCCTGTCTCGTATTGAAATTGTCTTTCCAGTCTTAAATGTCCAGCACTGTTCGCTCTAGTTGTCTTTTATGAAATAATATTCAGTTCTCATGCCAGAGTCTAGTATATAATCTGATGGCTGACCCTGAGTATGTATGATGAATTTCAAAACGCCATAGTCCATATTCCCAGGGTAGAGTGGCACCCCTGTAACAGCTACCAGCCCCAGAGACCACATGTCAGTTGCTTCATTATATGGAATATGAAGCATGACTTCAGATGCCCTTTAATAAACTGTCTGTATACAGGGAGTGCAGAATTATTAGGCAAATGAGTATTTTGTCCACATCATCCTCTTCATGCATGTTGTCTTACTCCAAGCTGTATAGGCTCGAAAGCCTACTACCAATTAAGCATATTAGGTGATGTGCATCTCTGTAATGAGAAGGGGTGTGGTCTAATGACATCAACACCCTATATCAGGTGTGCATAATTATTAGGCAACTTCCTTTCCTTTGGCAAAATGGGTCAAAAGAAGGACTTGACAGGCTCAGAAAAGTCAAAAATAGTGAGATATCTTGCAGAGGGATGCAGCAGTCTCAAAATTGCAAAGCTTCTGAAGCGTGATCATTGAACAATCAAGCGTTTCATTCAAAATAGTCAACAGGGTCGCAAGAAGCGTGTGGAAAAACCAAGGCGCAAAATAACTGCCCATGAACTGAGAAAAGTCAAGCGTGCAGCTGCCAAGATGCCACTTGCCACCAGTTTGGCCATATTTCAGAGCTGCAACATCACTGGAGTGCCCAAAAGCACAAGGTGTGCAATACTCAGAGACATGGCCAAGGTAAGAAAGGCTGAAAGACGACCACCACTGAACAAGACACACAAGCTGAAACGTCAAGACTGGGCCAAGAAATATCTCAAGACTGGTTTTTCTAAGGTTTTATGGACTGATGAAATGAGAGTGAGTCTTGATGGGCCAGATGGATGGGCCCGTGGCTGGATTGGTAAAGGGCAGAGCTCCAGTCCGACTCAGACGCCAGCAAGGTGGAGGTGGAGTACTGGTTTGGGCTGGTATCATCAAAGATGAGCTTGTGGGGCCTTTTCGGGTTGAGGATGGAGTCAAGCTCAACTCCCAGTCCTACTGCCAGTTTCTGGAAGACACCTTCTTCAAGCAGTGGTACAGGAAGAAGTCTGCATCCTTCAAGAAAAACATGATTTTCATGCAGGACAATGCTCCATCACACGCGTCCAAGTACTCCACAGCGTGGCTGGCAAGAAAGGGTATAAAAGAAGAAAAACTAATGACATTTTTTGTTAAGTTGCCTAATAATTATGCACAGTAATAGTCACCTGCACACACAGATATCCCCCTAAAATAGCTAAAACTAAAAACAAACTAAAAACTACTTCCAAAAACATTCAGCTTTGATATTAATGAGTTTTTTTGGGTTCATTGAGAACATGGTTGTTGTTCAATAATAAAATTATTCCTCAAAAATACAACTTGCCTAATAATTCTGCACTCCCTGTACAGGCACTAGGATGATGCAATGATGTAGTAAATCTGTTTACACACACACACACACACACACACACACACACACACACACACACACACACACACACACACACAATTAAACAGGCATTAATCTTAGCTGACCAACTGTAGCAACTCAGCATAACCATCACAAACTGAACACTTACTTTTGTGTTTACTTCCATTTTATACACTCAGCCTTTGCAACCAGAAGCTCACACTCCAAAGTAGCATTTACAACCAGATATACAGATTTTTATCTATCACCCTCGATGAATCACTACAGTATCGTGGTGGGGGAATTTGCAGGAGCAAATGAGTCCTAGGTGAGAGACCAGACAAAGAACAATTCAGAAGTAACTGGCTACAAGACCAAGTGACGAGTTCACCTCTAAATGCCACCATTTAAAGAGAAAATGAAATGTTCATCCAGAAAAACACATACTGAAACTCTCCTTTAAATTGTACAGTAGATCGTATTATTGTACAATCTACTGTACAATTTAAAGCCCCTTGAGGCAACTGTTTTTGTGATTTGGTGCTATATAAATAAAATTGAATTGAATTGAAGACTTTAATGCATAGAACCAAGTCTGTGTTACCAAATCATGTGTTTTATTATTGTTGAGTCAGCAACATTTGACAGGAGGTTATGTTAGTGACAATGAAACAAGTCAATCACATCTAGTGGAAGAGAAAGAATGAACACACCTTCTGATTGAGCTTCTACAGTAGATGTCAGAAAGTGTATTTGGAGTATTCAGATAATTCTGCAGACACGTGTTACAGTGTTTAATCCAATGTTAAATACCAATTTGGATTTAAGGAAAATAATGATTTTATAGAATAGAATAGAATTCAACTTTATTGTCATTGCACATGCACAGGTACAGGGCAACGAAATGCAGTTTGCATCCATCCAGAAGTGCTTTAGTGATATAGATATATTACAATATATATTAGCAATAATATAGATATGTGAGTATATTACAGAAATGGGTCTATTATGGTATGTTATTATGGTATGTTATTATGGTATGTTATAACAATTAAAGGGTCAGACTAAAGAAAGCAACACAGTATAGTGTAAGTCAGTATCCTTCTGCTTAACAGTGCTGAAGGTGAGGTCACTTTAAGAAAACCCTCAGAGTCCCAGAGCTTCTTTCTTCACGCTGCAACGCAGCAGGACATTTCCAGCATCCACACACTCTGACACACACGGTGCTAAAAACACAAAACACACAATGATTATAGAAATTGATATGGGGGGGAAAAGCTGACTATAGCATTTTATTTTCATTGTGATGATTACTACCTTTGTGAGCTTGGAGCCATGAGGCAGCCTTCACAGCCAGAAGCTCCCACTCATCCTTTGCATCCATCTTGAAACCATGAAGCCAGATCAGAGCCAGGATGGTGGCCCACACTTCACTGCTGGCCTAATTCATCAAGTGAAAGACAATCAGATCAAACAGGAAACATGAAAATTATCATCTTAATTTCTGCAAATAATATAAATGTAAAATAAGACAGTGATATACTTTAAGAATTTCTGATGATGAAAATGATTTCTGCTGCTTTGTGGTTACTGGACAATATCAGACTTTAGTGCAGCTCAGTGGTTGCTCATGAGTGTTGTAACGTGCGGTGGAGATGAAGCCAGCCGCGGAGGTGTGCAGGTGGATAGCGAATGAGCAATAGCTTCTGACTTTCCAAAAAGTACTCATTTATTTACAATATCAAAAATAAAAGTGCCACACATTACTAAAGAGCACACTAGTCCGCGTACACACGGGAGCAGCCATTACAGGAGGAGTGCGAAGACTAACAAAAAGGGGGTGACACACCAGTCATGAGACAGGAGGCGTCGCCATGTGGTCATACACTGCATTACAATAGCAACTGTTACATAGTCCCCCCTGGTGAGAAAAAGACTGTCCTCAGTCGTACACAGCTGAAAAAGCACACACCACACCTAACAGTACCCTACACATAGAGGTTACAGCTAAGATTGGTGCACACACACAGGGCAAAAGACCATTTAAAAATGAAATTGGTGAAAATAAGACGAATATGTACAGTGGAAAATCAGTTTTCTTAGTTTTTTTTCACTTTTTTTTTTTTTTAAGTAAATGCCAAGAACGAACCTTAATGCACTAAAGAGCCATAAAACTGGATTAAGTAGAGCAAACAGAAACATCTACATATCACGACTCAAAATAACAATGCAACAAGACAGCATCAAACAGGTTTAACCAAAACATTTCACTTCAGATCAAGCCTGGTTGTGTGAAAATCATGAGTCCATCTTTTGTTGCTCCAGCCAGACGTAACTCTGGGGCAACGTCTGGCCCTGAGATTATAATGTCCACCAGCAGCTGGGTGCTGGACAGATCTGGGTGAAAGACTGTCTGAAACAGCTCCCACACCAGAAGAAGAGTCAATGTCCGGTAAATCAAAGGGGAATGGCTCAAAGTCAATGTCAGTGTCTGCAGGGCGGCCAGGGTGGGTCTGAGAGTCAGAGTTCAGATCCCCTGCGGTCTCTCTCCCAGCAGGCGATGAAACAAAATGTTCTTTGGAAGTGAGAGAGTCCCAGGTATGGAACGGTTGCATGTTCACAACATGATAAACACCTGCATCCACCCAAGTGAGCTTGTAATTAACATCACTGAGTCTCTGAGATACACACAATGGTCCCTCAAACAGTGGTGCAAGTTTAGCAGTAAAGTTAGACTGAGCGTCTGACCTGGGGTGCGTCTTAACTCTCACAAGGTCACCAACACGAAACGTGGCATGTCGATGTCTCAAGTCATAGTAGGGCTGCACGATTAATCGTTAGAAAATCGCGATCTCGATTCATACTTATGTGCGATCTCATTTCCAAATGACAACGATTTAAAAAAAAAAAAAAAAAAGACGAAGACGATTGTACCGCATTTTGATCCGGGACATAATCTGCATGAAAACAAGCGCTCACTCTTCCTGCTCAACAAATGACAAGGGCGGAGCCTTATACCACATGATACAGAAGCTGTGCCCAGTGTTGCCAACTTAGCGACTTTGTCGCTATATTTAGCGAGTTTTCAGACCCCTTAGCGACTTTTTTTTTGAGAAAAAGTCGCTAAAAAAGACGTGAAAGCGCGTATCGCTTTTACTCTCAACAAGCAGCGGGTGCTGTAACGCAGTCAGTTCTTCTTTTACTCTTTTACTCTTATGCTGTTTTGTGGATCACAAGGTTTAAAACTACTTATAAACACACACACACACAAAGTAACTCCACCAGAGTGCCTATTTCGGGTCACTTTTGCCGGTCCAAGCCCGGGTAAAGGAGCAGGGTTGGAATTGTGACATTAAAAAAACAATAATTGCTAAAAGAAATTTAATTTGTAGTTCTAAATAAACTCTAAATGCATTTAGGACGTTTTTTAATTACTTTATGTCTCTTCCACGATATTATTTCTCTCTCCAACAGCATAGGTACAATTAGATTAGCATGACCAATTATGCAAATTAGGCGATGACGTCATTTAGCGACTTCTAGCGACTTTTAGGACAGCCAATAGCAATTTTCCTTACTGAGGAGTTGGCAACACTGGCTGTGCCGTGTGATGCTAAAATTAGCAGGGAAAAAACAACGGAGAGCACGTCAGGGATGACGAGAAAGTGACAGGAGAAAATCCGTCCCCGTCAGCCACCCAAACATCAATAACGGGAACCTTATACAGCGCTTCCCTATACCCGTCGAACTCCCGCAGGCACAAAGAAATTAGAGGCTATTCCTTATCACCTGACCAAAGATATGGCTCCCATCAACACTGTGCAAAACGAGGGATTTAGGAAAATGATCAACACCCTAGACAAACGCTACACAGTGCCGTCCCGCAACTATTTTTCTATTGTTGCACTACCTGCTCTATACACGCAGTGTCGAGCAACGGTGGAGACGGAATTTCAAGCAGTACAACATTTTGCGGCAACAACAAAACATGAGACATTTGTTGTTTTTATGTTTATTTATTGTTTTTATGTTCAGTCTCAACTGTTACGAAGTTGATGTGCAGTTAATAAGTGCAATAAATATTTATACTGGAAAAGAAAATCGTGAGAGAATCGTGATCTCAATTCTAAGCAAAAAAATCGTGATTCTCATTTTATGCAAAATCGTGCAGCCCTAAGTCATAGTAACATTTTTGTCTGTCATGGCTATAGTCCAGAGCTGCTTTGGCGTGGTTGTGAGCTTCCTGCAGGGAGGCTCTCAGAGATCTGGTAAAAGTTCAGTCGGCCTGTCACAGGTCAGAGGCAAAGGGTTGCGTGACAGTGCGTCGGGAACTTTGTTTTGTGCACCAGGTTTGTGCACTATTGTGAAATCAAAGTCCTGCAAATGAAGTGACCAGCGGGCGAGTCGGCCCGTTGGGTTTTGACAAGACATGAGCCACCTGAGACTGTTGTGGTCAGTGAAGATAGTAACATGAACACCTTCAACATATGGGTGGAAGTGTTCCAGAGCCCATATCACAGCAAGGCACTCCTTCTCTGAAGTGCAGTAGGGGAGTTCAGCTTTGTGAAGGGCGCGACTAGCAAAAGCCACAACATACTCACGACCCTTGTCATCCTTTTGCATCAACACTGCCCCAAGACCAATGTCACATGCATCGGCGTGAATGGAAAAGGGACGGTTGAAGTCTGGAACTGTTACAGTGTGAGTGTCTGATATACAGATGCTTATTTTCATGCAGCAAGAAGGCCTACAGTTAGTCTGACTTTATTTCCATTTGTTTTCTGTTGTGTTGTAATTCTAGTTTTCATTCAGATCATGCTATGGAATTTGTTATACAGTATTTTACATTTGTGTTACTATTTCAACAGCCAAAGCAACAGCCCACCTTTTCAGGCTTTGACTTTTCCACCTCCTCGTTGGTCTGTCCCAGTGCAGCAGCCAGAGCTGGATCAAGCAGCCAGCAGCCAGACGCCTCCTGCAGGGAGACTAACTGCAGCAAAGGGTCTCTGGGTGGCTGCTCAGGCACAGCAGCTGGAAAATCTAAGATGCAATAAAAACAAAACCTGATTATGGTGCTAGATGAGACAACATAAAGTGTATATGACTAACCAATGCACAAACCATTACACCTTAAACTGTTATAAATAACGTCTTATTTGATTAATTTGAATATCTGTCAAAAATGTAACGTTAAATATAATTACCAAAGCAATTCATGTGACAAATTGTGTATTTACAACAGCCTTAAAACTGACAACACCACACACCCCAGCATTAGACTTTATGAATTGAACAGGCGGAAGTTAGTCGGATTTTAATCAGATGAATACTGACGAAATGATGTTATATAAGGTCTTGTTCTCATGCTTTATAATAAAAATATGTCTCCAATTTGCTAAATCCAAGAGGTCAGAAGACACTAAAGCAAAGAAAACTTAATAACAGTAAATCCTCACTTTTATCCATTTTATTATTTTATTATTATTGTTTTATTATTAAGGGTCCTAAAAGAGCGTGCAGACCAACTGGCTGGGGTCTTCACTAAGATCTTCAACACTTGACTGTCCCAGTCCGGCATCCCGCCGTGCCTAAAGTCAGCCACAATTGTCCCACTGCCAAAGCGTTCTAACATTAGCAGCCTCAACGACTACCGACCAGTTGCTCTAACACCTGTTATAATGAAGTGCTTTGAGAAACTGGTCCGACGTCACATCATGTCCTGCCTGCCACCCACACTCGACCCGCTCCAGTTCGCATACAGAGCTAACAGATCAACTGAAGATGCCATTGCTACAACGCTCCACACCACCATCTCTCACCTGGAAGTGCAGGGCCGTTACGCCAGGCTGCTTTTTGTTGACTTTAGCTCTGCTTTCAATACGATACTCCCGGACAGACTAATAGTTAACAACCTGTGTGTAGATAACAACCTGGACCTCAATACCACCAAGACAAAAGTCGACTTCAGAAGGAGGAAGTCTGAGCTGCAGCCTGTCAGCATCAACGGGGAGTGCGTGGAAAGGGTCTCCAGTTTCAAGTTTCTGGGTGTGCGCATAGACACAGGCCTCCAATGGAGCTCTAACACCTCTGCGGTTTTAAAGAAGGCCCAACAGCATCTCCACTTTCTGAGAATCCTCAGAAAAATGGACCTGAAGAAGGAGCTGCTGACCGTCTTCTACCGCTGCTCCACTGAAAGTGTGCTGACATATTGCATCGGTGTGTGGTTCTCCAGCTGCACCACAGCACACAGAAAGGCACTCCAGAGGGTCATCAATATAGCCCAAAAAATCATTGGACATCCTCTTCCCTCCCTGAAGGACCTGTACAGCACTCGCTGTCTCAAGAGGGCACGCAGCATCCTACGGGACTGTAAACACCGAGGACACCGGGTGTTTAAGCTGCTGCCGTCTGGCAGGAGGTTCAGGCTGCTGAGGTCCCGAACAAATAGACTCAAGGACAGCTTTTACAACAGGGCAATAGCCCTGATCAATGCAAATAGCTGACCTGATTGGCTACCTCCCTGGACTTTTTTTTTTGGGGGGGGGAACAATGTTTAAAACAATAACAATAATAATATTTATATTTATAAGAAGGTGCAATAATAATTAATGTGCAATAATAACAGTGTTCAATACACATACACTTATTCTTCATTTGTTTTATTACTAATTTATTATACTGTGTTGTTTGTGTTGCGTTGTGATGTGTCGTATTGTGTGTTGTGTTATACGTAGTGCCGACGTAGGACAGTTTTCCAATTTCATTGTACTACTGTACTATGTATGACTGTGCAGTGACAATAAAGAGTTCTCATCTTATTAGAATATTAGACTAATAAATTATTCAGCAGGAGAAAAGTGGATCTTCTGTCAAAAAAGGCATAAAGTAGAATTAACTGCTACCACCAGCAGCTTAACAGCTCAACATTGCTCATTTGCTGTTGTAGTTTATTGTATATGTCACATATTCTCAAGATTGCTGTAACAATTTCTACATGCAGTAGTTAGAATATAGAATAATAATTTGCTCAACTTCAAAAATGTATTGATATATAGAGTGCCTTGTCCTTGATTTTTATATATTGTGACTGTCGTCTGTCTTAAACTACACTATTAACGGCTTATTACTGAAATCGCATCCATCTTTTTGCACTTTAATAAATATAGTGAGGTATTTTTCCCCAGAGGCACTGCATAATCACTCTGTGATTAAATCTGTCTCAGTTAAGGTAAATGACTGCAGAGAAAGCGTGGGGTTATTTCTGTAGACTCAACATTCTTTTGTCCAAATGGACTCTGCCGTATGTGTCCATGCAAGATGACTGCAGCATGGAAATACAAAAGATGCTTTGCTCTGAAATTCTCATTCTTACACGAGGCACTCCTGTGGCTGGTTTTTTAGGGGTTAAAATGACCATAGCTTACCCTCGCATTCCTCACAATATCTTCAAGGTAAAGTATGTTGACCACGCCACAGTCGTGTATCTGGAGTGACAGTGGGCTGGAGAACAGCTAAAACCCATCCACTCAAAAATCAAAACTATTGTGATGTTCTCAGTGCAGTCATCCAGGTGTGAGTTGCAGCATTTTTGGGGGATGGAAGGTTAGTGCAGAGGTTTCTGTAAAAATGTTTCCACTGTCGCTTACTGTATTTACACAAAACACATCTTTGTTTCTTTTCTGTTTAGTGTTTCACTTACCTTGTGAAGCCATAACACACTGCTGGGCTTCTGAGGAAAAACGTTCTAGATTAAAAAAAGAGAAGAAATAAAGACATTACAACAAATCTTTATTATTTTGAACTTGTATGATAGGTTTGTAGCATAAACATATTCGCTGAAACGTTAAGGACAATTTAATTACACAGCAAAGCAAGACACGAGTAGGCAAAGTTCTTTATGTTTCTCGAGCACGGGAGAGAACTGGACAAACGCCGTTCCTTCGCTTGACCCCAGCGTCTCTCATCTGCTCCCCCGTAACACTGCTCTTTTATTGAGGTTACATGAATATGCATAGGCGTATTAACATACGACGTATACATACACACAAAGAGTACCTTGCCTGTGCGTTGTGTAAGTATATGTGTGTGTGTGTGTGTGTGTGTGTGTGTGTGTGTGTGTGTGTGTTGGGGGGGGGGGGGGGGTTTAGAAGACCGATTAAGACTTCCCTAAACTTGCTGGTCTGGAAGTTCAGCAGTTCATCTAAACGAAAGGCACTTAGACTAAAACTGACATAGCTACGTTTATCCTACCATAAAACAAGAGAAGGTACGACCTCTCCCATGCTCCCAGGATGTGGGTGTGAATGCCAGAACACTCTGGAATGCACACAAAGCCTTTGCAGACTCCTAGGGATCGCACATCCTATCACTACACAATCGATTATACACCTCTAAGCATATATGGTTAAATATTTCTAAGCATAAATGACAACAATATAAACCTAACATTGTTAAAATGTAAAGTTTTTAAAAATGCAACTTTTTACACACTGACTTAGAGCACATTGCAAGTGTTTAAAACGAGTGAGTCATTTAAAACTATAATTAAAATCACAAAAAGATACAACTTTGAATATTAATGTTGGAACTGTATCCTCACCCAGAAATTAAAATTCATGGTTTCAAAAAAAAAAAAAGTATACATATATACATATATATTAGGGGTGCAACGATACACAAAATTCACGGTTCGGTTCGGTTCGATACTTTGATGTCACGGTTCGATATTTTTTCGATACAAAAAAATGTTCATGCATTTTTAATTTGTCATTTATTAAAATTATAAATATATATTTTAACTCAAAAGTACAGTTTTTAAAATTAACCCTAACCCTTGTGCGTGTTTTTTATTTTGACAGCGAATGCTGCGCACCTGCGGACCACTTATGTGCAGCCCTGGTTATTTAGCTCGTCATATTGCAGCCACAGAAATTCTTTTGTCCATGAAACCATAAAGCTGCACTTTCTTTTTGCCTTATAGTCTGATTTGTCATAACTTCTCCGTTTTGTGGTAAGCTTTTCTTTGGCTGTCACTTCTTCACCCTGACCTGTCTTATTTGGCTCAGCAGAACTAAAATGCTTTTACACGCACTCACATAAGCTCAGCGATTCTCTGCGCGATCAACCTCTCACATGTTTAAGCTGCGGGAGATTTCACTTGTCATGTTTGCATAGTAAGCTAACGATTAATAAGACGATGTCAGAGGAATTGGTGCACAAATTATCATCACTCACAGATCAGTGCTGTCGCTCTCTATACACAGTTCACACGATTGCAAAGTGAAAGCAAAAAAAACAAGCGCAAATTCAAACGCGACTTCAATATGTCACATATTGACAGTGGCTCACCGATGCCAATGACATAATTACCCAGCTACATTTCTGAAAGAATGCAAAAGCATTGACATATATTTTTCCTACAATAGCCTGACGGGCAGGGAAGAGATAGATTTTGGTAGCCCGACTGAAAAAAATCGCTAGCCCCGGGACATCGGGCTAGCAATATTGCAAGCCCTGTATCTGATTGAGGAATCACTCATCTTTGGAAAAGAGAGTTTATTACAGAGAAATGGCTCTTTCCAAAATAAAAGGCTAGACGGCCAACACGTTAACGAGCTAACTGCGCTAACACACTAGTTCACACCAATGTAATTGAGCATTGCATGGCACATCCAACATACTGTTTTACTTTAGTCCATGACTCGCTTACCTTCAGGGTCATACGTCACATGAAAACCAAAATAATTCCAAACGCCAGATCTGAATGAGGTTCAATTTGGAGAGCTTAACTTCTGTCTCGCTAGCTTGCCCTGCGCTCTTCCTTCTGACTATGCTGTCTGTGTTGAGCGCTCAGTGGATCTGCGCTGGACAGTGCAGCCTAGGCGGAGTAGTCGAACACAGATTCACTGAGCGCTCAACACAGACAGCATCGTCAGAAGGAAAATTGATAAAATAAATTACAAATGCTGTATTGTTCGATACATATGCGTACCGAACCGAAAGCACTGTATCGAACGGTTCAATATCGATACGAATATCGTTGCACCCCTAATATATATGTATACTCTTTTTTTATTTTCAGTCCACAAACAACATGTAGATTGGTTAGGCAAACTCCCAAGCACACTCAAGTATCGTTGAGAGGATAAAGAGCACTGGTCCAGTGTTAAAACAGAAATGTGTTTGTTTGCGTCTGTGTTTTTGAAAATGCATGAAGATATGTTGTTCTGCCCAGGGGCGGAGCGTGGGGGTGGCTTACTGGGCTTAAGCCCGGGTTGTTTTGTCAGAAGCCCGGGGTATTTTGGAGTGTAATTTTTTCATAGTTAGATGCCTGGCTGACAACTGTATAAAACAAAAAGTACACACAATATTCGAAGCACATAGTGCACACTGTGGGAATTTACGACTGTGCGTGAATCCCCCCTGATATTGGTATGATCCGAGCTCAGGCACTAAGCGACTGAGCGAGGGGGCGGGGCAGCTGCTACCCGTGAGTGCGCTGTTGGGAGAAACGGAGCCAGCCATACTAAGGAGAGCTTAAGTTTGAGCAGGTACCAAAGCAAATCATTCGTACTGTACAAATAATGTAAATATGACGGTGAATCACGAAAGATTGATATCAAACTGATCACTTGACCAATATTACGTTACTTGCTCTTCAAGTGAATCAACAAATGGCGAAATGAAAAACCGAACAAATGCTATTTTTTTTTAGAGTCTTAGCTTACGTGTGTTTATTTCATATTTTCAGTTCTTACCCTCCCCGACTAAATCTGTTTCAGTAATGTACTGAAACATAAGAATGGACATTAGAGGGTTCTTTCAAAGAAAAAACTCAGGTAAATGTTATTTTATATATTATGCTTTGTATGTTGTTCAGTATATTTCTATGCAAAACAAGAGGGATTTCAGTACATAGCAGGATATTCACATTTGTAACCAGATATTTACATACACTTTAGGGATAAAACATAAAACATTTTTACTGTACAACATCAATTTAGAGTAAACTTTTGTTTTAGATTTAAATATTGAAATATATTTTGAATTAGTTAAATGTCAGAATAAAGAGAGACAGAGCTCTCTGTTTTTTATCACTTTCATCAAATGTAGGAGTACATATACACTAAGTTTATTGTTAATTAATAAGAAACTCCAGACGATTCCATTCTGAGCTGAAGAAGCTTCTGATAGGTTAGTAGAGTCCATGTGAGTAAATTGGTGGCACAGCTGTGGATGCATATAAGGCAAAACACAGAGCCTGTTTCTTTGACATGGGAAAATCAAGAGATGTCAACCAAAACACCAGGAAAAGAACTGTGGAGCTCCATAAGTGTGGCTCAATTTTGAATACAATTTGGTGCCATTTGCAATTAAGAAATACAGATAGTTTCTCTCTTTACTCTTAAAGTTAACAAATATGTTTTTTTATATTTATCAATCTAAAAAAAAAATAAACATTTAGTCTGATTTGATGTTACAATTAAAAAAGTGTTTTTATCTGAAGAGTTTGTAAATATCTGTATATTTGATGATTGTCAGCACAAAGAGAGAGAGAGGAACAGAGAGGGAGATGGAGAATGAGGACAGAACAGAGATGAACAAGAGCAGGTGAGACACACATGTTAGTCAAATGGTCGTTTGCCAAAAGTATCACCGTATCACAGGTCCTCATGTATCTCGTACCTAGTGTTTCTTTTTAGGTTTACTATTTTTCAAATTCTATATTTATTAAGTTATGCAGCTTGTTTGCACAACAAGGCTAAATAATTATATAAACTTTTCTCAATCTAAATATTGTACTTTGGTAAAATTAAAAAATAAATGTAGTGCAAGTCTATGATGATTTTTAGTGCTACTATCATCTAGTTCCGATTCTGGTTCTGTCTTGGTTAAATCCCAAGTAGTCCTGATTTTGAACTGTTGTAGTCCTGTTTTAATTCTGGATCAGTTCTGGGTCTGGTTGAATTGGGGTTTAGTCCTCGTGTCTTGATACAGCCCTGATTTTGTTCTGCCTTGCTGCTTAATTAAAAAACTAGTTTAAGGTGTCCTGCACATGTGATATATATTTTTCCCTATATGAAGTCGTTGTTTTTTGAACAAAACTCAAAACAGAGCCAATTAATCTTTCAGTCATTTCTACCCCCCCCCCCAAGGGAAAAAAAGAAAATCCCACATGCATACTACCCTTTTGGGCTAAGCCCCGGGTGTTTCAAATGTCTGGCTCCGCCTCTGGTTCTGCCATTTAATTTTTTACTTACTTTTATGCAGAAGATCACCAACTGAAGTAAAAACAAAAAAGAAAGAAAGAAAAGGGAGTCAAAATATTTCATAACAATTTGTTAAAGAGAACAATTAATGGACTGACTTCGCCTGCATCCTGTTCTCTGATTGGTTGCTGAAGTATTTCTACCAGTTGCTCACCATCCGCGATTTGCACAATTGTCTATTTCCATTGTTTTCTAGTCTTAAGCTTTTTCATGTTAGTTCTTTTCCAATTACTTGTCCATCCTGCGTCAAGCACTATCTGCCACATGTTTGATTTAGCAGTTAAGACGAGATGATTTGAAAACAAAATATAAATGAAGCTACTGGATTCTGATTTTACTGCAGTACCTTACAGTTCATTATAAGTAGTCTTTCAAGTCTATGTGGTGTTCAATAATATTCTGAATATATCAAAATGTTGTAAAAGTTCAACCTTCTTCAGTCACCATGTGGTGTGAATGAGACATGGCGGGTCCAGGGATCATAGGTTTGAGCCATTTTATTCAATATTTGTCACACCACAACACACACCAACCCCTGAGTCCCTGTGTTTATAACTAGGCGGGTGTGATTAAGGATGCCGTGCAGGTGCGTCCGCCCTCCCTGCACGGCACCGCAGACCATGCCCCACCACTTTAAGATACTCTCTGTTAATATGTTAATGATGGCAAACGAAGAAAGACAGACGAAGCATTTTACTTTCAACATTTCAAATAAAATTCAAAGAGAAATGTGTTGGTTTGTTTACATTTATTTTTAAACATATGTGCTGTTCTGCCATCCAGCTTTTACGTATACTTACCCCACCAACTAAACTTCAGGAAGGCCCCAACTGTGAAGTCAAGAGTTAAAAAAAATAAATTAGGGTTAAAACATTTAACAAGAATTTGCTAAAATAACAACAAAAGTACAGATTTTTAATATTACTGTGGTGATATATAAATACAACACAAATATTACAAACAGTATTTTAGGTTTATCTTAGCAGTCTAGTTTTTACATCCTGCGAGGACCTGTAACTCATTCAGAAATTATATTCCCAAATACATTAAGAAGGCAAGTGGAGATAATGTCCCCAACTAATAAAAGCAAAATAGTTTACATAAAATGTAAAACACAATTTCAGTTATTTGGACTTTTGACATATCATAATCTTATTTGTGTTATTTTATAGCTCTGAAGTCCTGAATGTTGTAAATGTAGGAAGTAGTAAACACAGTCAAATCCTTCTATGAATAAGTGTAATCAAAGTTTTGACACATAATGCAAATTTTTCTTCTACTCCCACTTTTTGTTGCACACTCGTAGTATACAATAAATAATCTAAAATACTGGATTCTGATATTATGCTGTGCCACAAAACTCATAACAAAAATGTAAAATGTAAATATGTTCAATTAAATTATAAATGTTGCAAAATGTTGAACGAACCTGATTTTCTTCATTTACTGATGTAGCATACATCCTGTCTACCAAGGCAAGTACTGCAGCTACACTACATACAATATTTAATATATAAAACTTCAAGTTAAAACAGAAATATTTTGTTTCTGTGCCTTCATTTGCATAGCTGTGTATGTGTGTGTGTTGATTTGTCATTCAAATTTTACTTACTTATGGGCAATGGACCACTCTTGATGCCTACAATGAAGTCAAGCCAAAAAAAAAAAAAGAAAGTCAGATTTTTCTGGTATTTGAAGTATAACAGCACTAAGTTGATGTTATTTTGGTGATATAACACAAAGGCAAATATTACAATTGGGTTTTAGAGCTTCCTCTTTTCAGTCCGTGTCATTTCAAGACTTTTTCCCTTTCACAGTTCTCTCATCTCTAATTGGTCACTGCAGTATTTACACCACTTGCTCATTACACTTTTTTGGGGTCAGATTTGTCAGATTACCTAGTTCTATTGTTCAACAGTATTTAGTTTTTTTCCCCTCAGTTTATTTTGATTCCTTGAATCATGTGTTTAGTAGTAAATCTCACGTTTTGTTTAACTGCCGTCCCTTTTAAGGACTCATTGAGCTGACTCTAGTATATTCTGCTCTTCACTATATCAAAAAATTTATATGCAAAATAAAACAAAAACCTGCTGACTGTAATAGTATAACACAGTACACTCTTATGCTTTTTTGCTCTTAGCATTTTCATTGTGCTGATTTCACTCACACTCAGGTAGATGTTTAAATGTGTTAAATCTCAGGGACACAAGCACACCTCCATGCACACACACAGTTTATATGTAACATAGGATTTTGAACAGCAAACTAATGAAGCTGTAAGATGAAAAAAGGAGATAAAGTATGAGTTCAGGACAGGTTAGTATTTATAGAGTTTCCCTGGCAACAGACTTTGGCGGTGCAGCTCTGCACTATAGACATGCATAGATGTATCTTGTACTACCATTGATCTTTTTAACTTTCTAATGCTACTGACATATGCATTAGAAATGTGCTTTGAACCATCTCTGATGTTGTCCTAATCATGATAATATTCCTTTTATTTATGATCAGTGATCTTTATCTTCAGAGCTGTGGGTAACACTTTTAGTGTTTGCTTAAAAAAAAAAAAAAAAAACCCTCACAGGGTGTTGGAAGATTTCTCTGTACAAGAGGTCCAAGAGGAGCATTGCTTTCAGCTTAATGAAGCTTTCATATGCTGCATCGGTTCATTCTAGTTTGTTCAAATAAGCTCTCAAGTGGATCAACTACTCTTGTGCTGTTCGGCAAAAATTTGCTGAACCACGACCTAGGAAGGAGTAAAGTGCAGCCATGTCCTTTGGTGCAGGAGCTTCAGAGATGGCAGTCAGGTGGACTGGGTGAGGACACAAGCCCTTCTTTGAAATGACGTCCCAGGAATGGAATATGCGTCTGCCCGAATGAACTTTTACTGGAATAGATCTGCGGACCAACATCCTTCAGAGGCCTGAGAAAAGCATGCAAACATTCATTGTGTTCTTCTTTAATGGGTCCATTATTACGCTTTTATAAGGCTCCCCCAGATCCACGCAAAGACTCAAGTCGCCCTTATGTTTTCTTGCCACCACTAGAGGACTCAGCCATTCAGATGTGTCCACTGGTACAATAATGCCTGCTTGGAGCAGATGTTTCAGTTCAGCTGACACCTCTTTGCATATGCTGAGTAGCAGATGCCTCAGTTTTACTTCATTGTTAACCTGAACTTTGTGAATGAACCCTTTAACACATCCAAGATGGTGGGCAGAAACAGAATCAATGTTGTTCACCATGCATGTCTGTTTATACTTTTCCATCTATAATATTAATTTTGAGTGCTTTATATGATCTTTAACTATGTAGAATAATCCTGGCACTTTTTTTGTCATCATTTGTCAACACTCTCTTCTTCATCTGCCTAAATAAATACTGATCCATATGCGATGGGTTATGGTACACATCCATTTTTAAAAGTCCCCCATTACTGATGGTGTGGCAGAGGTGTGGCCTGTGGCTCAGCTGCAGCTGCAGGGGAGGGGTGGGGCAGTGAGCTCAAGGCGGCGGTGCCAGGAAGGCTGGAGGGACAGGTGGTGATGATTGTCCTAACGAGGCTTTTCCTTTTTATAGTGAAGCCGGAGACCAGAGAAGCCAACTGGAAAGTTGGTGGACGGGGTGCCGAACTGTAAAAACCATGTGTGCAACTTCAATAAAACACTCCTGAAAGTGGTCCCAGTAACAGTGTGTTGGGTCCCAGTCTTTACAGTTGGAAATCTCAGTCTAAGGCTAGCTGCCCTAAGATTTGATTTTCAGCCAGATGTCACCCACACACCTATACCAATGGCCCAGTGGTGTTCCAGGGTAGAATGACAGACACTTCTTTTACACTTCCTCAAGATAAAAATGGGCTGCAGTGGGTGAAAGTGGGGAACCCATGTTTCTTCCTGTAGTACTGACCCTTGTATGCGAATCCATAATGACATCTTTCACCTTAAACAAAATCCAAGGAGTTCTGGATGTGGTGTGGCTGTGGTGTTTAGGGCTGACTAACAATTTGTTGAAGACCAAAGCCAGAAACTATGAGGCTGACTTGATCATACAGATAGTGGGTCTTAAAAGGTACACCATGTTTATGTGTCTTCTTTGAACCCTACAGACTTTGCGTAGCTTCTGCTGGGTATCACCTGCAGTATGAGGTCAATGAGCTTTCTGGGATTTCTTTATCTGGATGACTAAGCATGCATCAAGATCTTTTTAATAAAATTCTAAATAATAAAAACCTAATTTAAAAAAAGATTGCTGATTTTTTTTTTTTTTTTTTCTTCCCCCTTTTGCCTGTCCCGTTTGGCTCTTTTGCCATCAGAATTATTGTCTAAAGGCAAAGAAAGATGCCCAATGGATTTACTTTACCAAATTGACCATCCCAGCCTTGCCATAATGGTCCATTTGATTCACCTTTTATTGTTTATTTTATTTTCACTTGCTGAATACGGGACAGACTTGACTGGAGGAAAGAAGGGGAGAAAGAAAGAGGGAAAGAGAAACAGCTGAGAAGAGGGACAGGGGAGAAGGGCAAAAAACAAAACCCAACAGAATGGGCAGAAAAAGAAAAAAACAACAAAAAAACAAAACAAATGCATCTATCGATCACCTGGATCACCTGTTGAGAAAGAAAAAAGAAAACAAGCAGAAGAGAACAAGAGTAATAGAATAAATCAAAATCAAATCAAATCACTTTTTTTGTCACATCACATGTGCAGGTACATTGGTACAGCACATGTGAGTGAAATTCTTGTGTGCGAGCTTCACAAGCAACAGAGTTGTGCAAAATACAATAATGTAAACAAGCAAAATACAAGAATGGCTACATCTGAATAAACAACATCACAATGATATATGGGAATATGACAGTAAATACTAAATATTAAACATTATTGTGCAGCACGTAAGATCAACAGAACACAGTGTGCTTTGAGGTAGGAGCCAAAAAGGGTGTAGTTTGTGGGTGTGATCACCCGTGTGTACACCTGTGAGCATGGACGCGCTTGTTTTTTTTAAAAGGTTCCTTCATGCAATGATCTGCTAGAGGGTGTGGGGGGGCCACAGCCCCGTCCTCCAGGGCATGAAGCAGGTATGGAGGAGATCAAAACTCCAGACATCTAGAGGCCCCCAGAACACAAGAGACCAAGGAAGACCAACAGAGGGGCAGCCGCGCCACTGTCCCAGAAAGAGCTGAGGAGAGTCCCAGATGAGGGCTCACTCAGCAGCCGCGGAGCAGAAGCCAGGGGGGGTTGCAGTGACGCGCCCGTGAGCTCCGCCGGCAGCCAGCTGTGCCTGAGTGACCGAGCCCCAGGCCGAGAGGCCGGGGGCACCCCACCTCCGAAGTGGCCCGAGCGAGCCCCAGGCTCCAGGCCCCGATAAGCGGCTGCCAAGGAGTGAGCCGGTGTGTACCTGGACGCCCACCCCCAGACACAAAGAACCACCAACGCACCGATGTCTGAGGGAGTCCGCCACTGGCAGGGGAAGTGGTGGTGGGGGGAGATAGGCCTCCAAACCTTGGAGAGCCTGAGATGTCCCCAGAGAGGTGGCGTCTGATACCCAACCTGACATATAGACACAGACATACAGGCACACACAGACACAAACATCCATTCCCACCCTCATGCTCTCATATGCACTTACTCCACACTCAACCAACGTGGAGACAGACATAAAGAGACGCTGTACACACGATCACACTCCCCTACTTCTCTGACATCATCACTAAAAACAGCCATAATGCTCGGGTCTTATTTTCTACAGTTGACAGGCTAACAAACCCTCCTGTGCCAGTGGCAGCTGAACTTCATTCAACCATGGCCTGCAATGACTTTGCCAAATTCTTCACAGAAAAAAATCCAAAAGATTAGACAAGCAATTGGTACATCAACAGCAGATCCAGGATATGTACTGTGTCCACCGAAAAACTGTTTAAACACCATGAAACAGTTTCACCCTATTAACAGCAAAGACCTGGAGGACATCTTAGGTCAACTGAACTCCTCCTCCTGCTGTTTAGATGTCCTGCCAACAAGTTTTTTCAAAAAGGTCTCAAAGACTTTGGAGTCAGACCTGTTACAGATCGTCAACTTTTCTTTAATATCAGGCGTGTTTCCAGAACCACTAAAAACTGCTGTAATCAAACCTATACTGAAAAAAGGACAATCTTGACAAGACACAAATGAACAACTACAGGCCGATCTCAAATCTCCCATTTTTAAGTAAGATCATTGAAAAAGCAGTTTCTCAACAGCTCAATTACTTCTTAAAACAGAATAACTGCTACGATGCCTTCCAGTCAGGTTTTAGACAGAACCACAGCACTGAAACCGCTCTGACAAAAGTGTCTAATGACATATGTCTGAATACAGACAGTGGAAAAATGTCAGTCTTAGTTTTACTGGATCTCAGTGCAGCATTTGATACAGTTGACCACAACATATTACTCAAACGACTGGAGAACTGGGCAGGTCTTTCAGGAACTGTACTAAACTGGTTCAAAACATACTTAGAAAACAGGAAATACTTTGTATCAATAGGTAGCTTCACATCTGAGCAGACAAGTATCACATGTGGAGTTCCCCAAGGTTCCATCTTGGGACCCCTTCTGTTTAACATTTACATGCTCCCACTGGCACAGATTATAAAGAACAACAAAATAAACTATCATAGTTATGCAGATGACACACAAATATATATCACAATGTCACCAGGAGACCGAGGCCCTGTACAGGCCCTTGGTAAATGCATTGAGGAAATTAATGACTGGCTGTGCCACAATTTTCTCCAGCTAAACAAAAACAAAACTGAGGTAATAGTCTTTGGCGCCAAAGAAAAACGATTACAGGTCACCAGAGAACTTCAATCTATACATCTTAAAAACCACAAACCAGGCGAGAAATTTGGGTGTAGTGATGGATGCAGACCTAAACTTAGAAAAACACATTAAGACAATAACAAAGTCAGCTTACTATCACCTCAAGAATATTTCAAGGATAAAAGATCTGATGTCTCAACAGGACCTGGAAAAACTAGTCCATGCATTCATCTTTAGTAGGCTTGATTACTGTAACAGCATCTTTACAGGTCTACCTAAAAAAATCAGTCAGACATCTACAGCTCATTCAGAACTCTGCTGCTCGAGTCCTCACTAAGACCAAAAAAGTGGACCACATCAGTCCAGCTCTGAGGTCTTTACACTGGCTGCCTGTCCGTCAGAGGATAGACTTTAAAGTTCTAATGCTGGTCTATAAAGCTCTGAATGGTTTAGGACCAAAATACATCAGTGACCTCCTGACCCAGTATGAACCTTCCAGATCCCTCAAGTCATCTGGATCCGGTCTTTTATCAGTTCCCAGAGTCAGAACCAGACACGGAGAAGCTGCATTCAGCTTTTATGCTCCTTATATCTGGAACAAACTCCCAGAAAGCCTCAGATCAGCTGAAACACTCAGTTTATTTAAATCCAGGTTGAAGACTCACCTATTCTCAGCTGCATTTGAATAAAGCACCAAATCCACACTTTTAAGCTTAAATTTCAAAACTTACATTAACTACTGATTTTATCTATTGTTCTGATTGTATCTGTTTTGATTTTATATACCGTTTTGTTTGTTTGCTTGTTTTAATCAATTTTAAATCATGCTTTTTATTTGTTTTTGTTTCTAATGTCTCTGTAAAGCACTTTGAATCACCTTGTTGTTGAATTGTGCTATACAAATAAACTTGCCTTGCCCAAGCGTACTCTACGAACCGGGTCTAGGTACCCTTGCCCCTGGAGGGGGGAACTGCACCCAGACCCAGGTGGTGTTACCCTTTTCCCTGCGGTGGGGGGAGGCAGACCGCCCCGACTCCGCAGCAGCAGGGAGGCCCCACACTCCAGACCGCAGTCGGACGGCCAACTCCTCCTACTAGCCCCCCCGCTCCAGCGGGTCGCAGAGAACGGGGGTGAGAGAAGACTCCAAACCTCCCTCCACCTGCTCATTGTAGTGTTGATGCATGTGTGTTCTAAGGTGCATTTAAAACCCAGGAGGGCATGGATCTACCTGCCAGAGAGCAGCAGGTAAGCGCATAGTCCCTCCTGCTAGCCCTCAATGTCTACGTGTATTCAAAATTGAGAGGTGGGCAACGACGCCAGGGGTGAGGTGTACACCCTGATGGTAATTTGGACTCCGTGTATCGTGCCCACCCCCAAGATCCTATATGTATGTGTAATGAGAGTGTGAGTAATGTGAATGTCTAAGTTGTGGGATAAAATTGAGGCAGAGGCAGCCAGAAGGGGACAGAGGGGGGGGGTAAGCCTCCTCTGCACCCTGGTGACATACCCCTACTCCAAGGCCCTGCATGTGTGGGTGGTTGTGGTGGAGCGGGAAGAGGGAGGCAGCTGGAGATGGGGAGGGAAGGAAGGGAGGGGCAAGTGACCCCTCCCTGGGGCCAGCTCCCCCGCTGACCCCAGTAGGCACCCCCATACTCCGCGACCCGCCAGGGGAAGGGGGCCCAGGCCCATCCAGACCAGGGCCCAGTGCAGCAGTGCCTCCCGGCCTCACAGAGCCCGGGACAGTCCACCCAACCCCACCACAGAGAAAACTGCACCCACCCCACCATCCACTCATCTTCCAGACTACATAAGACAATAGACGCCCAGGCTGAGATCTTCCTCCACCTCTCCTGTATCTCCCCCTCCTGCAGAGAGAGTTCCTGAAGAGAGGAAAGCTGATTGCTGATTTTTATAAAACACACTGCCCTTCTGTGTCTCTCTGCACTTTACATTACCTTTGTGGTGATGTCATTCACACTCACCTATATGTACAATATAAATCTATTAAATCTCAGAGACACAAGCATGCCTCCATGCAAAAAAATAGTTTCCACTGCCATTCATTCAGGTTTGTACTTAGATGTTCTATGTGCTGCTGATGATAAAAAGCAATCCATTGTCACTATATAGGATGAAAAAAGACGCGATATCATAGACCGGCAGATGTGTGTTGTACTTCCATTCAGCTTTTTACTTTCTAATGCTCTGTGGAGAACACAGTAGCCCGTAGGCATCTACTGCTTCTTTAACTTGTTCACCAATAAGTTGCGCTTTGGTGTTCCTTGGACTAACTCTCATATTCTCCTCATAGCATCATAATAGTATTCCTTTCGTTGATGCTCAGCTATTTTTAGCTTCAGATGTTGGTGACAGTTTTAGTTTTGCTTTTTAAAAAAAAAAATTAACTGGACGGGGTTTCTCATTGTTATTCTGATTCAGTAAAAGAATTAGGCTGTTAGAATTAGGGATGCACCGATACCGATATTGGGTATCGGCCTCGATACCACATTTTCTAAAGTACTCATACATTTCTAAAGTCCCCCGATACCAAGGACCGATACCACGGTCTGAGACCTGTCTATGTTTGAGCGGCATGTAAGGGGTTAATCACAGGCGCCGAGTGCCCGCCCCCAGGCCCCGAGTGCCCGCCCCCAGGCCCCGAGTGCCCGCCCCCAGGCCCCGAGTGCCCGCCCCCAGGCCCCGGCTGCAGCTCAGAGCGGGGAGAAAGCGAGGCGAGACATACCAGCTGTGTGGAACTATTTCAAAGTGAACGAAGACGCGAAAACAAAGGCGGACTGCAAATTGTGCTCAGCAAAATTGTCCAGAGGAGGCTCTAAAGGTAGCGCATTTAACACAAGCAATTTAATCAAGCAGCTAAAATCCCAACACAACAACGAGTACAAAGAGTTTACCCACGCTTATTTACCCACACTTATTAGCACAGAGGAGCATAGCTGATGCTATAGCAGTGGGACGGAAAATAGTTGGGCATTTTAAACATTCCGCCTTAGCCTACTCCCGCCTCGAGGACATTCAGGGACAGCTCAACCAGCCAATAAAGAGACTGCAGCAGGACGTACAGACGCGCTGGAACAGCACGTATTACATGCTCTAGTCCCCCATTGAGCAAAAGCGAGTGCACGAACTCCCTGACTATCTCACCGCTCACCAATGGGCTCTTATGGAGAAGACTGTTGCCATCCTCGCCCCCTTTGAGGAACTAACTAAAAAAGTGAGCAGCTACGACGCACTAGCCTCTGATGTCATTCCAGCTGTGACTGTGCTAGTGAGACTTCTAAACAGAGAAACAGACGAACAAATTGAAAATTAAATTTTGTTTTTTTATAATTATTTATTCTGTAATATGTTGCATACAACATGCTTTTCATTTTAAATAAATGTTCTTAATTCCAAACTAGTCCCTTGTTTGTTTGTTTTTTGTTAAATTATAGGACTAAAGCTGTTACCTGCAAATTTAAATCATGTTTTTATTAAGTACTCTGTATCGGCGAGTACTGAAATGCAAGTACTCATACTCGTTTCCAAAAAAGTGGTATCGGTGCATCCCTAGTTAGAATCCCTGACAATGAAAAAAAACTCACGGGCTGTTGGAATATTTCTCTGGACAAGAGGTCCTTGGATTGCCTCTCCGTTGTCTTTGTTGACAGCAATGAAGGCAGTGAAAGAACTGCTCACTCCTGATTGGACACTGAGCTGCACCACCTTCTCCTTCACTCCTCCACCTTGCTGTCCTCTGTGCTCTCTCTCCTCCATCTCCAGGGAACGAATCAGAGTCCGAGCACCCAACCTGTGGACTGTTAGTCTGCAGACAAGAAGGAAAACACACAGAATGCTTGTCATTGTTAATACTGTGTTATTATAGTATATTAGTTTACCAGTCATTTTACTGTTTTTAACACCACTGTGTCCTCTTTGGGGTCACACAGTGAGGAACATGTAAAAAGGCAGCATCTGATGCAGTCAAAGCAGTCCCTCAGTTGCAGTTTAGTCCAGACTGGAACAACTCAGGTTATCTTTCTGTATGGACAGGTGGGGACCAAGTGAATCATACAGTGATCTGACAAAAAAAACAATTAGCTCCTCTGACAGTGCCGTATGTTTACATTTGTTCTCATCTTGTTGGATACTGGAAGTTATTCACTCAGTCAAAGGGCGTTTACTAAAATCTCCCCCCAAAACAGTGGTTCCATTGGAGCATATGCTAGAACATCTATAACCATAAAGATATCTTGAAAAAGTTCAGAGTAAATATTTCAAGCCTTTTTTGCTTTAGCTTTGATGATGTTAGCTCATGACAATCAGAAAACCAGTAGTTTGTGACACCCTGAACTCTCGCCTTCAGCCATGCACCAACTACATGAGGAGAGAGAGCTGTGCTGCTCTTCACAAGTGGCACAGCACCTGAAACCATTCTGCTCCACCTCTCCATCCTACCAACCACACATCCCAGCTGCATTTAGTTTCAATTCATGGTCATGACCCACAGAGCACTGTGCTCTACATTAAACATGTTGTACCCAGCGTCCTCTGCAGGTCTGAGACTGAAGTGCAGCTGGTTCTCAGAGGGATGACCTGCCAGGCTGTACTTCAGCGTCACACAGCCCTCTGCTGCCTCTGCGCTCTGACACAGAATTACAGTGTTAGAAGTCACGTTAATTACTGTCATCAAAACAACATGAGAGGCTGCTGCTCCTACCTGTCCAGTGAGCTGGGCATAAATCAGTGACCTCTGACCCTGGAAAAGTGATGTGATTGGTGGAGAGAGGACAGTGACAGACACTTCCTTTGGTAAATCCCATGTGACTGAGATGTCGACCACAGCTGGCTGCAGAGCAAATCGCAGCGACTGCATCACCTGACAACAACAAGAATTAGAAAACAATTATGCATTTATGTTTATTTGAAATTATGTCTTCTGTCCAAATAATAACATCTAGAGATGGCACGATACCACTTTTTAATGTCCGATACCGATTCCAATATCATAAATTTGGATATCTGCCGATACTGATATGAATCCGATATAGCGTATTTTGTAATCAATAAAACAGTTTTTTTTTTTATAAATATCTTGCTGCATTTTGTATAAGTTCATACTCAAGTTTTAAAAAACAAGAGACTGAAGCTATTCTGTTATACCTGTATGCAAAAATACACTCCACCGAAACATTTTATAGTTCAGCAATACTGATCAATCTAATAAACTTAAACCTACTCCATCCTTCCTATTCTGGTATTTTAAAGAGTACTTACCTACCTAACTAATAGGGTTGCCAACTCCCAGCAAAAAATATTAGGGAACCACCCCCTGCCCTTAATCGATGTAATCAACTTTAATTTAATGCAAGTGTAAAACAAATGCACAGAAATCAATTATCTTTCTACAATAATTAAATAGATTCAACATCTTTCTTCAACAGAATTGCAGACTGCACAGATGGTACCTTCCCAAAGAAAAAAGTAGTATAGCTTACTAGGGTGTATATTAGACTTAATAGTTACTATATACAATGATGGATTTCTATACATTTATTCAGATGACCACTTTTGTTGTAAGATTCAGATAATTATTCATTCAAAGTTTTTAAATGACATAACAAAGAAAAATATTTCTTTGTGCCCCCCTTCCCTTCCCTTCAACTCATTCATGTCACCTAAAAGGTCAACCTGTTTCTCCATCACCTGTTCAGCTCTGATGATTCAGTAAGGACATCTCCTGGTTTCATCTTCATGTTTCCCTCTCACCAGATAACCAAACCATATCATGACCAGCAGCTTTTACAGCTGTGGCTCCAGCAAACGTCAGCTGATACTAGAAAGTAATATTAAATACATTCTAACAACAGCTGATCAAGCTTAAACGAGCTGCTGTTGTTTATCCGCTGGTCTCCTCTTTCTAACGCAAAGTGGGCAATAAACAAACAAGAAAGACGGGACTTGCGGTAGAAAAGCCGATCAGCTGATCATTGATCAGTTTCATGTTTGAAGTAATAACAGGAGAGGGAGGGGGAGTGAATGAGAGAAGTAGATGCAACTGCGCAGCAAAGACAGAATAACTCCAGCTTTGTGTCTATTTTTTAATTCTAGCTGAAGTACGGGACAAATCGCTTCCTTTTCACCTCAATATGGAACCAGTCCAGCTGTGGCTCAATATATCAGTTGTTAAGTTTAACGTGAAAATACTATGCAAACATTCAGGGATGAACTTACACACTTGCTTTACTTCTCTGGGATAGTTTTCGCCGAGATGAAGCATGTAGCGAGGCTCCAACAGACCGCCGACAGGTCTCGCAGAAAAACAGCCGCTCTATCACGTGACACATACTGCTCCGATGCGCCGAGCTGGGTTACACCAAGTAGCGCGTTTTATGAGGTGATTTTCTGATACTTCGGATCGGATTACATTTTTTATTTCTCTCCGATATCCGATCCTGTAATTTAGGTCGGTATCGGACCGATACGTAATATCGGATTGGTCCATCTCTAATAACAACATATTGCCTTTTAATAATTGTTATTATGACTTATTGTCTTACTTTTGGTTGCATCCTGTCAGTCCCTGTGATAAACTGAGCGTGACCTCCTCCTTCCTTGGCCATCTCATTGATGAGAGCAGAGCTGGCCCCTTCCCCAATCCCAAAAGAGAAACACCTGCAACACAACAGCTGTTTTTAAGACACACAGGTTTGGTACGCAGCACATGTCATCATCATTTTTGCTGTTTCACCTGTGGGAGCCTGAGTAGTTCTTCACCAGATCGATCACTTCTTTGGTGTTCCCCACCTCTCCATCAGTAAAGACAAACAGCTAGAGAGGAGAGTTTACATGAAAGGCCAAATTACACAAGCTAAAAGTAACACATATGCACATAGGACTTTTTTACCGATCGGGAACTGGATCTAATGCTTTTAACGGAAACTTGGCAGAGAGTCGGTGAGTCCAGTTGTTTTACTGAACTTTTACCGCATGATTGTGAGTATCTTAATGTGCCGAGGATGACTGGGCGTGGTGGTGGAGTGGCAGCTGTTTTTAGGAAGAAGCTCTCTTGCAAACAACTCTTAACTGACTCATATTCTAGTTTTGAACTTCTGGCGTTTGAATTGGGGCATCCCCGCCTGACACTCGTTGCAGCTGTATACAGACCTCCAAAATACCACAAGGATTTTATCCAAGACTTTTCAAACTTCTTAGCTGGAACTGTGCCAAGCTACGATCGAATCTTAATCGTTGGAGATTTTAATATTCATGTGTGTTGTCCCTCCAATTCGCTGGCCAGAGACTTTTTAAGCTTGATAGACTCCTTCAGTCTTGCTCAACTTGTGTCTGGGCCAACCCAGAAACAGGGTCATACATTGGATCTTGTGCTGTCTTTAGGGTTACCGGTCCGAAACATGGAAATATGTGATGCTGTTTTTTCTGATCACTGCCCTATTGTGTTTGACATGCTTTTATCTCTCCGCCATTTTACACCTCTTATTTCAACACGTCGTTGTCGTGTTTTTAACCCATCTGCAACAGAACAATTTTCTATTGCTTTTAAAAAAGTTTTAAGATCTCCCCTTGGCTTTGGTACCGAGGAAATGACAGTTAATTTTTATGATAAATGCAAAACTGTCCTTGATGAGGTCGCTCCTTTTAAAACTATAAACTCGAAACCACGACCAGACCCATGGATAAATAAGGCCACTCGTTCAGCCAGACGAGAGTGCAGGAAGGCTGAACGTAAGTGGAAAAAAGATGGGCTGCAGGTGTCCTTTCTCATGTTGAGAGACAGTCTGTACAGGTATCAGGACATTGTTAAAGCAGAAAAGTCAAGGTTTCTTTCTAATGTTATTGAGAATAGCTCCAATAATTCTCGGGTTCTTTTTTCAATTATTGACTCTGCCCTGAATATTTCCCCAGCTTCTTGTATTAATAGTTCCTCAGACACCTGTGAAAGGTTTTTGAAGTTTTTTATCAATAAGATAAAACAGCTTCGATCTATGATCGCCCTGCCTTCACATGACGTGTCTAAAATATTCACCTGCTCTGCTGTTTTTGATCAGTTTGAGCCTGTGTGTCTTGATCAGGTGGAGGAAGTATGTAGTGGCACAAAGACATCATCGTGTCCAAATGACATTATTCCAACACATCTTCTAAAAAAGATTTTTAAGGTTGTCAGTTCTGACATTTTAGCTATTTTTAATAGCAGCCTTAGCTCAGGTGTTGTGCCAGCCTGTTTTAAACATGCTGTTGTACAGCCTGTACTTAAAAAACCTAATCTTGACTCCTCCGTCCTCACTAACTTCAGGCCTATTTCAAAGCTCCCCTTCCTGTCGAAAATTTTGGCAAAGATTGTGTTTGTTCAGCTGCAATCTTTTCTAAATGGACACAATGTTCTTGAGAGGTTTCAGTCTGGTTTTAAAACTCTTCATAGCACAGAAACTGCACTTTTAAAAGTTCTTAATGATCTTTTATTAGCCACTGACTCAGGTGACTCAGCTGTGCTTCTGCTTTTAGATCTGACCGCTGCCTTCGATACTGTTGACCACAGCATTTTAATCTCACGGTTGGAGCATTGTGGCGTAAAGGGCAGCCCATTAGAGTGGTTCAGGTCATACCTGTCTGACAGGACCTTCTCCGTGAGCTTTGGCGATTTTATCTCTTCCTCAGCTCCCCTTACTTGTGGTGTTCCCCAGGGATCTATACTGGGGCCAATATTGTTCTCCATTTATATGCTGCCTTTAGGTCTAATTTTTAGAAAATACAACATTTGTTTTCATTCATATGCCAATGATACTCATATCTATCTTCAATTGAAGGGAAACAGTCCTGCCTCACTAGAACCCTTACTTCAGTGTCTCGGTGAAGTTAAATCCTGGATGGCCTCTAATTTCCTTAACTTCAATGAGAACAAAACCGAAGTGATAATTTTTGGACCAAGCGGCAATCCCAACACTTCTAATTTTAACCTGCACAGTCTTGAGCCTTTTGTCAAATCACATGCCAAAAATTTGGGGGTTATAGTTGACAGTGATTTCACCTTTGAAAAACAAATTAGCTCAGTTGTACAGCGGTCTTTCTTCAAACTGAGGCTTTTATCTAAGGTGAGATCATTTTTATCTTTTAAAAACTTTGAACGAGCGATTCATGCTTTTATTATATCCCAGCTGGACTATTGTAACTCCTTATATGCTGGAGTCAGCCAGACCTGCCTGGCAAAGCTGCAGTTGGTCCAGAATGCTGCAGCTCGTCTTCTGACACGTACTAAAAGATGTGAACACATTTCCCCGGTACTTGCCTCCTTTCATTGGCTCCCCTGTCCGCTTCAGAATTAATTTTAAAATTTTATTGTTGACTTACAAAGCCCTGAATGGACAGGCTCCCGGGTATTTGTCTGACCTCTTGCAGACTTATACCCCCCTTAGATCTCTTAGATCAAGTGATCTTTTGCTTTTAGCTGTACCAAGGTCGAGGCTGGTTCATAGAGGTGATGGAGCATTTGCAGTCGTAGCGCCTAAGCTGTGGAATAATTTACCCCTACACATCAGACAGGCTCATACTGTCAATCTTTTTAAATCTTATCTTAAAACGCATTTTTATTTACTGGCTTTTAATACAGCATGAGAGTTGTTTGTTAATTCATATTTGGCTTTTAATACTCTAAGTTGTTTTATTATGTACGTTGTATTCTTGTACAGCACTTTGGTCAACGCTCCTGTTGTAATTAAATGTGCTATATAAATAATTAAACTATTAAACCAGTCAGACATGACATTATGACCACGTGCCTAATGTTGTGCTGGTCCCTCTTTTGCTACCAAAATAGCCCTGACCCATCAAGGCATTGAGTCCACTAGATCCATGAAGGTGACGTGATATCTTTAAGATTCTTTAAGTCCTGTAAGTTGGAAGGTTGCGCCTCTGTGGATCGGACTTGTTTGTCCCACAAATGCTCAATTGGATTGAGATCTGTCAAATTTGGAGACCATATTTCACCCATATTTGCTTTGTGGCAGACCAGGAACACCCAACAATGGCTGCAGATATCATGGTGAATACATAATCAGTGTTATTTAATTTACCTATCAGTTAATTAATATAAACTCACACACTGTGTGTGTGTGTGTGTGTGTGTGTGTGTGTGTGTGTGTGTGTGTGTGTGTGTGTGTGTGTGTGTGTGTGTTAGTTACCTGTCTGGGCTGATTTTGAATGCAGGGTTGGCTGTAAATATGTTTGAGGGGCTCCAGGATCTCTGTTCCTCCAAGATCAGCCGCCATCTCCTCAACTTTCTTCAGAGCCTCCTCCATGGTCTTCTGGCTGTACTCCACACTCTTACTGCCATGAGATACACATAAGTGTCACAGTACTGGCTCTCTGACCCAGTGTTTGTGTTTCAGTTCTTGGTTTAATATTCTTTGATTGTTATTCCTGGTTTCGGTTATCTTTCGTTTGTGCTTAGTGATCTTAGTTCTTCCTCCCTTTGTATGTTTCTCGGTCTGTGTTTAGTCTCTGCCCCCGTGTTTTCTCTGTGCCTGTCCTAGTCCCCAGTCGCATGTCTAATCACCTTGTCTCCATGCTCCATGTCAGTGTATCCTGCTTTGCTTCCTGTGCCTTGTTATGTCGGATTAGCCCCAGCTGTGCTTCCCTCCTGTTTTCCCGTTCCCTCGTTACTCCCTGGTGTCTATAAGCCCTGTATTTTTCTCTGTTAGTTGTCGTTTCCTCCGCATTAGCTGCGTGTCATGTTTGTTATGTCGTGCACTCCCAGTTTAGGTCATTCTTCCTAGTTTGAGTTTTTGTTTTATTTCTAGTGCTCATATATTGTGTTTCTCAGTTTGCTTTTGCCAGCAAATAAAAGCTGCTGCCTTCAAGTTAAATACCCCATCTTAGAGTCCTGCGTTTGGGTCCAACCACTACCTGCCACACAGCAAACCTTGACAATAAGTGATTGATGGCTGTTTAGCACTGCCAAATTCTACATTGTAATTTAATGAGTTTCACTCATACACTTTCAAAACTGCCTTTGAGAACCATAACATAACAGCAGCTTACCTAAATGAGCTGTAAGTATTCTAGAAACGCATTATCTGGTGTAACTAGAGCAGATATCTTATTACACACTTTACACACAAGTGACATCATTGACTGAAGCACAGTTTTATGGACTGAATCACTCACGAAAAGATGTGTTCATATCTGGACCCAAAACTGTAAATGTTGAAATAGCAGCCAATTGGTAAGCTCTTCAACAGGAGCAGCAGAGTGTCCTTCAGGGAAGAGGGAGAAGATGGTGAGGCCACTGTGTGAGAGGGAAGGTTTTATAACTCTAACACCACATCATAAATACCCTGGCACTGCTGATCCGAGATTCCCGCTGCTCACTGCTATTGGTAGCACAGTCCATACTTCCAGATCGATCCACTAAGAACACAAACTCTCCACATGAAGCCATTGAAGACATCACAGACTGGGGGAACTCAGGGTACAGACTCACCATCACCATTGGATCACCCATCAGAGAACCTGAAACACATGAAAGGACAGAAAAATGTCAAGTTTACAATTTTTTTATATATTCCAACTGTTGGGGTACCTAACAGTGTTTTCAGTATTGTACCTTTATTTTGTGTTCTCGTCTTGGTTTACGACTGTTCATCTTGGTTTGTGATTTTATAGTCTTAAGCTTTGGTTCCAGACTCCCTCTGTTCTGTGTCTGCCCACATCTATGTGTTCCCTCTGTTGCAGTGTCAGCTTGGTAGTCTGTGTCTGTAAGTTCAGTCAGGGTTTCCTGTTTTACTTTGAAGGTCCGTGTCTTATGTTAATGTGTCTGGTTTTGTCCCAGCTGTGTCTCTCCCTCCTGTCTTCCATTCCCTGATTGCCCCCTCTGTGTATTCAAGCCCTGTGTCTTCTCAATTATCCCATGCTGTGTGTTCCGTCCGTCTGCCTGCCAGTTTAGTTTCTGTATTCCCAGTTTAGCCAATTTTCTGTTTTTGTCATTTAGTAATAAATCTTTGTTTTTAAAGTCTGAACTTTTGGGTCCATCATTCCTCCTATCCTGCCTGCACACAGCCTTCACATGACACCAACATGTTTGTAGTTGTGGTTTATATTCACTTATCATGTAAATGATTGTCATTTGGCTTTTGACTTCTCTGGGGGGGGGGTTTGAGGGTGAAATGAGAATGCAGTCATCTTTGATGACATTATTTTTGACTTTCTAATTCACACATGGTCAAAATTATGCAAACAGGCTCAGATATGACCAGTTTAAGCATGATGTTACCACCACAGTGCTTGACAGCTGGTACATTGTTCTTATATTTGAAAGCCTCTCCTTCACTCCTGCAAATTTAAGTCAAATGTAAGGGGCTTTTATTTTTGTTCCAGAAATGTAAAGTTTATGTTAGGGCTGGGCGATATGGCCTAAAATTCATATCGCGATATAATTTGAAGCAGTAATTTGTGCGGTAACGATATATATCACGATATATTATTTTCTTCTGTATTACGCATTTTCTACAGTATAAGGCACACTTAAAATCCTTTAATTTTCTCAAAAATCGAGAGTGTGCCTTATGTATGAATTCTGGTTGTGCTTACTGACCTCGACCGATTTTGGCGTGCAGAAATCTGTTAAAAAAAAAAGTTTTAGTACAACTTTGGTAAACAGCACTGCTTGATGGATTGTCAGAGCATTATGCATTAGTGAGGAGCTTCACGGAGTAATCTGGGTCCAAAACTCCGTCCCTTCAGGTCCCAAAGTCAAACGAATACTAAGAGTTAAAAACAGTCTAAATTCTTTCATCTTTAATTAAATCAACAGCATTGCTGCTTTATCGGGTGTAACAATTAAGTCTAACATCCAAGCATCCATGAAAACAGAAGTTATTAAATTTAACGGAGTTAGAAGTTAACAGGAAGTTAGCTTGCTAGTTTCCACCTAAACATGACACACCATGTTCTGACTGAGAGATTTTTGAAACTAATTAGAAAGTACAGCTCTGCTACCACTTCCAACATAAATGAAGACAGAAAACTAAACATCAGTGGCGTTTGTAGGGTTACTGAAGTTGGACTACCTGGTATATAATGTTGTGCTACGTGATTGCTAGAGACACAGCTATGTTAGCATAACATTAGCACAGTGAAGCTGGAGGATGGCCAACTTTTTATCCACTGGATAAAAGTTAACGTGAGGGATTCTGGTGGTTAGGGACAAATGCAATCGCATAGCAGGATGCTATACACAGGTCAAACTTCAGTCAGGAGAACAACTGAGATTATTCATCCACAATACGAGGTTAGTTATTAATATACTGCAACAACATGGGAACAGAACAGCTGCGAGAGAATTCAACATTAATGAATCAATGTTACGGAAGTGGAGGAAGCGCAGTTTTTGGCTTACCCCATATTTAAAAAGTGCTTCATCTCTTTGCTATGACTGTCGCCCGGCATAATTTGCAGATGATAATGGTTGTAGCCGCTGGATAGTTTCGACCAAAACAGGCGCAGCTTGATGACATCATCAACATGCGCTATCTTGATAGAGCGATATAGTCAAAATCTCTATCATTGGCCAAATTTATATCGTTTCTATCATATATCGTTTATATCGCCCACCCCTAGTTTATGTTACAATTGAGAATTAGTGATACTTGTTCCTGAAGATCTCAACCAATTTCTTAAAATTAAGAGTTTGGGTCTTTCTTCGAACTTATTAAAGTGGTGACACATCCAAAAAAACTACATACATGCAGTTGTTTGAACCTAGAATTTGCAGGTGTTTCATTTATGCAAATCTAAAATTCTCCTCCTTAGATTTTCACTGACTTTCTTTGATTTTTTCCCATTGTTATGATTATTGGTCAGGCCAATGAGTGGTGACGTAACAAATAACTTGATGAGAAAGAGTAACTACAGACAACAAAATTGTTGGTACCCTTTTGGTCAATGAAAGAAAAAATTCACAATGGTCACAGAAATAACTTATCTGACAAAAGTAATAATAAATAAAAATTCTATAAATCCTAACCAATGAAAGTCAGACATTGCTTTTCAACCATGCTTCAGCTGAATTAATTACAAAAATGATGGTGCCCACAACTTAAGATTTTGTTGAACAACCTTTTGAGGCAATCACTGCAATCAAACGATTCCTGGAACTGTCAGTGAGACTTCTGCACCTCTCAGCAGGTATTTTGGCCCACTCCTCATCAGCAAACGGCTCCAGTTGTTTCTGGTTTGAAGGGCGCCTTTTCCAGACGGCATGTTTCAGCTCCTTCCAAAGATGCTCAATAGGATTGAGGTCAGGGCTCATAGAAGGCCACTTTAAAATAGTCCAATGTTTTCCTCTTAGCCATTCTTGGATGTTTTTAGCTGTGTCTTTTGGGTCATTGTCCTGTTGTAAGACCCATGACCTGCGACTGAGACCAAGCTTTCTGACACTGGCCAGCACATTTCTCCCTAGAATCCATTGATAGTCTTGAGATATCATTGTACCCTGCACAGATTCAAGACACCCTGTGCCAGAGGCAGCAAAGCAGCCCCAGAACATAACCGAGCCTCCCCCATCTTTCACAGTTGGGACAGTGTTCTCTTCTTGATATGCTTCATTTTTCCGTCGGTGAACATAGAGCTGATGTGCCTTGGCAAAAAGTTCAATTTTTGTCTCATCTATCCACAGGACATTCTCCCAGAAACTTTGTGGCTTTGTCAAGTTTAAAGAAATCGCAGAACTTTAAGCACCACTCAGTAAAATATTTTAGTGATTGTATGTACTTAAGCTGTATGTACAGTGGTATGAAAGAGTGTTTGTCCCCTTCCTGAATTCATAGTTGTCTCATGTCTCAGTTAAGGTCAGAGTTCATGATTCAACAATTAAAAAAAAAAAAAAACCCCAAAAAACCCAACAACTGGTCAAAATGGCATTCACAGGAAAGTTCAAGGAGAAAACCACTGCTGACAAAAAAACAACACAAAGCCTCACTGTGGTAAATGGAACCATGAATTCTACTAAAACATCCTGAAGGAGAACGTCTGGACATCTGTTCGTGACCTCAAACTGGACAATGATCCAAAACACAACAGCAAGTCCACCTGTGAATGGCTTAAGGAAAAAAAAAAAGAAGACTTTGGAGTGGCTTAGTTAAAGTCCTGACCTAAATCTGATTGAGATGCCGTGACATGACCTTAAAAAGTCAGTCAGTCACTTTATCACACAGGGCGATGTAGGTTTGGGTTTTTTCCCTTTCATATAAAACACGTTCATTTAGAAACTATATTTTTTGTTTACTTCTGTTGTCTTTGTCTAATATTTCAATTAGTTTGATGACCTGAAAGTCTGACAATCTAAAAAAAATCTAAAAAGGGAAATCAGGAAGAGGGCAAACACTTTTTTAGACCACTGTAAACTTTGAACCATGTATGAATTAGAGAAAATCCAAAATACATTCAAACTTATGCAAGCTTAACAATTCTTATTTTTCAAATTCATTAAAGATCTATGCTGGACAATAAATCCACTCATACCCACAACAAGTGTATGTTTCTGATCACAACAATAACTCTTGAGCTGAAGAATAAAATAATGATATTTTTTACTAAAAAGCTAATAACAACACTAATGTTACTCACCCGGCTCAGCAGAGGCCTGTCCTGCCTCCACCACAGCAGTGGGCTGGTGGGCGTCTTTGTAATAAATCAGCAGTTCAACATCTCTGTCAAACTTGTGTCCTGCAGCCAGCTTGACCTGCACACCACAAACACATTCATATTTATTCCTCAGTAACAAGTAACAACCACACACAGCAGACACATCAGCACTCTACCTACCGTGGCCTGGGTTTGATCAGTGTTGAGGTACTGCAGAGGGTCCAGGGAACAGTTGGACTCTACTTTAGAGATTGGACGAGGAGAGGACACTCGGGCAGAAAAAGACAGACTGTAGGGCACCAGAGAGGCTGGAACAGAAGTCACCTGGACACCTGCACCTTCACTACCTGCGCACAGTATCAGGTAAAATATACTGTAATTAATGAGGCTGCTTACACTGAAATCCTTTACGTTACTAAGAACCTCAAAACAGTTACCTGTGCTTTATACTCTAAATGCTTCAATAATACAGAGAAACCGCAACATGACCCAATATGAGCAATAATTTGGCAACAGTGAGAATGAAAAACGGACTTTCAACAGAAAACCTCCAACAGAACCAGTTTCAACCATCTGCCATGACTCGTTGGTGTTGTGGTTTTTCATTTTCAAAAGTGTCATTGAAGCATTTCTGGTCCAAGTATTCTGAAGTTGTCCTACCCTGAGGTTGGTATCGAGGGTTGAGCACACCAGGCAGACAGAACCTCAGACCATCATCAGCCTGCACAGCCAGCTCAGTGACGTACTCCAACCTGATGGAGGCGCTCTCTCCTGGAGGCAGACTGCCCACACTCAGAGAGAATATATCTGGACTCTCATCACTCTCCTCCAATAGGAAGGCCTGCTGACCGGAGCTCAGAGCATCATCATACTCCTCACGAGCCTGAAGCACAGGTGACACATGTCAGTGACATTCACTGCGTTTATTTTGAAGCTCACTTATAATCAGGTTATATTTACTGTTCAGCTCACCTTCTGTTTCTCCTTCACCTCAGCTACAATCTGCGTCTGTCCAATCTGAGCACTGAAATGACAGACAGCAGCATCTCCAGGCAGAGGGAAGACAAAAACAGCCTCTAATGGTTTGTCCTCCTTGTTCTCGTAGTTCAGAGTGGAGACCACTGTAGCCACATGGTCCCTCACCTCCAGCTCCACCTCAATGCTCTTCAGAGGAACTGACAGACAAACAGAATTGTGATACAAACACAGCCCATATATTCTAGTGAAAAATGTTACATTTTAGCCACATGAAACTGTTATAAGAAATAAGCATACATGAAGATTTTAATAATGAAGTGAGGTTCTGGTGAATACAGTCTCTTTATTTTCTATCGGTACCTGGTTCTTTCTCGAATGTTAGCAGACCACAACAGTTCATCATCGCACCTGTGAAACAAAAACATTTAAGGAAATGGTGATGCAAACACTTTTATAGCTGCTGTACAATCTTCCCTGTGAAACTCATCAGATAATGTAATCACATCAATGAATGTGGTTATCTTTACTATTCATATAATAATATTATTACTATTATTACTACTATCCTCACAGGAAGAATGTCCTAGGTTTGAATCCACCATCTGGCCAGGGCCCTTGTGATTGAGTTTGCATTCTCTCCTGTCTGCGTGGGTTCTCAACAGCTTCGTCCCACAAGAAGACAACCAGTTAGTGGGGTTAGGTTAGTCAGTGTCAGTGATTATCTGCAGCCCTGCGACAAACCTGCGAGGTGTCATAATCTGAATTGGATACGCGAGAGAGAAGAGATGGACGGATCGATGGATTAGTCTCATTAGTAGTAATTCTGATTCAGTAAAAGGACTAGATGTTGTAGTCCCTGATAATGCTAGACTGCTAGATAGGTACTAGATTGGACATAGTGCTGGTGATGGTGGTGATAGTGATGATCACTATTATTCTTATGGATACGGCTGACAGTGCGACCAGTGCCACGCCCCTCCAACCATGACTTTCACTTTCCTGTGGTCGGAGTTTAAAAACAGCACAAATGTCTCATCACCACATGGATCTATTTCATTTTATAACAGAAACACAGCTCGTGCAACTTCACGTGACAGCACCCAGATTGTTGTCATACATGTTAAAGTTGTCATGTCAGTGAGCTGCTTAAACAAACGCACACTGGGAACTTACCTCTAAGAACAGACTGTAAGAGCTGTGTCGCTTCACTGGAGTCCTGTCTTGTAAATACGTGGAGAATATTCTGCAAACACGAAGCGCTTCGGCCCACACAGCGACTTTCCCGAAACAGGAAGACTTGCGGATGTGCTCGATTCGTTAATAAGACAGCACCGGGTGGGTGGAGCTTTACGCTGCCTCTGATGTCTCTCTTTTTTTAATATATGTATCTGAAACGCTGGAAACTCTCGCACTTGTAAAATTATACTGTATTTGTATTTTGCTGTTCTCAAACAAACAAAAAAACGCTGCATCTACCAGAATGGAACAAGCAACACAGTTTTCATTCAAGTCACATCCAGTCTAATCACAGTCATTTCCTTTTGGTGATGAGTGTATGATGATGGGTAGATGTATTATTTATTATGTTAAAGCAGGGGTGTCAAACTCAAATACACAGTGGGCCAAAATTCAAAACTGGAACAAAGTCGCGGGCTAACGTTAATATTTATTGAAATATATTTATTCCTCCAGATATAAGAATGAATCTTTTCTTATGGACTCAAACACGTTTTGCTGAAAAATTGAATATGGAACAAGCAAAGCTTAATACTAAACAATATATATATTAGCTGTATAATACCAGTAGGCCAGCTCTGATAGTAATTTGGTATGGCTTCGTGGGCCAAATGTAAGTAGGCTGCGGGCCAAATTTGGCCCGCGGGCCAGAGTTTGACACCTATGTGTTAAAGCTTAAGCTTTGGACTGTATCGCTTTCATCTGACACTAAAACTATCCCCATCAATACATATTTTTTTCTTCATAGTGCACCTGTCTTGGATCTGATAGAACAGGCAATATCAAGATATGAGGCTGTGTTTTTTTCTTTCTATTTTATGCTATGGTATAATTTTGTTGATGGCATAGGTTCCTGTGGGTTAACTTTTCAGTTATATCTGTCCATATGAGGTATGAGTGCTTCAGATTATCGACTCGTGCAGAAAAATGATCAAATTGAGCTATTCTTGGAAAGTGGATGGTTTATAGTGTGTTCAAGAGCGAGTCAACACAGCACTATTCCCTAAATGTTTTCTCTTAAAGACAAAAATGCAGTGAACCAAGTCTTGCTGTTTGAAAGCGTTAGAAAGCAGCTGAGACAGTAAACATAGTTCCATTTTTAGATTGTGTTTTACATATTCTTTAGAAAATGAAGGATCGTGTGCTGTTGTGGGACCTTTAAGGAACGATCAGCAAACATTAGCAGAATACAAGCATTTTATTGACAAAACTGCCTAGAAGCTGGAATGAACCTGTTATATTAAGTGTTTGGTTCCTTTCACTGTCTCATGAGCCTCCTGAACTGAAGAAAGTGGAATGACTCCTGAAATTGGCTTTGGTTTGTGGAACAAGTCAAAAGTCACAAAGTATGAACATCATCACCATCTAGTGGCAGAGAAAAAGAATGGGCACGCACACACAGACACACACACACAGTAGCTGTCCAATCTGTACTGTGTATTATGAGTATTCTACGGTGGCCCTGAGAGGCCAAATGGACTGCAACTTCAGAAAACACTTGCAAAAAGAAAAACGCTGCAAAAAGAAAAACGCTGCAAAAGCACAGAGGTTTATTCAGAGGTTTATTCCCCATTTCTCAACCTTGGCAGCCCCTCTTACAGAGCTCACGAGAAAACACTTCTAAAGTGATGTGGAATGATGACTGTGAACATGCCTTCCAATCTTTAAAAAGACAGATTTCTGAAGCCCCTGTTTTGCAAAGCCCTGATTTTTCCAAACCATTTGTTGTACAAGTAGATGCCTCTAACGTTGGACTTGGAGCAGTACTGGCTCAGGGAGAAGCTGGTGAAGCTTTTCTTAAGTAAAAAGCTGTTTGACAGGGAGACAAAATATTCAACAGTAGAAAAAGGACTGGCAATCAAGTGGGCAATTGATTCGTTGAAATATTATTTCCTTGGAAGAGAATTTATTCTTCAGACAGATCACAGACCCCTGGTGTGGATGCACTCCAAGCAACATCAAAATGCGAGCATACTGCGCTGGTGCCTAGCCCTCCAGCCATACCAGTTCTGATGTTTCCCTCACGACACCTCTCTGCGTAACATTCTACAAAAGCAGCTGTACATGCCCACTCCATTTTTGATGTACCCTCCTATGATGATGAGCCTGTTCCAATACAGACTACAAAACAGAGCGAGGCATCTAAGCTTGAAAGGAGAGTGGATGAGGTTTGCAAAGCAAGTAGAAACTGAGCCAAAGGTCCAAGAATCCTCCTCCTGACAGTGAGCTTAGTGCAGCGTTAAAACAGAGACAAGAAGAAATGTTAAACTTCAAAATAAGAAAAATGAGTTGCCTAAGCTACTGAGAGCTCGCTCAGAACTAAAAAATGTTAAGAAAATAACAGTGATGGCAAAGATTACTTAATGGCAAGAATGGCAGTGCCAGGAGACCTGTTAAGGTTCCTCTATGCCAAAAGTGTATTCTCCTTTAGATGGGTGAGAACCTATGGCGCGATGTCCGCACCTAACCAGAAAATGTTGAGTTATTATATTATATTATATATAATTAAAATGTTAATTCATTTAAAACCAACTCATTCATTTTTAGGAAAAATTAATTTTTTTTTTTTCCATGTTTACTGTGATGATGATGATGAATTTATTTCATCCGTCAACCTCACCCATCAGAGTTAGGGGGCGGGGCTAACAATGAAACGGTTTAAACGCTGCTTTAGTCCAGAGTCGATTCCTTTAGATGGCATCTCTCAGTACCAAGTAAAGAGATCGTACATGCATACTTGCTAGTTCTTATTTGGCACGTTCGCTCACGAGTCCAGACTTCTGTAGATGAGAGGACACAGCAGACAGGGAGACGGCAGCATCATCTGCCCTTCACTGTGTACTTAAACAACTACCACAGACCTTCCACGGCACAAGAAAGACTGAGTGGACCGACAGTAACAAGTATTAATAACAAAGTTGGCCATCAGATTTCTTGCAGTGATGTAATAAATGATTTTCCCTCTAAAAAAGCTGGAAAACAAAAATGTTAAGAGGAGGATGGAGTATTGAGGAAAAACAAAAGTCAAATGTTTGGATTCCAATCATTCATTTTCAAATGTAGTTCTTCCTGTTTTTACCAAAGAGTTTACACAGTTTTACAGTTTTCAGAACAAATTATTCTACTTAATTATTCGACTGATTTACAAATCATGTTCCCTTATTGCACCTACCTCTATGAATTTACAGTACTGAAGCATTTCTCTGATATTTTTTGTGTTTTATTTAGTAGTTAGAACTTAAAACATATGAACTAGGTACTGTTTTATTTAAGGGATTTTTTCTTTGTTGTTGCACATTGCTCTTACAGTTTATTTAAAACCAGAAATAATAAAGCAGTTGACGTGTTTCAGGCTGTGACTTTTAGTATCTGTTGGTACTTCATCACTTTGAATAAGTGTAAGTCAACACCAGGCCACACTTTCAGTCTTTCCATTAAACAAATGAACAACAATCCATTATTTTCACCATTAAACAGTAAAATATGCTTCTTGACTCCTTGATGCAGGTGCCCACCTACAACCTGGTTTATTAATACTAAGCTAAAGAGGAAAGAAACTCACTGTAGTTCTCACAGCTCAGGACAAGCAGACACCTGATGTTGAGTGACTGAATGGAACTAAAACAAGAATTCATAATTATGTTTGTCTGCCATGAACACGTGATGATAAAACTCTGCATATGCAGTCAGGAGACTGATGACCTGTGAAATGAGCTGTTAGAAATGTGCAGATATGTGTAAACATTGATCAGCATTTAACATCCAGGATGGAGCAAAACTTCTGACCTGCATGTATGAGAACCTTTAATCACATCATCTTTGTAGTGAAATAGCTGATGACTCATTGAAACGGTTCCAGGTAATT
>NW_024387176.1:0-28965 GCF_900408965.1 Simochromis diagramma
GTTCCTTGTCGTTCCTTGGCTCTTGTGTGCTGGAGGCGCCGCGGTGTCTGGAGTTGTGATCTCCGACATACCGGCTTTCATACCTGTGGAGCAGGCATGTGGCTCCCCACACTCCCTAGCGATCGTTACTGGAGAGAAACATTTTGGAATGCAAGCATGTGATCCACACAGGTTGTGACACACGGGTGTTCACAGACGCGGGACTAAAGCTTTCTTGGCTGCTTGCCTCAAAGCACATTTGTGCGCTGTCTATCGTGCGTGCTGCCACAATATCGTTTATTATTTTAGTATCTACTGACCTAATCGACTGATAGCTAGTTTATTGTGATGGTGCCGTTTTTTTTTTATTATGTTGCTCTTTGTTGTTTGCTTTCTCTTCTTTTTTTTTTTCTCCATACAGGCGACCCAGGTGTTTTTTTGTTTTTTTTTTTTTTTTGTTTTTTTTTCCTTTCTAAAAAAAGAAAAAAAGAAAAAAAAGAGAAAAAAAAAAGAGAAAGAAAAAAAAAAAAAAAAACCTTCCCAAAGTCTGGGGGGCGCAGAGCCATTGCAGGGGGGGAGCGTGGTATGAAAAGGGACGAAAACAAAAAAAAAACGCTTGGACACTGCTAGCACAGGGCGCCCACACAAACGCAAAGCAGGAGAAGAAGCATCGCAGAATATGTTTCCAAACCAACTTCATTCTAAGCCAAAGACAAGAAAATATGGTGAAGCAAATCTGCCCTTTGGCTTCACCTGCACAAGTGCCGAGGTAGGTCTCCCTGCAGGATCCTTCTTGTAAAACAAAGGGAGCCCAGCGAAGAAAGTTTGGGAACCGCTGTCCTAATGCAACACTGCACACACCGCCGTGGAGCTGCTCAGTGTTAAATAGTAACAGAGTAACACTCCTGACCTGTGCAAGGACATCATTTGAAGAGACTATTCAATCAATAATCAATAACATTGTTGCCTTTTTTTCAGGAAACTGTTTAATAACCAGCAATCACAAATCTGAGGACCATTAAACACTTCATGACTCTTGTTTTTGAACAGCCTGCTCGATGAAGATTACAGAGAATAGTGTTGTAGTTCAGCCTGACCAGATCTGAACTGGTCAGGCTGAACTGACCACATGGTGGCAGTATAACAGTCACAGCATTCCTCAGCTGCTTTCAGGTTTCATTTGCTCTAACATTTCATTTAACGTTACTTTTACAGACAACAGCTTTGTCAGATAGGTGGTTACAGGGTTGTGTGGTTATTATTTCACTCGGTTCATGTAACGACCCTGACTGCGTGGCACAGACTGGACAGCAGGTGGCGCTCTTCACTTCTTTGATGATTCAGCAGGTGAGAAAGAGAAGTGTTTTTTCTCCGCGTCCAACATAAGGATAAAAATGTTAACCACCTAAAATTTGTGAACAGGGTAAACAGCATCCTGTCATAATGTCTGGCTGGTTCTTTAAACCTCTATAAACTTTGTTATTACTGATTTTGCCTTGTGTAGTTGATGGTAGCTACTAAGGCACATTAGCATAACTGCTGATCTTTGGACTAAAAACATGTTTTTTTAGTTAATTTAAAGGCAGAATCAGAGTTTGAAACAACATTCAGAACTGCAGTTAACCTGTGTTTCATTCAGGTGCTGCAAACACATCAGCCGTTCCAGGACAAATTTCCAGCTCATGAATGCTGAAGATCTCACCAATTCACTGGGAAAACATCAGCCTTCAGCTGCAGTAGAGAAAATCCATGACTTCTAAAAGTTGATGGAGCTTCTAGTTCTTTAGTTTGCTCAGAATCTGAACTGCTTCAGGTGGAGCACTTTAGCTCTTTGACTGTGATCAGAAAGAAAGTCCATCACTCTGTGAGAACTTTCAGTGTGAAACTTTAGAAACATAAAGTATACCGAGCTTACAGAAAATGATCCTGGTAAAATCACATAAATTGCTGCAAAAACATACTAATAAATACATGCATGTAGCTGTAAAGAGTCTGCAGAGTTCCATATGTTGATCCATGTGAAGCTACATAACTGATGGTGCCAGCTCTGTACAAGAGTCAGAAACACCTCCGTTCAGTTTCAGGGTGTGGTGGAAATTGGTGAGGATTTCATCTAAGGAGTCGTCTTTGGCCACCTGCTCCACGACCTGACCGACTCCGCTCTCTAACATGTGGTAATACCGCCTCAACTCCTCCAGCTCAGACCTCATCCGTTCCTCCACCTGCTGTTTCTCCTCCTGAGCCTCCATCAGCTTCTTCTTGTACTCTGACTCCACAGCTTTCATTTCCTCCTCCAGCTTCTTCTTGAAGAACTCTCTGAGCTCCGACTCTCTCCTCTTTAGCATTTCTTCAACTTCCAGGTAGGTGTAGTTGGAGTAAGGCTGTATCCCAATTCAGGGTTTTCAGCCTTAAAGTACGCAGCCTCAACGATCCTCAAGGGCCGCGTACTCAAAGACCGCTAAGGCCGGAAGTGCGAGGCTTGTGAAATGGGCGGTCTAGCCTCCGTTGCGCTGCCCAGGTTGCCTAGCAACCATGATACTAACAGCTGGAAACGTGTCATACAGCTTTGTTTGACAGAAATGAAGGAGAAAATCTTTTGTTCATGTGTTTGTTTCTACATGAGCTTTGATCATTCTCTGTAGGATTAAGCTCAGCTATTGAACGGCGTATATTTAAAGTAAAGGCTTTAAAACCAAGTTAGCACAAACGTCACTAATGTCACATAACTTTGCCGACATGTGGCCAACAGGAATGTTTTAATGTTCTTCATTATTAAACATTTGCACATAAATAAGTGACATAATATTCAGTACTTAAAGTTCACTCTTCGGCCGCCCCTCATCCGCCGTTTTTTTTTCGGCAAAATTATCCACACCCACTGCCGCGCTATGCATTCTGGGATTTGTTGGGCCACGAAGTCTACACCGCCACAGCCTTGAAATTCAGGGAAATGAAGGACGCATTTCAGGGCCGCATTTCGAGCAGCCTTTGAATTGGGACAGCCTTCGGCGCACAGCCTAAAACTCTCCTCCGTTGTCGGCCACCATCTTATCCACCTTCTCCAGCAGATTCAGGACTTGGCGGCGGTCGTTGGTTTTGAGGTTGTTGAAGACGTGGTATCTGTTTCCAGCCTTCTGCAGGACCTCCTGCAGCTCAGCTCCTGCCTCCTCCAAGGTCTCATCCAAGTCTGACTCAACTACATCTCCGTGAGTGAAGAGGATGATGGTGTACCTCCAGGCACCCTCTCCAAAGATCTCCTCCACCTTCTTCACAGCGTCTCTTTCCTCTGCTGTGAAGCGTCCAACCTTGATGACCAGCAGGATGGCGTGGGGCCCCGGGGCCGACATGTTGATGCATTTGGAGATCTCCCTCTTCACAACGTCTTCAGGCAGGAACGTGTCAAAGAGGCCGGAAGTGTCGACCACAGAGACCATCTTCTTAAACACCCTTTCCTGCTGCTTGGAGCATTCAGCAGCCACTGAAGAGGAGAAAACATATATCACCTCATCTTAATTTAGATCAAATATGAACTGCAGAGAAATGGTGTCCCGTTTTACACACCTACAGAGTCCTCGCTAAAATAAGTAACAGGTAAGGAATTCCTACTGCTGCTCCCCATTAAAAACTCTGTGTGTGTGTCTCTTACCTGATGAGTGACTGGAGATTTCTCTGAAGGCATCTCTTCCCAGGATGCTGTTTCCACTGGAACTCTTTCCTTCTCCAGTCTTCCCAAGCAGAACCAGCCTGAGATCAGACACTGAGCACCAGTGTTGGGTAAGTTACTTTAAATTAGTAACTTAGTTACATTACTAGTTACTTCTATCAAAAGTAACTCAGTTACTTCAAGTTACTCGTTACTTTCAAAGTAACTAGTTACTAGGGAAAGTAACTTTGGTTTTACTCAGAATTCTCTTGTTAACGCCTTGCTTCCATAACTGGATACCCAGCCAGAATTCTGATGGCAAAAGAGCCAAACGGGACAGGCAAAAAAAACCAAAACAATGTGCTTAGGCACAGATAAAATCACTGTTTGATAAAATCACTTGTAGAAGCCATATTAGCACATCTTTTCAGTTTTTTTAGTTATGATGTTCCAAGAATTGGAAAACTAGGATCCATTTCAGCTTTAAGATACAAGTTTGTTCCTGAGAAAAGCGAAGCCAATGTTAAGCCAGGTGTTTTTGTTGGCCCTGAAATCTGTGAACCGATGCTCAACAATGACTTCAAAGGAGAACTGAAGCTAACTGAATCAGCAGCATGGGAAGCACTGGTGCAAGTTGTCCAAACTTTCTTGGCAATCACAGAGCAGGGACTTATGCTGAGCCTGTGGATAACATGCTGAAAGCATATCTGCTAATGAGTGCCAGAATGTCACTGAAGATGCGCATTTTACATTCTCATCTCAACTTTTTCCCACCAAATCTGGGTGATGTCAGTGATGAGCATGGAGAAAGATTTCATCAAGATATAAAAGTAATGGAAAAATTCAATCAGAGCACGATGGCTGAGTTCTGTTAGTTCCTGCAAAGAGAGATGGATGTGCAGTATGCACAAAGCAAGTGCCGCAAACATTTGTGAGCATACTAACTTTCAAACTGACAGAAACATGCTTTAACACATCTTTGGTATTGTTTACTGTTTTGTTTTCAGAATAAATGTAAAACAATTTAGGTGAGAAGTAGTTTAAATGTCAATATTGTGGTGATATACCATATTGATATTGTGTCAAATATATATGTATATATATAGTGTCAAAAATGCCAGTGATATATATGTACCTCTAAACCTAACGTGCAAGCTTCAATTGGATTTCATATCTGAAATCAGTGTGAAAAAACTAGATAAAAATCTGGTCTATTCCCAGTAAGCAAATTAAACATATTTTTGCAGACCAGTGTTGTTTTACTAAATACTGTTTATTTTTAATTAATCAACAAATCATTTAGTCTATGAAAAAAAACAAATTACCTAAAATATTAGCAGAGGATTTAGCAAATGAGTCTACAGATCTCAGATTTTCAGTTTGTGTTCAGTGTCTGTCTGCATACCTGTCAGCAAGACTGCCCAACAACCACCACGCTAAATCTATTTATTACTTTCAACAAAGACGCTGGGTGAGCGTCAAAGTGCCTTTTATGCTGTTTCACCATTTCTGCTTAAGAAATCAGAAAAAGATGAATTAATTATTTGTTCTGGATTATTTTTCCTATTTCTGGGACTACAATCCCGGTTCACAATGATATTTGTGTTATTCATAGAAACAAAACTGGATGAATTTATGGAATTGTGCAATTTCACATAACTTTTGTTAGCTCTTTTTCACAGTTGTGCATTAAAGACATCTGCACAAAAAAAAAAAAAAGATACCAGCCAGACTGCCAGTCTTCTAGCTTGCTTACTTGCCACAGTGCACTGTGCCACCTACCAACAGAAAGGAAAAGATAATGTGCATATTTCCACGAGAGAAATCCCACGCCTGGACCGTCGTTGACCGCCGCCATGATTCTAGCCTACGTCACAGCGTCATGTGTGCTTTTTACATCCAACACAAAAACTGCAGTCGTGGTGCTTTGATTGTACTCAGAACTCTGAAATTCTGCCTTCTGAATAGGAAGATGTAGGTAACACCAGACTGCAGATGAGCTGCATACAGAGCTGGACCGGCCCACCATTATAGGAAACATCATAAAGCCTTTGAATGAAAACAAACGCTGTTGTGACAGTGATGTTCACTGTCTTGATGGTATATATGTATCAATCTATCAATCGTTTGTTGTAAGATTCAGATAGTTATTTATTAAAAGCGAGACATTTTAAATGAGAATGAGAAAGAAAAGTGTTTCTTTGTGCCCCCCTCTCCCTGTTAATGCCTCTCACCACATATCCAACCGACATCATGACCAGCAGCTTTACAGCTGTGGCTCCAGCAAACATCAGCTGATACTAGAAATTAATATTAAATACATTGTAACAACAGCTGATCAAGCTTAAACGTGCTGCTGTTGTTTAGCGCGACATCCGCTGGTTTCTTCTTTCTGGCACAAAGTGGGCGATAAACAAACAAGAGAGAAAAGCCGATCAGCTGATCACTGATCAGTTTCATGATTGAAGTAGAAACAGGAGAGGGAGGGGGAGAGAATGAGAGAAGAAGAGGCAGCTGTGCAGCAAAGACACAGAATAAATCCAGCTTTGTGTCTTTTTCATTGTAGCTGAAGTCCGGGACAAACTGTGTTCATTTTCAGCTCAACACGAAACGCGTAATATTTTCTCTGAATACGAGACGACTCTGTTTTTTACGGGACGGTTGGAAACTCTACTAACTAACCTTATGAATAAAATAAGATAAAACAAGTTCAACATCAGTAACATCATAGCACCCGCCCAGCTGTATATAAACTCCGTCATGCTAGCTAGTACGCAGTACGAGTTATTGTAACTGACTGTAAAAAGTCAGCACAAGGAAAACAAACTCCACCTAAACTTGGTTCATATCTGACCCAGATGGACTGCAGGTCATAACTTCTTACCTGAAGTTCAGTTCACCTGACACTCGGACCAGCGGCCGCTTCGGGTCAGGGGCGGATCTAGAGAAATTTTCTTAGGGTGGCAAAATCAAAGCCTTTTTCCCCCAAACACATATGCAGGTGGTTACATATGGCTAAAATGATTCAAATGCAGTAAGTATGCACGTTTTTCATATAAATATAGTCTATAACTTAATTATTGTCTGTAGCCCACATGATTACACACTTTAGTTACATAAAACATGTGAGTTTTGATGTGTCGTGGAAAATTTAACAATAACCTGCAACACACCCAGTGAGCTTGATTTGAAGTGGGTTTAATAAACACATTGCAATGTGGAGAGAGCATCCCAGTGAAACACCAGGACCATCTCTGTGGCACCGCCCTTACATCTTATATACAGACACACAAAGAACATCCACAGACTCTCACATGTTGCCCCTCTCAGGGGGGCTATAGCTCCTCCCTCACAGAGAGAATTATGACCTTGTTTTCTGCTTGGCCGTCACCTAAAGAGTTACATCCCTGATAAGCAGAAGGAGTCTCACTATCTGTTTAACGTCTCCCATTACAACGGCCTCACTGTGGTAACTTTCCACATGCATGTAAACTAGTGACAGGAGTGCTCTTACTATGGTACAGTGAGAAAGTGATATTACTATAACTAATGTGATGTGATTAAGTATGTGATTAATACATGAGAAAGAAATCTGCCACCACAGATGTTATGTACGTTATAGCCTGTATAATAAATAAATATGTAGCCCAATAAGTATAAAGCTACACAACATGGGGCGCTTCATTTACAAGCACAAGTCTAACTTAAGTTTCCCCGTTGCCTTGTTTGGTATCTTTTCAGCTCAACTGAATTTAGTTGTTTTTCACTGACATACTGCATTAGTGTTACTATTAATATAACTATTACTGATCTGAAATCACACAAAGAACCTAAAATCCTAGTAGTATTTTTACTGTAAAAAACACAGACATGTTGGGTAAATGTTTATAACTTGAAATGCAAATATAAATCGTACATTTTGTAAACATAAACAACTATTTATCTACAAATGCAGCCAATACACCTGCTGTTTTTTCATTTTCTACAACCATTTAAAAACATTACTAAAACTAAAATGAGAGAACAATCAGGTGTTGCAATAAGATGCTCCACAAATGATGTGTGCCAGTAAAAACAAGTTTGTCCACCAAAAGACAGAAGAGCACAGGGACAAACCTGCAGGCCTGACAACAGCAGGCGTATCACTCCGCTGGTTTCTACTTAGTGTTTACAAATGTGCCTCTGTGACATTCATTAGTGCCCTCACTGACACACAAAACAACGACTACACAGCAGAACAGCTACACAACACAACACACTAAGTATACACTCCACACTAAACGTCACAAATCTCCCACATCTTAAATCTCTCTCTCTCTCTCGCTGCCGTTACCGTCACTCCCAAAACTTTTCCCTCTTCCTAAACAACCAAATCCACCGCGGTAAAGTGAGCCGTCATTTGTGAGCCGCAGTCAAGCCAGCCGCTTCTTATCTGCCGCATAAATTTCCTTGCGCTGTTACACAAGTCTTTACGGTAGCGCCTTTTCGCTTTATATCCCGATTGAAAGCCTAGACCCGCGCACACGTACAGGAAACCTGTATTCAGTTCAATACAGTCAGTACACTACAATTATGTCATTTTCAAAAGTTCATTAATAATCATCCTGAGTAGTTGAGGTCCAACTTTCAGCACATTCTTCCTCTGGGACACCTACAGTACCTGTGTGCCAAGTTTCAGCCAGAGTCACTGTAAAATTCCTCAGAAATTACAGGAACCTTGTATTCAGTCTAATACAGTCAATACAATAGAATTATGTCATTTTCAAAAGTTCATTAATAATCATCCTGAGTAGTTGAGGTCCAACAACAACATAGACATCAATATCTGCTCAGAAACTCTACTTCATTTATAAGATGAATCCACTACAAATAGTCTTCTAAAAAAATATTTCAATTTGTTTCAATTGTTAAAAATATGTTCTTAAAGATTAACGCGAGGTTTAGAACGGAATATGTTTTACTTACTATACAGCGGGTGAGATGATGTCATTTAAAAGCAGACTAAAAGCAGGACACAGAGGACAACAAAACTGTGATGAACTAAAAGAGAGCCCTTCATTGTGGCTGATGGAAGAAACTTGAACATACAACAAGGCAAAAGCAATAGGTTACAATAACTGTAATTAATCCTGAAATGGGCGAGACTGTCACGATCTGGTACAGGGATTCAAACGCAGAGCGGTAAGGTATCTCCAAGGTGTAGTTTATTTACAGTGCCAGTGCAATATATGTACAGTGAAGGGATCCAAAACTCCGGGGGAATCACAGGGTAACTCGCTCACGTCTTCTTCGCTCACACTCACACACGTTCCCGCAGCAGGGAGGTCGCAGGTCCCGGGGGGGAGATCTGAGGCAGACGAGAAGGCAGGTCACCAACTAATCACAAATCACGAATATGAAGCACAAGAGCTGTGAGAACACTAACGTTAGGGGTACAATCATCCAGCGACGAGAGGATCTGTGTTCCAGCCTCAAATAGTGCTCCCGGTGATGATGGGTGAGTGTTGTCAGGTGTGTGTGTGGGCCAAGGGCAGGAGCCCACAGTGAGCTCCGCCCAGGCAGAGAGGGAGAGAACAGAAACAGCAATTGTAGCCTTGTGGGGCCGACCGGGCAGGCACGGAGACCATGACAGTACCCCCCCCCTCAACGGGAGCCTCCCGGTGACCCACCAGGCTTACCTGGATGCCTGCGGTGGAAGTCCCGGAGCATGGCCCCATCCAGTACAGCAGCTCGAGGCACCCAGGAGCGTTCCTCTATCCCGTAGCCCTCCCAGTCAACCAGGTACTGAAAACCCCGACCCCGGCGCCGGGAGTCCATGATGCGGGTGATATCGTAGACCAGCTGACCATCCACGAGCCGGGGGGGCGGCGGGGCCCTGGAGGGAGGGCACAACGGGCTGGAGAGCACCGGCTTGACCTGAGACACATGAAAGACATTGTGAATGCGCATGTTGCGCGGCAGCTTGAGGCGGACAGACACAGGGTTCACAACGGCTTCCACGGGAAAAGGGCCAATAAACTGAGGAGACAGCTTCTTTGACTCAGTCCGTAGCGGCACAAAACGGGTAGCCAGCCATACCTGTTGACCGATGGTGTACACGGGGGCCGGTGTCCGGCGACGGTCAGCGAGGGTCTTGTTCCGCTCCTTAGTACGGAGTAGGGCAGCCCGAGTCACCCGCCAGGCACGACGGCACCCACGGAGGTGAGCCCGTACAGAAGGAACGGAGTGCTCACCTTCGATGGCCGGGAGCAAAGGCGGTTGATAGCCCAGGGACGCTTCGAAGGGAGACTTGCCCGTGGCGGAGGACGTGTGGCTGTTGTGGGCGTATTCGATCCATGGAAGCTGTTCACTCCAGGTCGATTGGTTGTGCGAAGCGACACAGCGGAGGGCAGCTTCCAGCTCCTGGTTGGCCCGCTCCGATTGCCCGTTACTCTGCGGATGGAAACCGGAAGACAGACTGACCTTGGCCCCCAGTGCGGAGCAGAACTCCCTCCAAACACGGGACGTGAATTGCGGCCCTCTATCCGAGACGATGTCCTCGGGGATCCCGTGAAGACGGAACACATGGGAGGTGAGGAGCCGGGCCGTCTCCAAGGCAGAGGGGAGCTTCGGGAGGGCGACGAAGTGTGCAGCTTTGGAGAAACGATCGATAATGGTAAGTATGGCGGTGTTACCAGCGGAGGGCGGCAGCCCCGTGACAAAGTCCAAAGAAACATGGGACCACGGTCGGGCTGGTGTAGGGAGAGGCTGCAGAAGACCCGGTGGAGGGCGGTTCGAAAGCTTATTCCGGGCGCAGGTCGAACAGGCCGCTACGTACTCCTTGGCATCCCTAGCCATAGCAGGCCACCAGAAGTAACGTCGGAGGAACGAGCAGGTGCGGAGGACCCCAGGATGGCATGAAAAGCGGGCGGTGTGAGCCCACTGGAGAACCTGAGAGCGGACGGCTGAAGGAACGAAGAGGCGACCAGGTGGACCAGTGCCAGGATCCGGTTCGGTCTCCTGCGCCTCTTGGATGAGCCCCTCGATCTCCCAGGAGATGGCTCTAATTACGCAGGCGGCCGGGAGGACAGGCTCAGGGTCCGAGTCCTCCCCAGTGATGGAGAATTGCCTGGACAGGGCGTCTGGCTTTACGTTCCGTGTTCCTGGCCTGTAGGTGATAGTGAAGTCAAAACGAGCAAAAAACAGCGCCCACCTGGCTTGCCGGGAATTGAGACGTCTAGCCGAGCGCAGGTACTCCAGATTCTTGTGATCCGTCCAGACGATGAATGGTTGTGCCGCTCCCTCCAACCAATGTCTCCACTCCTCCAGGGCCAGCTTGACGGCCAGAAGCTCCCGGTCCCCGATGTCATAGTTACACTCTGCTGGGGAGAGACGGCGAGAATAAAAGGCACACGGGTGCAGCTTACCGTCCAGCTGTTGAGACAGAACTGCCCCAACCCCGGAGTCCGACGCGTCCACCTCCACAACGAACTGTCGTGTAAGGTCCGGTTGCCGGAGTATGGGAGCAGTGGTGAACCTGTCCTTGAGCAGGGCGAAGGCTCGCTGAGCGGCAGAATCCCACTGGAAGGGAACTTTGGGAGAGGTGAGTTTAGTGAGAGGGAGAGCGATTCTGCTGAAATCGCGAATGAACCGTCTGTAAAAGTTGGCGAACCCCAAAACACGTTGCACTTGACGGCGATCAGGAGGAGTAGGCCATTCCACCACAGCCCGCACTTTCTCCGGATCAGTCCGCAAGTCCCCCTTCTCGATAATGTGGCCCAGAAAACTCACCGACGCCACGTGGAAATCGCACTTCTCCCCCTTCACAAAGAGCCGGTTCTCCAGAAGGCGTAGCAGGACCTGCCGGACATGGACTTTGTGCTCCTCGAGTGTCTTAGAAAAGATCAAGATGTCATCCAAGTACACAAATACACAACGGTTAACAAAATCACGAAGGACATCATTAACCATCGCCTGAAACACTGCGGGGGCGTTAGTCAGCCAAAACGGCATCACGAGATACTCAAAGTGGCCCCGATGCGTATTGAACGCGGTCTTCCACTCATCCCCCTCTCTGATGCGCACCAGGTGGTAAGCGTTGCGCAGATCCAGCTTGGTAAAGACGGTCATGCCTTGAAGCAGTTCAAAGGCGGAGGAAAGCAACGGCAAAGGGTATTTGTTCTTAACAGTGATCTGATTAAGGCCCCGAAAGTCAATACACGGCCGCAGCGAACCATCCTTCTTATCCACGAAAAAAAACCCAGCCGCGACAGGGGAAGAGGAGGGGCGAATCAACCCCGCCGCCAGCGACTCCGAGATGTAACGCTCCATAGCATCCCTCTCAGGCCGGGAGAGGCTGTACAGGCGGCTAGACGGCAGCGGAGCTCCAGGAAGAAGATCGACGGCACAATCGTACGGGCGGTGCGGGGGAAGGGACCGCGCCCGATCCTTACAAAAAACATCCCGCAGATCATGATAAACCCGCGGAACCATCGAGAGGTCCGGGGCGTCCGACGGCGAGGCCGTGGGTGGGAGCGATAACGGGGGAAGCCGCAGCCCGGAGGCAGTTCATATGGCAGGCCACACTCCAACCCAGTACGGCACCCTTCTCCCAGTCGATATGCGGGTTGTGGAGGACAAGCCAGGGGTGACCCAGAACCAGCGGAGTGAGGGGAGCCCTAAAACGAAAAAAAACAAATCCTTTCAGCGTGATTGCCCGAGAGAGATAATGAAAGGAATTCAGAAACATGAGTGATGTCAGGCAGGCGCTGGCCCGACAGTGCGTGAACGCGGAGGGGGCGTGACAGAGGCTCCAAGGCGATGTTCAGTTTGGCGGCGAGTGAGGTGTCAATAAAGTTCTGCTCAGCCCCAGAGTCAACGAGAACGGAGAGAGAATGAGAAACAGTCCGAACACGCAGAGTAGCCGGCAAAAGAAGTCTGGGGAGAGGGCTTTCACTCGACAGATCGCCCACCAGCACCCTCACGATCACTGGTGAGCGCGCCCTTTTGCCAGCGTCGGGCAGGAGGAGACAGAGTGGCCTTTACGGCTGCAATAAACGCACTCACCGGAGGCAAGACGGCGCTGGCGCTCCGCGGGCGACAGCCGTGAGCGCCCAAGCTGCATGGGCTCTTCCCCATCCCCGGTGTCGGCGTCACACGACCCATGGGCTGCAGTAGGGGTCCCACAAAAGTCCAGCGGGGCATGCCCCGAACGCGCGCGTGCGCTCCGATGTGCGCGCACCTGATCGTCCACCCGCATACACAAAACCAGAAGCGCATCCAGGGAGGAAGGCAGTTCACGGAGCATTAGTTCATTCTTTATTTCCTCATTAATATTAGTGAGCAATGCACTTTTAAGGGCCTCTTCCCCCCATTTCGCCTGTTCAGCCAAGGTAGAAAAGTCTATAGAAAAATCAGCCATGCTGCGTTTACCTTGTTTAAGCGCAAGCAAGCGCTGGCCGGCGGTGGCAGTTGTGGCTTTCCTGTCAAACACACCTTTAAACTTAGTAAGAAAGTCAGAAAAGGTGATGTCCGGCTCCGCCTGAAGCGCAGCTTGAGCCCAGGTTAGAGCACGGTCCTGGAGTAACTGGACGATATAAGCGATTTTCGCACCATCAGTAGAAAAGGCTTGCGGTTGCTGGCGAAACTGAAGGGCACACTGAGTGAGGAAACCAGCACATCTATCAATCTCTCCCGTGAAAGCCCTGGGAGTGGGGAGGAATCTGTCAACGTGAACAGGTGAGGGAGCAGGTGGCGTGACACTTACTGCTGGAGCCGGCGCCTCCGACGGAGGAGCGGCGACCAGTGGAGCGGCCGGTAGCGGTGTTAGCCGGGCCACGGCCTGTGTGAGGTTCGCGAGCTCTGCTCGAAGGTGAATGAACATCTGCTCGTGGCGTGCCAGCATCGCGGCCAAAGTGGCGAGGGTGGGAGTCGAGACCGCTGGATCTGCTGAATCCATTTCCGTGGCTGGATGATTCTGTCACGATCTGGTACAGGGATTCAAACGCAGAGCGGTAAGGTATCTCCAAGGTGTAGTTTATTTACAGTGCCAGTGCAATATATGTACAGTGAAGGGATCCAAAACTCCGGGGGAATCACAGGGTAACTCGCTCACGTCTTCTTCGCTCACACTCACACACGTTCCCGCAGCAGGGAGGTCGCAGGTCCCGGGGGGGAGATCTGAGGCAGACGAGAAGGCAGGTCACCAACTAATCACAAATCACGAATATGAAGCACAAGAGCTGTGAGAACACTAACGTTAGGGGTACAATCATCCAGCGACGAGAGGATCTGTGTTCCAGCCTCAAATAGTGCTCCCGGTGATGATGGGTGAGTGTTGTCAGGTGTGTGTGTGGGCCAAGGGCAGGAGCCCACAGTGAGCTCCGCCCAGGCAGAGAGGGAGAGAACAGAAACAGCAATTGTAGCCTTGTGGGGCCGACCGGGCAGGCACGGAGACCATGACAGAGACTAAACTACGACTGCTATTAATGTTACTGTCACTATGACAACACTACTACAGACCTGAACATGATGGCGACCAGCAGTATGAGATAAAATATGAAGGGGTACACCCAAGACTTGAACGTGAGAAAGGAAAACAGAGTCTTAAAACAGGAAACATGACGAACGTATACCTCACATTAACAAACAAGGGCGATTGGAACGTAATGGTAGGTGACACGAAAGGATCGATGTAAACAACGGAGTAAAGACTGAGCAACTGTGAGCTGTCAGGGAGAATTAGAAGAACGTAACAAAGTATGGCCAAATTAAAACTACTAACTAATAACAGCAAAAACAAGAATTACATACATTGATCAATAGTAATCTGAATCAACAAATACCAAATGCAAAAAGGGTTGGGTCACAAACCCAAACTGCGAGAATCACATTAGTTTCTAAATTTAGTGTAATTTTTTTACAAAAGGTATTAAAATGAAAAAGAATGCAACACAAAATCTAAACGAACAAGCTCTATTTACATTTGTGAAATACATAACCTGTAAATGTACACATACAAAATGTATAAAAACAATTTACATCTGTTCCTTAGTTTCTATCAATACAAATAAGAATTTACATGACATTATTCAACCTTATATACATTTTACAAAATAAATACAAGTATTTCTTTTTCACAGAGAGCGCACTCCCATTCTGCAGCCTCTGCCGTCTGAAACAGCTCAGTATTCATCTGCAGGCGCTGTGTGTGAAACCACCTTGAACAGCTGTCACACTGGATCTGTGAATTTCAACAAACCAAAAATAAAAAAATCTTTAATCACGTGGTTTAACATGAATATCTTTATTAATCTGCCATTAGTATGTAGTGCATATTTTTTTCCTTATCAAATATTCAAAATAACTAACACACCAAGCCAAAAAACATTACATGCAAGTTAAGGCTATATTTCCCCTCTTCCTCAAAACAAGAACCAAATAACAAAAGCAACTTTACACAATAGATTTTGTTAAATCATATCCCCAATTACAAATCTGTCTTACCCATTTGGTGATTGAAGGCCCTGGAAAAGGTGGTTTTGGAGTTGAACACATGGCGCAGTTGTTTTCTGCCTCGAACACTATTACAAACATAGTAAAATTAGTGACTGACAATGAATATTTAAATACAAGTGATTTCTTTGTGCTGTAACACAAACCTGAGGCTCCCAGTATATGTAAAGCAGTTGCTTCACGCTGCCGTACCATTGCTTTAATTGTGGTTTCAAATGTCATTTCTGGTATTTGGGGAAAGGACTCCATGAACGCCTTTGCCATCTATGGAAATAGCAAAATATTCAAAAATAATTTAGTCATATTCCTTTTCTATAGCAGACCCAATTTTATAATCAGCACAAAAATGATTTGAAACTCATGTCTTTGTTACTTTACCAAGATGACAATCACATCGCAGCTATTTGTGTCCTTCTGTTCTGGGTGTTTGAAAACTCCTCCTTTTAACTTGATATCCACCCAGTCAGTCTTGTTGATTGCAGTACGCCTCATTTTGAAGAACTCCCTGTGCAAGGGTTACACTGTCATGTGAGGGCCGTGTGCAGGCAGGAAAAGTACCCAAAATGCAGACTCACGCAAACAAAAGGTGAACTTAAGTACAGCTTTAATGCTGGACGGCAAACAGAAAACTGTTCTGAACTAGAACACAACATGAACCCGCTCGCACGCTGGCAGGCAGGCAGGTCATTACCTTATTTTGAATGTTCAATGTCAGCACACATAATTTGAAAAATGCTCTACTATAAAACATTTTGGAATAACATGTGGCTTCATTTAATGCCACATTCTTTATTTATGGGAAACAAAGACGGTGGAGAGATACCACTTAGACAGAAACTACAATAGCACTGGCTTTGAGTACTGTATTAAATCCTCTATAGTAATCACAATTCACTATTGCTATCATTTACACAGTCCCAAAGCCAATAGGGCTGCACCACCAAAAAACACACAGAATAAAAAAAGTTGAATTCAACTGAAAAAACAGGGAAAGTCTTTAATATCTAATTAAAGAAAAAACAAAAACCAACACATTACAAACAAGCTGCTGGATCTAAACTGCTAAAGCAAGTTCTTAAGGCCAATGACTGACCCATCTACCATTGGGACACATGCAGTTTACTTAATACTGTCATTTAACACAATATTAAGTAAAATAATAAACTAACAACCAACTTGTACTTTTTCATGCTAAAATGTAATTACTGAGGCACATTACCATCCCAGCCCACCGATAAGGCCGGGCCTACAAATTTGGAAAACACTGCAGCACTATAAAAGTAAAGATAATATTTTCACTTTAATTTTTGAAAAATAGAATTGACCTGAATTTTTGTGCTGCCACTTTGGATTCTTCAAGCTCTCTTGTGTTGCGTGCTGGATCAACAAGGTAAAGACAGCTGTCTGCTTTACTTAGGTACTGTAACCGAAAAGATGATAGAATGAATTCTCTCGCCAGTAATTACAGATAAAAATATGTCTTTTATCATGCTTGAGAGGTTTGACTATAACTTGTTTGATCAGTTATTGATTTTTAAAATGAGCCCAGGAAAAGCAGTTATAAAAGATATTATTACATCAATCCCTATTATAATAAGTCAAGCTGATTTACAGATTCCATTTGCTATTATCTTATTTGTCCACACACGATTTACTACAGTCGAATACCTTAAATTTCAGTTTTTAATGGAAACTGATAGGAAACAATTAGCATTACAGTATACTGGTATTTGACGTGCAGGACTTCATAGTGGGACATCAAAGACACCACAAATCTGGGTTTGATGAATCCAGTTGTCTCAGAAAGTAAAAAATGTTTCCAGGGATGAAATTTTATGGCACTTACAGGACATAATTTGAAAAACAAAACCCTCATTTTTCCATAATATTGTATTTTTTTTTTCAAAATATGAATTTTCTGAAGGGAAATTTGTGTTAGTACTAACCAGGAACTTCCAGTGAACATTTCCAACGTTCACAAACGAAACAATTGCGTGGTAGTTATCAAAGTTGACCTGTTAACAAAGCATTAATACAATGTAAAATACAAATATATTCATATTGCAATATGTATATGTATTTATTACCTTTGACAAACAGCGCCTCCTCATCATTTCTCTTTTCCCGAACAGGATGACAGCGGCAGTGTAGTGGTTCAGTATGTACACCTTACTGCCCAAATCCAACTTGCAGGCAATATCATGCAGGGCACTCTATGATCTTGTAAAAAAACATTGAATAATGAAGAGAGGTCAACTCAAACTGCTAATTATGTTACATTTTTGAAAATATGTAATCCATGATTAATTAATAATGTAGTGCTATCAATGTAAGACTTTTACTCTCTAAAGCACTCAAACACACTTTCATTTTCATTGACTGGCTGACTGATTTTCTATGTGATTTTCTCTATGAGAATATAGCTAGTTGATGTCAAACGTTACAAAAGGAAAGAATATATTGAGCTAACAGGATAATAACAGTAACTCACATAACCACTATATAAAACCAAAGTACACAGAAGACACATTATGAAAATACAACAAAGCAGATCTCGAGGCAGAAGGTTTATATCAACCGAAGACCACACTGTGGGTGACTCCTGTCAGCCAAGAACAGGACATTGAAGCCACATTTTGTGCTCATAAACGTTTCACATTTGAATAAAAACAGATTTAAAAACAATATACTCCAATAACTTCCACAGTTACCATATCACAGAACATTCTTCAATCCTGGAGTTGTGTCTTCATGGAAAATTTGGATAACAAAATGTGACTCAAGACTGAAAGTTCGTCTTTGACAATTTCACTTTTTTTAATCTTTGATATATATTTTTTAATTTTTTACGGCTATTTATTATTTTTTTAAATTAAAGCAATGCTGGTCATTACGCGTGAAAGTTAGCGATCTGGAGTTGTGACTGACAACAGTATAAAACCTTTTAAGATTCAAGTGCATCAGCACAGTAACAAATCCATTTAAGACTAAAGCATGTATAAACAATAGCTGTGTCTATAAAAACATTGCAGCTGTCTAACGTGGATGATAAAATGTGTTTTTGATATGGGAACAGCATTAAGATCAGTGATGTTTTTGCTCTATGAATAGCACTAAAGCAAAACAAACACCAGGACATTAAATTTTGGGTTTGAAAGGATTACTGTAACACAGTAATTAAAATACAGCTTCATTTATTTTGTAGTGTCTTTTCCACGTACCTCGCCTGTTAACCATTGATGAGGTTCCAGTGATTTCCGCTCGCTGTGGTGAACTATAAAGTCGTTCCTTTTATTTGTGATGGAATCACAGCAACAACAACTTCGGTTTCCTGTCTTTTCCACAGTGCAGTGACCTATGGGCAAAATAAACAGTGTATTTGTATTTGTGGCACAAGAGTAAGAAATTCTTTCCACATTGTCAAAAAAGTACACAAATAACTCCAGATTCCCCGCATCTTTTTTTTCCTTTCTTCTTTCTTTTTCTTCTTTTTTCTCTTCTTTTTCCTTTTTCTTATTTTCAGATTTGTGTCACCACCGTCAGCACCTTGTCAACTCCATAACAGGGCCGTGCAGAGAGGTTTAAAGGGTGCTCAAAGTTAAAAAGGGGCACATTGAACCAGGCTGAATAACAACAACACACATTCATCAAGAATCTAATATGGGGAGGGCAGGGCTGTGTTGGTCTGAGACTGTAGACATTAAAAAGTCCACAGGAGAGATGGTAGCTGATTAAACAAGTGTCATGAGATAATAACTAAATGCAAAGATTGGTGACAGCGCTTGGAACCATAAGGCAACAAAAACTGTGAGAAATAATTTAGGCTCTGCCTGTGAATCACTCTTTGCTTCTCTTCTTCCTTCCATCCCATCATTTCATATATCACTCTGCACTTGCTGTCTATGTGAGAACAAGGCACAACTTGCTATTGCAATAAACTATAATCTAATTATCCACACCTAACAACTCTTGCACTTAATCTATAATAAAATGATGACAGAAAAATGTTATAGCACTGCCTTTAGTAGCCTCACACAGCTCCTACTGTTTCCTCCTCATGTCCTTACCAGCCATGTCTGCACAATGTTATATCATGAGTAATAATTTTTTAAATCCAGCTAAATAAAACACACACATGCACACACAGTGACATTTTAGACCTTCTTCAGAATACTGTATATACTATGGGCATCACGGTGCTGATCCAGAATCCTTACATTATTATTTATTACTAGAGCTACAATAATAAAGCAAAGAGGAGGGGGAAGTAATAAATATGAAATAATGTATTTATGATGATTCCATGTGTTTCACTATCCACTCTGTGCAGGGCAAAGCTTATTACATTTTTAAACTGTAGAGATACAATCATTTTACTGCTGTAACATCCAAATTTTGTCTTATTTAAAATATAAATCTAATATAATCTGCTTCTTAATGTATGTTCTTTAAAATACAGCGTGTGTTTTTTAATATATTATAATAATGCATAATTATGTGGACATGCATATTAGATCGTTTTTAGTGAAATATAATCCCTCCAGAAAGGCAGGAAAAGCCCGGAAAATTACTTTAAAACTAAATATGTTCTAAATACTTTAAAACTAAATATGTTCCCTAAAACGGTGACAGAGCTACAGACCCATGACAGCCTTACACAGGTAGCCAGCAGCTGTGACCAGCACTACTTGTGCAGTTAATAAAAGAACAGGTAATGTTTGTCGCGCTGTTGCACACACAGCACGCTCGTTTGTTTCAGTTCGTCAGTAGCAACAAGACAGCTTACCAACGTGTACGTAATAAGCTAACACTCCTGGGTGCTACACACTACAGTGTGCGCTGTACACCTACTTACTGGTTTTGTTGCATCAGTCTGTGTCTCTGAGTTAACTTGTGTTTCTCCTACAGCTCCGGACCGCAAACAATGCGCGTGCTCTGTGTGAGCTCGTTCCCGGCTCGTAACCAGCGCGTTCTGCCGTCAAGGGCGATCATTGGTTAAATGTGATCATGTGACTGATGCAAGCCAGATCCTTTTATTTAGCAAAACTGTGATTAATAGTTAAATATTATTGTTGAGGGGCACAGACAGGACTCCGCACGCACACACACATAAAAAAATAAATAAATAAAATAAAAATTTTTTTTAAATAAAAGTTGCCTCAACAAAAGGGCACTTTGGGCACCCATCAGGAAAGGGGCGGGTGCTCAAGCCCCTCTAGCCCCCCCCTCTGCACGTGCCTGCTCCATAATATGGAGTTTTGGTTTATTTTTCTCTTTTGGAGAACCATATAGTTTCCTCCCTCATGATCTTCCAATAAAAATACGTAATTTTCTCAATAAATGGGTAATTTGCATCCTGCTTAATATGATTGTTTCTTATAGAGATTAAATACAAGCTTCTGAAAATATGTATGACTGTAACTCTAATAATAAAAAGCCAAAGCAATCTTACTTTTAAATGTGGTATAATTACTTTGAAAACATATGTCCATAAACAATAGAATAGAGAAGCTGCTAATAGTCAAAATAGCTGAAACAACTTAATTAAAAAATATATATTTTTGCATTTCTTTGTGTCTGACGGTGTTGACAAAAACCTTGCACATAAATTGTTGAAAAAATGTTACACCTGGGAGATTGTACCAAAACATGGTGAGACAGCCAAAACTTTATGTAACAATTATATGTAAATATGCTTTTGAAAAATCAAAAAATCTATTTTAGAAAATTAAAACCTGTTTTGTCCCTAATCTCAGGAATCACTGACCAACAACATGTCTGACTGCTTGTTTCTATTTCCATTGCATCTATTTTTAACCCGTTATTTTGTTGTGCTGCTCTAAAATCTTAGAAATTACTTTCATGACTCCTGTAGTGTCATAACTGAGAGATTCAGGAAAATAAGTACGCCGTCTGCTTTATAGCAGATGCGTACTGGTCTGTCATTTTAAAAATATCACAACAAAGAAAACCAATTATGTGGAAGTGATGCAGTCCAGAGCTAAACACTGGCTTCAAAAACAAATCGTGCTCCAGCATTCAAAAAGGTAGCAATATGATTTTTAAGTACGCATAGATATGTGATATTACCAATATAATAACAAATACATTTCCCTTGAAATTGGAACATTAATCATGTCAAGACAGCAGAAAATTGCATAATGCCATTAATCATATTTGATGCCCCCAGAAAACAAAGGTACTTTTAAAGTTAAATTTGGTGCTAGAGCAGAAATCAATATATGAAGACTGTTCTTGATTCATTCACTGCTTGCAATTTCACAACATCCTTTTTTCTATTTGGGGATGATGTGGAGATTATGTGAAAGCTGCCAGATGGAATCAGGTTAGTCACCAGCGAGCTTGCAGTTCGGAGCTGTGACTGTGTCGCAGTGACACATACTGTACCACAGAAGCCTATCTCATACTGATCACACTTGGCACATTTCTCCTGATAGCAACATATAGCGAGTCAACAGACGCAAATTCACCAGTGCAATATGGGGGTATGTAAGTATGCTCTGCATGCGCCTTATCAGAAAGAAAAAATGAATTACAGATGGTGAATAATAGATGGAAAGACTCAGAGGGAAAGTATAACGCTAGTTTTCAAGCAAGTCTGATAATGTCTAGGGATGTTTATTTGGCTGGTAGTGATATCCTTAAAACTCAAACTGCTTTTAACTTGTCACAGTATCCATCTCTTCATAATATCAATTAAGACACAATTTTTCATTCTTTGTGTACATCTAATTGGACACTAGCTCAGTAAGTGAACTTGATCCTAAACGCTACTGTTTCAAAGAATTTTCACATCAATGCAACAAACGAAGCATTCTTATCTGGCAAACAATGTTTGAGTTGGGCCTGAAAATTCTTGTCAAGACAAACACTGCAAGGAGTTTTCCTTCTAAAAGCACCCTCAATGGACCCGGTGTAACCACACTGACACTGATATACACAGGAGGCACTGACACAGTTGGGCTGCCACGTGATGTGGACAGTGCCTTGCAATTAAATTCTCATACCACTTTGCTGAGTCAACTTTGATGACCAGAGTCATCCATCCAGTAATAAGCCCTAGGTGCATAACAAATGAGTCCACATTAAACAGAGAATGTTGTGTTTGACACATGAAGGAGTGCCTCACTGTTTCTCAGGACTAATTGTCTCTCATTAGTATGAAAAGCATGACATGATACAGTTTATACAGCAAGGCAGTGAGGCGTGTTGGAGCTGTTGACCCATGTGGAGGCTCTTTTATCTTTTCTTGTTTTAATTTATTTTCTGTACTTGTGAAAGACTGGACCATATTTTTTCTTATTTTTATTTTGGGGCTTAAAGTAAATGCAGAAAGTCGTCCACTGCGAGCGGAGTGACTCAATTAGTTGGTACCTGATGGGGTTGCTCAAAATATCCACATTAACTTAAAGAGACCAAATCGTTTCAATGGATTTGCTTTTGCTGTGTTTCTTTCCATATACATAAGGTGTCCTTTGTATTAATGCTATGATGCATCAGGTCCAAAAATCACTGGGCAGACTGCAGGACTTTAGCTTCTGCACAAAGTGGAAACATTTTGTTTTGCATTTTTTTAATTTTAGTTTTCACTTTTATTTCTTGACCTTTGTTTAACACGTTTAGAGTCTCACTCTCTCCAGTGTTCTACTGGATCACTGTATAAAAATCCATTATAAGCACAGGGAGTTTATGTAAACTCTACAAGATTCCCCGCATCTTACAAAACGTACATTTGCATACTGACTCATGGGCATTTATTAGTGGTCTTTGATGAGTCGTTCCTGATCAATGGTCACACCAATTTGCATAATTATGATGAAGCAATTCACCCCACAACCCATCGTTACTTCAGTTCGCTGGTTTCAGTGATTATGATAATGTACTCTTTATAATTTGGGGGAAAACTGCAGTCAGCTTAGACTGAAGAAGTCACTTGGATGAGTGACGAAACGTTTCTCCCACTGAAAACGTCCAGATGAACAGAATCAAGTTTTTCAGATTGACATAAAAAGGATGATTGACAGTTCATCAAGACATATAAATGACTATGTGTTATACCATTATAGAGACCTAATACATTGATAGGACAAGTTCAGTATTTATGGAAAAGTTGTTTTATGTGCACAAGATTGTTACTTTCAAATTTAATTTGTGAATACTAATAACTCAATTTGACATCAGTGTAACCTACCACAATCAATAATTAATCAGCTTGGAAAAGCTATTAAAAGGATGAATAGTTTAAAGGGAACAGAAACAGTTTTCAGCAGAACAGAATACATAAGCCTTAGATTTGCACAAAAAGTTCAAACATAAAAATTCACATGTTCTTCTCATGTAACCCTCAGCATGTTTCCGAACTGTGTCTGAATGACATAGCAGCAACTCTAGTGATCATGATGTTATGACTGTTTGTTGAGCTTTCATTGAAGTTAAAGACAGTAGAATACACATTGATTTACCTGTAATTTATCCAATGTGTTGAACTTTTCCTCCTCCTGGACTTTTCTGCAGGTGTTTCGCACATCGCATCCTTCTGTATCTTCTGTGCTCTATAATAAATTAAAACACTTTACCATTTAAATATTGTTTAATATGTGTGGTGTGTTAGTATATTATAATTCACTGTTTTAAAGTGTAATTTTTGCCTTGCATTCCATATTTTCCTATTGATATCAATCAAAACTAAATGACCATAATTCAAACATTAATATGACAAAAACAATGATCACCTGACTTATGGAAGTTGGAGTTGGATCCTCATTCTGATTTCCTTGTCCTTCACTGTTTGGAAATGGGTCCCTCAACAGTTCTTTGCATTTTTTCCTCCTTGTCCACAAGATTTATTGTAAATGGTGCTGATTTTTTAGTCTTATTTTTTACATGGTCATAGATTGTTTGAACAATCACATCAGCACATGCCCTGGCAGGAAGGTTGTATATTCCTGAACTTACTGCTGGAATTGCAATAGAACACAGTTTGTGCTCCTCTGCCTTTTGCAAAACACTGATTATGGCCTGTCGCAACATAGGTTTTGCCTGTGTGACATCTTTGGCTGATGGTTTGCTTTGCAGACATGGTCCCACTACGTGAATAATTTTTTGGCAAGACAGGTTCCCAGCACTTGTTACCATAGCTTCTCCAGTCCGCAGAGGTCCGTTTTCTGCTTTGTAATTATTGCTCTTTCTGTATTTTTGGCCCACCACATTCTGAGATCGCCAATGCCAGCCCACCACAATGTTGTAACATGGTATTTGCTGCGCTGACAACAGCGTCCACTTGAAACTTGCAGAGATCAGCAATCCACACTGAAATGTCTACATCTTGCGTGAGATGTGCTGACATTATCCTTTTTTGTGTTGCTGCTTGTTGTTTTTCATCCTGGTGAGAAAATTTATAAAATGAAAAATAAAAACTTTAAATAACAAAATAAATATAGAATTCATAACATTATAAAAAAATTAAGAAAGATAAATACAGTGATTGTAATATACATATTATTCGAGGTCCAGCATAGCTCAACAACAATGTATTTCAAAATTAGATTAGACAAAACTACTACAGATGCCAGCCATCTCTTTGTATTAGCTGCTGTATTAGAAAGCATGAACTAGTGCTATTAGATCCAAATTTTCATTGTTCTCACATAATAACATTAAAATTTAAAAACACACTCACATATTTATCTCTCTCTATGTATATCTATGTATCGATCTATCGATGGATAGATATTAAAATGTCTGTCTTTTTTTTAAACAGTATTGAGCAATCACTCCAACAGTTTAAATGCCTTTCATGACCGGCCTTTTTCACTCATTCTTACTCGAATACTACCGACTGACATTATTCTGAGAAAATGAAGTGACTTCTTGACGACCCAATTAACTCGAACTTTTTAGTTGCTCTAAGAACAAAGGAACCTACGAACATAAGTCATGATATGAACCAGTATTATGGCTGCCCTTCAAGATTATCGGATCAAAAACAGGAACGACTGCCAAGAAGTAAGAATCAATGAAGCGAAATATGGCTCACTGACTGTGATATGCAAAATTAAAAACATCAGTGGCCACAGTTTTTAATGGGTGATGAATCGTAAAATTACATTTTTTCATTCATATCATCATCTGTAGGTTATGAGAATATGAGTACAGAGATACAATATTAATATCTACAGCCAATGATTAAAAACAAAATATATTGTCACTGTTCAGGGATGTAATTTGGCCATTGGTGGTGTTGTTCTCAAGGCTTCTTCGAGGAGCATCCGGGAGAACTACTTTCAAAGTATTTAAATAAGAAGAAAGCTTGCTTTTCTTTTAGAAGGTTCCCTTAATAAATATTTACTAGCAACCTCTTTAAAATGATAATTAAGGGTTTGTGTTTATACATAAAAAAATAACAAACTAAAATCATTAATCGCAATAATAGTTTGTTTATACAATTTAAAAAATATATATATATATATATATATCTCAAACCTGTTTAGTGACAGCTTCAGTCTGCTCTGTGGGCACATCTGAGTGTGGTGGTTCTTCTTGATGATCCTTATAAAAATAATAAAATTACAACTTTACATGGAAGAACACAGAATACTTACAGAACACACATGAAAATGTATGTCTTTAGCAGAACTTAAATTATTCTCGATCTATAATACATACATAGGTTTAGACAATATACAGTCTTTGTCTGTGTTTATATGTTACTGCATTTACAGAACAAAATGTTAAGTGATATAAATGGTCTTCTACAACAGCAATAACTAACAATAATGCTAATTATTTCACTAACATCAAGTATTTTATGGGTAGCTGTTGCCATGTGTGGAGCTTACAATATCATGATTTTCATTACCAAAGTTTTCCTAAAAGCTGTGAAAGACTAATGATGTTTTTAATTCTAAAATGTATTATGGCACATAACATGGTTATTTGATGTATACAAAACACTTTTAACACATAGATGAGTTATAATTACTGTACATTTATGTATAGTTAACATCGTTAACTATAATTGTATTGACTGTATTAGATTGAATACAAGTTTCCATTAATTTCTGAGGAATTTTACAGTGAATCTGGCTGAAACTTGGCACACAGGTACAGTAGGTGTCCTAGAGGAGGAATCTGTTGAAAGTTGGACCTCAACTACTCAGGATGATTTTTAATGAATTTTTAAAAATTGACATAATTCTATTGTATTGACTGTGAATGTGTATTGACTAGATTGAATCCAAGTTTCCTGTAATTTCTGAGGAATATTACAGTAAATCTGGACCAAACCTGGCCCAGAGGTAAAGTAGGTGTTGCAGAGGAGGACTGTGTTGAACACTTGGCATCGACTGTTAAGAATGATTTTTAATGAATTTCTGAATATGCAACCAGACTGTCACGATGGCTGTATTGGGCTGTTCCATTGCAATTTGTGTGCGCGTGTGCCCGTGTGACTGTTCGTGCGCGTGTACGTGTGCGCGGGTCTAGGCTTTCAATCGGGATATAAAGCGAAAAGGCGCTACCGTAAAGACTGGTGTAAAAGCGCAAGGAAATTTATGCGGCGGATAAGAGGCTGGCTTGACCGCGGCTCACAAATGACGGCTCACTTTACCGCGGTACCAAATCCCACATGTTGCCTTTTTTTTAAATTGGTCGACATGGTGCATTTTTCCACCGATAGGAGACGTGGATTTTTTCCTTTTTTTATCCTGTTTTCGCGCTTAAAACACACACACACACAAATCTGACGACAGTATTTAGAAAAACTCTGGATTTACTGGCCTGTAATTAAAATGTAAAAACATTGAAGTCTGAACTTTCAATGTGCACTGAAACAGAGACTCAGCGTGGCTGCAGCTTGTTGCTGTGTCAGCTTACATCAGTCATGTGATTTGGAGGTGCAGCGTGTCCGTGGACCACAGAGGGTTAATAACACTCACCTTCCTTCCATTTCCACAGTGTAACATCCACCCACCTGTGTAAAATCCGAAATTCCCATGGTGTTCAAAATGTGCTCTGGCACAATCATGAGCGTCGCTTGCTACTGAAAACAAGAAAAAAGCCGGTCCTGCTATGGGCTGAACCATTTGTTACTGATGCGGGGGGGACACTATGGAATATATTCAGTTTTAGCATTTATATTCACTGTTGACTGTAACTACGCTCAAACTGTTAGTGCTATCTTATTTTAATAAACAACACTGTCATATGCAAAACTGGGGTGGCACTTGGGGTGGCAAGGGATCATTTTAGGCCACCCCATGCCACCCTTCTAGATCCACCCCTGGTGGGCACAGACCCACCACAGCAACACTCAGCTCCCCTCATTCCAGGCGCTTGTCTGCTGGAGACCATGAGCCTTGTTAGTCACACATCAGCACCGTGGTAGGAAACAGCCTCCATCATTTCATTAGATCTGAATTTGGACTGTTTCCCTCTGGATGAACCAAGTCTGTCAAATCTATTGATCCAACACAAACAAACACATTGGCTCACAGTCAGATTGGCTTTGTTGGTGCCAGTGTGTTGGTGCCAGTAGTGGTGAGCATAGCTGGACTGGCCATCGGGCATACCGGGCATTTGCCCGGTGGGCCGCTGGCGATTTTTTGTTTTTATTGGCCGATGGATTTTTTTTTTTTTTTTTTTAGGAAGGGTATAAAAGGTATGAAAGGTGTTGGATCGGCCAATTGGTCATGATCGACTCTGGGCTGGACCAATTACAGCCGAGGAGGCCGGATGCACCCTCCCCCTTGTTTAGCAATCACGTGATTTTCGCGCAGTGCATGCCGGGAACTAGTGGCAAAACAATCCAAGTACCACATCAAATGCAAGCATTTGCAGCACCGCAAAACGTTCATTCTCCGGTTCCAACACCTTCTTGTTTTTTCTTTGGCGCACAAAAAATCCAGCTTTGTGTCTTTTTCATTGTACTTGAATTACGGGACAAACTGTTCTCCTTTTTACCACGCAGTACGGAAAAAGTCAGAATAACGAAAATAAACTCCACCTAAACTTGGTTCATATCTGACCCAGAGAGACTGCAGGTCATAACTTCTTACCTGAAGTTCAGTTCACACTTGGACCGGCGGCCGCCTCGGGTCTCTTTTCCTTCTGCGTCCCTTTTCCTTCATCCACCTGCTGGCCTCCACCACTTGCTAATGTTACTGAATCTCTGGAAGCTCCGCGATAGCCACCACACGAAGTAACGAGTAACGACCCTATCTAAATCCCAGTAACGAGTAACGACCCTATCTAAATCCCAGTAACGAGTAACGCGTTCCTGGTTTTGGAATAATAACTAGTTACCGTGCTCGTTACCACAATAATAACGTAGTTACTGTAACGCGTTACTTAATAACGCGTTAGTCCCAACACTGCCTAGCACACAATGATTGGACACTGGCAGATGTGTCTGTGTCGACCTTTTCAAATGCTGTGAATCCAAAACATCAGCGGCTCCTCGGCTGCTCACTTCATGCCACTTCTGTCGTTGTGACAGTCCAATGACATCACAGCTGTTTTCCACGCCCCAGTGTCTCAGGACTGGACACCTTTAAACCATGTCGAGGATCAAACAGCGTCCAGCTAAACACACATGAAATATCAGAGCTGACAATCATTCCAATAACATCTAATGGTTCATGTATGTAGACACAGCACTGCAAGGAAATGGCTCTCAGCATCTGGCTGTGGGAAAACAATGAAGTCCTGTTTGTGTTCAGATTGTGTGCATGTTTAGACGTGTGTCACAGATGTGGACCTAGTAAAAGTGTAGCTGAACATTAGTAACGTTATTACCACTCTCAGCTGGTCCTTGTTCCAGACCTGAAGAT
>NW_024387177.1:0-20962 GCF_900408965.1 Simochromis diagramma
CCGTGAACTCTGTGAAATGCCGTCGATGTTTCAGTTTGCAAACCAATCCTGTGTCAGCTGCAGCCACATCATTGCATACAAATGGGTGCGTTCCTGTTTAGACCTGCTGGCTGTCAGTGGGCTTCCTTCCATTTCAGACTGCTGGTGGTCGGCTGTGATCTAAACTCAACATGGCTCCTGTGTTAGAAGAGCCTCTGGTTTTAAATTTGCACATTTAATAGTTTCTTTCCAACACTCTGGAGCTACCAGCCCAGCATATGTAGCCCACAGATGTTCTACTAGTCACGGCCTCACCTTAACCCACTGATGCTGATCACACAGACCCACTAATAGAACTGTTTCATCAGGTTTATGCAGCGTCACCATTACTGTCACATTTAACCAGACCACATTTACATTACAAGCCCACTACAACCATTATCAACATTTAAATTACATTAAACATCTGCACTGATTTAAAGTATTTTAACCTGGGTCATTGTTTCAGATTTCCATCAAACATTCTGATTCAGATCAAACTAACAATCCAAAGCAGCAACTTTCAAATCTCTGGATTCTTCTTGGTGGCTTTCAGATGAGCTCATGTTACAATCAGCTGCTGTGTGTGTTGTTGTGTAGCTGAAGCTCTGACTCACATTTCACATGTGACCAAAGGAAACTCGGTGCTGTGTGACACACTTTAGATTCTCTGCTGCTGCTTTGAACTCTTCAAACTAAAGAGCCAAACTGCTATATATATAACTGCTATATTATGCTATACTATACATCTGCACTCATTTAAAGTATTTTAACCTGATTCATTGTTTCCACCCTAACAGTTCATTCCTCAAATCAAACAAGACATTTGACCCTCAAAAATGTACCAGCAAATAATTTTGCAATAACAAATTTCTCAACTTTTCCAAGTGGAATCAAACAAGTGTGTTTAACAGTGAAACCAGAGTGGAAGCTGCTCATATAAAGTCCAGCCCAGGCTAAAGTAAGCTGAGTAGACCAGCATCATCAACGTGTCGGCTCTCTGGACACGGTGCAAGATCGCCATCTGCAGGACTAAACTAGTTTTTCTCAAGATGATGTCATCGTACAGCAAAACATTCAGATCAGGTGACATGACTGTCTGAGAGGCGGAGTTTAACTGTGGCAGGTAAGCATGTGGAGGAGGAGCAACAACATGACGCTGGAACATCATCACTGCATTATCCAGTTTCCTCTCTAACTGGATGCTGCTGTGAACAAGAACAGCTGTGGAAGTAGGGTCCTGAGTGTCATCTATGGATGAATGCAGGTCAGTGTGTTGCTGGTGATGAGTCACAGTGTCCATCTCACAGTGGAGTCACAGCTTTTCTTCAGCTGCTCTGCTCTTCAAATGCTTCCAGCTGAGAGACGACACACACTTAATATGGTTATAACCTTTATTTACTATTATTATTATTATTATTATCATTATTAGTAGTAGTAGTAGTAGTAGTGTCAGTATATATTATATATTAAAAATACAAAGATTATCTGAATTTCTTTGATTTTATGTGACCCATTAGAATTAGCATTTAATGCATATCTCATTCACGTATCTTAAAGTGTTGTAAGAGTATAATTCTGAATATTCTTCTGTTTCTATCTGTCACGGCGAGTGAGGTGAGCCGTGTGGAGGAGGAAATGAAGGATCCAAGTGCAGGCAGTCGTGAGGGTGTGAAGGTGGTTTATTAAACACAAAAAGAAAGGCAAACGGCAACAAGGAAAACTAAACTATACTGGGAAACAACTAAAACTACAAGACACAAACCTGAATGAGAACGAGCGGATGACAGCAGGGAAACACACGGATGACGCAGGGTGGAATACACAGACGGACCAGCAACTACAATGACGGAAGACATGACTTAAATACACCGAGAATCACAGGGAAATAACACACAGGTGGTGGACGCAGCTGGGAGTGATCAACAAGACGAGACAAAGGCAAAACTGAACACACTCACATGAGACGCAGACCTTCACAATAAAACAGGAACAAGAAACCATCACACAAAGGCGCAGACTCGACATAGAGAGACAGACAGAAAATGACACATGGAACTGGACAAATACTAAGCCGACACAACTGAAGAACGAATCCTAAACATAAACAGAAACATGAAACTCAAATAATAAACATCATAATCATCATCATCATCATAAACAACAAGAAAACAATCCCAGAAGTAAACTAAAACCAAAATACAATAAACTCAAAATACTGGGTCCAACGGACCCAGAACCGTGACACTATCAGTCTGATATCAGGTAGATCTATAATAAATGTTAGAAACCAGTTCTTCACTCTGATGTGAATCATGATCAGATCTCATTGAAAATGTATTTTCTTGTTGTGTTTAAGAGCAGATTGATCAGAGCACCGTGTTTATCTGCACTATGTTGTTTTAATTGCTATAAATAATATATACTGGCATTTAACATTGTTGTGATGCAGCACTTCACTTCATAATATGGACTTTACTGCTTTGATTGTGTTTTTATTTTCAGCTTTTTGTTAGGAATCATTTCTGAAATAAATATATAAATATACGTTAACAGGCTGTTTGTTGCTGCTGTTCTGTCAGTGACTCCATGCTGATTTTTATTTTTAATAAACACGACTGATGTAAAGGTTAAAAGGCTTTTCACACAGTGAACATCATCAGTAATCTGTGAGGTTGTAAACTGCTTATTAAAAGAGTCCACAGAGCCAGCTGACCTTAGCTTAACGACTGTTAGCCATCTCTATGTGAGAGCAAGAAGTTTGAATGAAAACAGTAAAGTGTGTGTGTTAATTCTCTGGTCTCTGCACTTTAAAAAAGTTTCTTAAATGGAAGAAAGAGAAACAGATTTTACACGTGAACCAAAGACTCAGAGTTTATGAACGCTGGACCGTAGTGTTTAAACCGAAAGAATCAAACACTGCCTTTAGAATACAATTAGGATGAACTTTAATCCTGGTCTCATTCTGGTGTGTAAAACACAATGATTGACAGATCACTGTTAGTACATCTCAGAGAGAGTTTCTGTGTCAGCAGAGTAATAGATTACACATCTACAGTATCTGATCAGCTGCTGTGGAAAGTCAGTTTTGAGTCTTTTTAGACACAGAGATAAAATATTTTTGATCAAATGCTGATAAATAAATAGAGATTTTAGAATATTTGTCTTTTTTTCAGCTGAGAATCTGATTAAAACTAAGTAATAACTAATCTTTATACTTTTTTAACTCAGCAAACATGAAACTAACGGATGTTTTGATCATTTGCATTTTTTGATCTACTTTTTATATGATGTGTAAATGATTAAAGGCAAAGTGTTTTGTTCCTCTGCGGTTTGCTCTGTGGCCTTACAGTAACATGTTTACTTCAGTAGCTCCAGTTTCTCCAGCCAGCAAATACATGTCACACTAAGGGAATGCTTCATGCAGCAATGACATCATCACGCAGCCACACCCATTTATACCAAAGGAGGCACCAGTAAGGTCTTATGGAATGATTAACCTAAACTGATGAAATTATGAAAGCAGAACCGAAATGTCAGATTTTGAGCCACCATATTATACCATGTGGGAAGCATCTGATTGGACGTGGCTTCATTTTTCAGTATAACCTACAGCCAATCCTGTAAAAACAAAGAGGAAGAACCATCAGTCATGGATTGGCTTCCAAAAATCCCAGAGAACTGCTACAGAAACAACATGTACGTGTCAGACACTGAGTGCCAGTGTACTGCATGTGCTTTTATGTATGAATGTGTGTGTGTGTGTGTGTGTGTGTGTGTGTGTGTGTGTGTGTGTGTGTGTGTGTGTGTGTGTGTGTGTGTGTGTTTGGGGGGGCACCCTCAAAAAGGGACTGAGCTTACCCAGTAATCAAGCAACTTTAATTTCAGCTATTTAACCTCCCTTTAACAGGAATACATGAATAATGATCAGTATGCTGTTTGTTTACAAAGGGTTAACCCTGAGTTTACCAGGGTATAAAGCTGGTTCGCAAATTCAAACAGCTGCAGCTCAGAAAATTAAAAACTCAAACTGTCAGGAGCAGGTTCTGTTGTGTATGTATGAGTTTCACCCCAAAACCAACTGCAAGCATCTGTACTGATTTTGGTTTTCAGTGTCATTTTATTATTAAACTGCTTATTATTATTATCTGCTCAGGAATTAGTCTGATGTGTTGGTGAGTCTACAGTAATCTTGTAGGGTATTGAGAGGCTAAAGTGAAGCAATCTGACCATTTTCATAATTAAATTTGTTCCATGTTGTGTACTTCAACTTTCAGTGTTGCAACGCTGAATTTTGTCATGCTGGATTTAACAGTAACATCGTCAACTGTGTGAGTCAGATCATGACCATCAGCTTTTCCTCTCACAAACCCTCTCTCAGGACTGTAATACATCTTACGATAAAGAGCACTATCACAGTTTGTCTCCCTACCAAAGACTCCGACTGCGCACCAGTTAGAGTACAAGCGTTTGTCAAAAGGAACCGAGAACATGACGGCTATTTTCTTATCAGCTCTCTTTGCAGCTGTATCGTAGAGATCGAAGGTGAAGACTCCAACAGATCCTCACCCGGTGCTGCCAGAAAACAGAGTGTTGCCACATTCAGAAGGCTCAAGTTTGGCTGGCAATGGGATTTGGCAGCGTCCGCTAACAAGATACAGACTGTTCAGAAAAGAGAAAAATATGAATTAATATTCTTATTCAAACAGGATCCAAACTCCTCCTAATGAGGCAGGTGATCAGTTTGTTTAGAGAAAGAAACATATAGCTGTGAGGCGATGTGCAGGCAGCTTCTCAGTTACAGTAAAAAACGTTTCAAAGACAAACATGTAACTTCCTATAAATGACTCTAATTTCAAGTGCTGATGTGTTAAGTGTTTGTCTCCGTTGCAGCTTTCTTTGCACAAACACAAGTGTTATGCTGCTGAGCTCGATTCTACTTGGTTTGATGTGAATGTATCTTACTTTTTATTCAGCAGCACTCACCTGCATGAAAGGTCAGTATGTATGAGTTTGTAAAAGAAAGTGAAAAAAATAGATTTAAACTGCTTGCAGTTAAGATATTTCACGTGTAGACATTTGCTTTACAGTAACAGAAAGATGCTGCCCTTTAGAAATCATGACTGTAACACTAAAGAACAAATGTGCATTCACCTGGGCTCACAAAGGGTGTACCGGTCGCTCCTGTTTGTGATATAAATGGTGGACTGATGAGCACCCATGATGTCTGCAAACTGGAGAACAAAAAGAGAGAGAACAACATATTTCTGTTTGTGGAAGCATCTATACAACAGTGAGAACATGGCTAACGACAATGCACACAATACAAATGCCATCATAGTGTCTCAACAAAATCCAAGGTGTTCTGGATGTGGTGTTCAGAGCTGCCTTCCAACAGGCTGAGAATCGAAGCCAGAAACTAAGAGATGCTATAGATGACTGAGTGGATCATACAGACGGTCCTAAAGGGGGACAAAAACAGCTGCAGAGTGCCGGGTCTGTGACATGATCGTGTCATTACGGAGGCAGATGAGACCATGGTCTCGTACGATGTTACATCTCTCTTCACTTGCATCCCAGTCACGGAAGCGTTGGACGTAGTTCGTAAGAGATTACAGCATGACCCCAACCTCAGCAACAGGACCGCTCTCAGCATCGACCACGTGTGTTTGCTTTGGAACTGTCATCTTACATAAAAAGGTCAGTTCTACATCCATCATTGTCATCCACACCTTAGAGGTGTCTTAGAGCAGCGGGCCCCAACCCCCGGGCCTCGGACCGGTACCGGTCTGTGAGTCGTTTGGTACCGGGCCGCGAGAGACTCGGGTGTGAAACGTTTGGTTTTCAGGGTTTTTATCGGTTTTCAGCGTTATTTTGTTATCATTTTTTTCGTTAACTCGGTTTTCCTGGGTCTTTTCACGTGTGTTATGAAGAAATCATCTTTTTTTCGGTACCGGTACTGGTTTTATTTTGTTGTATTTATCCGCGACACCTTAACCCTTTACAGCCGATCGGAGCGGGCACGCTCTGTTTTGCGTAACTATTTTTAAATCCCGGTAGCTCTGCAACCACGTAAGCTAGCGCAATCATTTTTTTTTGCATATGAAACTGGAGGAGTTGTACTTACATCTTATGCCATCAGCTTGTCCTAGGTCAGTTTCCTTCCACATAAAGCTTTGCAAAACCTGCATAAAAAGCACTTGCAGCAACAAAAACATGATATTCCAGAAACACACTTCGCCAATCCGATCAGCTGTTTGTAACACTTCCTATGTCCATCAGCGTGAACTATCACATGACCGCATGACCTGCCCGAAACCGGAAGTGACGTCATTTTGCGGAAATGTAGTTTTTTTTACCATCGTGGCCTCATGAGCTTATACTTGTGTTTTTAAAAGTTATGTTTGACTTCATGACTTTCTGTGTCGTTTCTGGGATGCTTAGGACTCATATTGCACTGCTGGAAATAGTTTATTTTGATGCACATGCTGTTATTTTGCAAATTTGCACTATAATATTTATTTCCGTTTTTCCTGCAGTATATAAAAATTGGTGTATTTCAAAAATAAAACTATGAAGACACTCAAAATAAGTTTCCTGTGGTGGGAAACTATTTTGTGCAACTTTTTTGTATTTACAGTTTTGAGGGATAAGCCTCTTAAATTTCTCTAACTAGAAATATATGTTAAAAAAACAAAAACGATTTTCAATTTTTTTTGTAGTTTATTGCACTTTTTTGCAATTTATGTAATTACTATGCACTTAATGCAGACATATTATTAAAGTTTGGGCTATAATGGTTGTATTGATGTATAGCAACTTGAAATGCTCCCAAAAATGGCTCCACAGCATGTAAAAATATAATATAAGCTCTGGCGGACTTGGTTCTATGGTAGGTCTTAAAGGGTTAAAGGCCGGTCCGTGAAAATATTGTTGGGCATAAACCGGTCCGTGGTTGGGGACCGCTGTCTTAGAGGACTTCATAGGAAGGTTTCTGTGGTGGGCGAAAAACTCTCTCCAACGTAGAGGTCTGGGCATTCGCTGCACTGTACATCATACACCACATACACAGCATCATTTTGGATTTCTTTGTTCTATTATTTATTTATTTTTTAATTTTGAAATTGTCCTTTAGTTTGTTTTAGTTTTTTCCAAGTTTAGTTTGTTAAGATCCGCATTAGCTCATGCAATAACAGGAGCTACTCTACCTGGGGTCCGAGAAATGTTTTAAAAAACATCCATAAAACATGTACTACATAAAAGACAAAGAAAATGCTCAAAAGCAGCAGAAGAACAATTGAAAACCAATATCTTCACATTAAACACATCTTAATCGTTTCAAATAAACATTTGCTTTGCTTTATAAATTATTAACTCCATCCCAAGGGCCCGACATGCTCATCACCTAAAATGTCAACAACCAAACAAAAATAACCAATTCTAAGGATTATTTATGTGTAAATATATAAAAAGTTGTGTTCATTCCTAAGATCAAAAACTGTGGAAGTGAATAACTCTATGCTGCACTGTCCTCTGCATTTGATTAGTTTGACAACCAGGTAACTTTAAACTGAACATGGTTTAAATTGAATGGCCAGTTTAAAATTAAACAAACTGCTTTGATTTTTTGATTTGGAGCTTTTATTTCAGCGGTGCTTGAACAAATTATTGTACAATGATCTAAATGTGACAACAATAATGTTTACTACTATTATATTACTCTATTAGAAATGCATTTTCTGCGGTGCTTTGCAATGGCAACACTCCTGTCCATTGTCAATAATTGATTTATGTGTCCAATTTAACATACTGTTAACAGTTAAACTGAGGAACTTTGTCTCAGAGACCTGTTCAATGACAGAACCTCCCACTGTCAAATACGAATGTGATTCAGTAAAACATTTGACATTGAATCACCTGCGTGATGACAATGGTGGAGTTTTCTAAAGCAAAAGGAAAATCATTTGTAAAAATAAAAGTGACCCTCAAATACCACTATTCAGTCACTCTCACATTCACACACTGGTGGAGGCAGCTACGGTTGTAGCCACAGCTGCCCTGGGGCAGACTGACAGAAGCCAGGCTGCCATATCGCGCCATCGGCCCCTCTGGCCATCACCAGTAGGCGGTAGGTGAAGTGTCTTGCCCAAGGACACGACGACCAAGCCGGGGCTCAAACCAGCAACCTTACAATTACAAGGCAAACTGCCAACTCTTGAGCTACAATCGCCCATGGTAGGCCTAAATTGTGTTGTTGTGTTTGTGTGCGTTTGTGTGAATTAGTGCGGAGCAGGCGTGGTCTGTGGCACCGGTTGTGTTGTTATCATAGATTCCCGAGTAAGCAAGACTGCCTCACAGGGAGACGGCACATTCATTAAAAAAATAATAATAATCGCTCCCGGCAGAGCAAATCTTTTTGGATATTGCCATAAACAAATGTTAGACGTTTTCTGAAAACACAGCGGCCTTGATGAGCATGCAGAGATGCCCACACCAGCAGCAGTTAAGATACGCCCTGATCAGCGGCAGCCTGTGCTCCAGACCATAGATTTAATCGAGGTGGATAAATTCTAAAAGTAGTCTGCAGCAAGCTTAGGGTTGCTCAAATTCAGTACAATGACATGTGAGATGAAGGAAAATAGGAAAATACCTAAACTAATGAAGTGCATAGAGGCACTTGACCTGTGTGAAAACCTGTCATCCTATTATGTTGAGATGTAGAGCACAACTATAAAAACAAGCAATATGCTGAACCCTGTATACAAAAGCTAAAACTACAAGATGGAGAAGATGAATTACATATTAAAATCTTTATCACTGTGCAAGTATTTGCGTCTTTTGTGCGGCAAACCAACCAACACTGTGTGAGGTTGCGTTGCGGTCACTTCTAAGCTGATGAGCAAGCTACACATTATCCGAGCAGAGGGCCGGATGCATCTGTGTGTCTTTTGCAACGGTAAAAATGCAGGCCAGGAGGAAACGCTGGGTCACATGACTATGTCGACTCTGCAAATGTTATCTTTTTAGCTGTCATTTTTCTCCGTGTTTGTGAATATACCAGGGGTGTATTATTCATGAGTATTGCTCACAGAGAAAATGTGTATATACCTGCGCAGCGCTAACATTTACATTCTCTTTTCTACAGCAGAGAGTTCATCATGTGATCTGATCATGTGATTTATAGCAGGACACACAACTGGTTAATGTTTTTCTCACAGGATTACTGGGTTTATGTGTGAAGGCAACTGTGATTACAGGTTATACGTTGGTTATGCAATTACACTATGTTGTTGAGAAAATGTGAATATTACAGGGGAACTGTGAATGCAGTGAGACATACTGTGTTTGAAACCAGTATTACTTCTTTTACAGCAGAGTGTTAACGTAACGCCTTTTTGCAGCACCTCTGGAATCTGTTGGTCCAGGACTGACCTCCGGGATGCTTCGTGTGTTTTGCTGATGTTTGTTTCTCTCTAAGAGTGCTCGTGAAGGATTCAGCACAGACAGACAAGTGATGTTAGAGCAGAAGTGCAGTGATTGTGTGACATTTTTAGTGTTGGGCTCATTATCTGACTGCTGTCGAGTTCATAGTGATGACATGAGTGGCTTGCTTAAGGAAAGTCACTGACTATGGCAATAATAGTGGTTTAATGATCTGACAAAACCTGCACATGATACTTAACTTTGATGCTGAATACTTTATTACTCTTATGATCTACAATTGTTTGCAAGTGTGAAGTTTGATTTAACCTCCAGATCTTGTTTTCCAGGCAATGGTAGCGTGGATGCAGGCACCTGTGGAGCCAGGTGTTAAGCAAACCTAATATGCAACACATACTGACATCTTTTATTGCAGGGTTACAGGTCCGGAGTGGAGCTACTCCAGAGGAGGCGCCCTGATGTTGCCTGGGACATGAGCTAACTAACCTTTTTCTTTAAGAAAGGAATCGAGTTCTGCTGAGTTGACTCATGGGAGTGTCCGTGCATCAAGAGGAGGGGTCCAGAATTGACATGAAACTATGTTTTCTATGTTTTCTATGATTTTTGCAGTGATTTGTGGGATTAACCGTTTATTTACGGGTATTAAACCTATACAAGTGGTGCATCCACGTTCGGTTTTGTTCTTTTCTCATAATCCTGGTAATCAAGGATGTGAACTCATCTGAATTGCTCTCATTAGCTTCCATGTGTGCAGCTCTCAGCTGTTGAACAAGGTCAACGTCTTCCTGCTTTGTTTGTGCTTTTTTCATTTGTATTTTATTTTTTATTTCATTTTCATTTTCATTTACCATTTGGATGTAACGATTTTCCTTCGAGATTTTCTAAAAAGTATGTTTTACCAACCGTTGTTGACTAGTTTCTCAAACATGTCAAAGGCTGGCATTGTCTCGGTTTGCCGAACCTTTGCACATGCTCAGTGTGTCTCGGACGTTCAGGTGCCTCTGAACTGAAATGAATTTGCTCTTTTCAATTTTTTGTCTCTTTTTTTTTTGAAAATAAATAGTTTTTGTTTAGTTTCTATTGGTTTCCATCTTTATTAATTATTATTGTATTTACAGTGTCAGAGGCTAGATTAAAGTACATTAATTCAGGTATTACAATTAAAACAGAACTCTTTGAAAGCGAAGAGACATCAAAAGTCTAAATAAATCTATATCTATCAAAAGTTCGTAAGCAAGGTTTATGTTTGTTTTTAACTAACACTACAAACTGAGGATATTTCCTCTAACACTGGGGCATTCACTATGGTGTTTTATAAATGCTGATGGAGTCATTGCATTTTGACTCTGTTAATTTAACCATGATCAGTTTGCCCTGAACAAGTCCAAACATGTGGTACCTGGAATAAGTCTCAGCTGCTCATCTGAAAAATACTTATATCTTTCAATACTTTAAAAGAATGTATATATTTATTACACAGAAGAAGCTGTATAACATGGATTTTTATAAGCTGCAGCTACAGGAGACCAACTTTGTCCTGAGGAAAACTGTATATAGCAGCAGCATGCACGTCAGTGTTTGTGTGTGCGTGTTTGTCTAGAGGCAACAAACTGTATTTTCATTACTGAAAATATTTTCATGAGAAAGTTATTTTCTGTTATTTTATGGTATTATTTTGGCAGCCCATATGCTGGAATATTACTGGGTTTTTTTTTGGGATGTTTTTATTAACAGTGAGGATCTTCTTAAACCTGATGAATGAAACAGCTCAGCCAAAGTCTTTTCAGGGTGGAAGATCAGCTTATAAAAACATTTCCTGGAGCACAACTGAATGAAAGTCCACTTCTATTGGACTCTTGAAATCTAATAGAGTTCTGCTGAACACGAGAGAAAAAAAAACCTAGAAGAAATTTGGTGTTAGTACTTTTTATTGGTTGACTTTTAAGTCTCTTGGTTGTCAAACTGTAATGTTTGTTTGCATTAGCTGTTCATTTGTAGATCTTACCCTTACCTGGGGGATAGGTGTGCTAAGGTACAGTAAAGTACAACTATGGATGTTTTTATTTCCATGTGTAATAAAAGAATAAACTTCTGTTAAATAGAGGAAGTGTTACAGACTGTGTTAAACTCACTGGATGTTCATCGTAGTCTCACTTAGTGCAGACCTCCTGAACCTAAACTCTGCTTCACTACAGTGTAGCTTATTCACACCACAGTCTGGGATTGATTACACAATATTTCATATCAGTATTTCATGAACTAAAGGTTTATGTTCACACATCTCATAATATGGCTCCAACAACCTGCTTTCTGTCTGTTTGAACTCCGAATCGACATGATAGACTCAAGAGAAATCTTCAGCCACTGCCACATTTAAACCATTAGCTGTGTAGACATGTTAAACTCAGAGAAAACACAGAACCCCAGTTTTCCTCAGTGATGGAGGAGAGAAACAGGGTTTAATAAAAGTTACTTTGTGTAATTTTGAGACTGAAAGGAGAAATACGAAGAAGCTTTACAAAGAATGAAGGAACAATGGTCAAAAATTCTGAAACCGAAGAAGAGAAACAGAATTTAGTCAAAGTTATTTTGTGTAATTTTGTTCTCTTAATTTACAAAATCGGACTGAAAGGACAAACATGAAGAAGCTTTACAAAGAATGAAGGAACAAGGGTCAAAGAGGAGGAGGACAGACTGATGTGGGAGACAGTTAAACTGGGACATAAAGTAAAAGTATACATTTTATAATAACAGCACTGAATCAATCTACTGAGCAGAGAAATCCTGTATAAATGTTAAAACTGCCTTAGTAAGTCCGTGAAGGACAGTCCTTGTGATCAAAGTGCATCATTACAAACAGAGATATCAGTAACATATGATCAAATCATAAATGGCAGGATTAACATTGTTCCACCCTCTTCATTTTGTTCCAAACTGTGTTGTCACTTCCAGACTCAATAATATGTTTTGTTATCTCCACTTGTGGTGATGATCTCATGTTGTCCTTCTGTTTGAAAAAATAATCACACAGAAAAAAAGTAGGAAACAGGAGACAGAATTATGATCAAAGGACATTTTACTCATCAATAAAAGAAAACGTTGTGTCCTTGCTGACAACAGTAACTGTAACAGGACTGGTGGTGCAGAGGCTGCTTTGAAAGGCTTTCTGTGTTTTTAGGGCTCATCTGCTAACATTGTGTGGTTATGGACATGAAGGTGGTCCTTTCTTTCTTTTGGTGGTTGTTCTGATTATTGTCAATGTTGTACATGGTTTTTTTTGGTTAGTGCATTGGCTCTTTAAGAGGAAGCTTGTTCTATGTGCAGACAGGAGAAGTGTCAGAAAGACAATCGACTGATTAACATGTTTTATGTTGTGAAAGGTTCATAAAAGGAATTCCCTGTGAGTATGCATTATTGTTTGGCACTTTACGTTAATTAATAGCAGTTACTTACATGCTGTATTACGCAGGCTAATTTATGGATGGTAGACAGTTATCTGCTGTTAGCATTAGCACTTGGTTACGCAGCTCCTCAAGTAATTATTTTAGTTTGTCACTCATATACACTGTATTTTGTTGTTAGAGCTTCACACCTGCCATATAAAGCAAAGTCTAAACCAACTCTGGTATCAGTGACTTTTGTGTGGAGGTGTTTAACTCCTGGATAGTAGAAAGTGGTTCTACGAGGCCAGTACAGTGGTGGTGGTGCATGTGTGGAGGTGTACCTGACTATTGATCTGCTTTACTAAGCACGGTGTCCCTCAGAAACAAGCACCCTTCATGTGTTCATGTGAGAAACGTTCCCACAGCTGTTATTGACACCACACCTGACTAATGTTACACACAATCATAAAGATAAAGCTAGTTTAAAGAATCATACACAAACATGTTGGTCTCTATAGATAACTTCCCCCGTGGTAACTATCATGATCTGTGTGTTATACAAAACACACCAGTCAGCTGGTTGGTACTAATAGACATGAACTACAGGGAGTGCAGAGTTATTAGGCAAGTTGTATTTTTGAGGAATAATGTTATTATTGAACAACAACCATGTTCTCAATGAACCCAAAAAACTCATTAATATCAAAGCTGAATGTTTTTGGAAGTAGTTTTTAGTTTGTTTTTAGTTTTAGCTATTTTAGGGGGATATCTGTGTGTGCAGGTGACTATTACTGTGCATAATTATTAGGCAACTTAACAAAAAACAAATATATACCCATTTCAATGATTTATTTTTACCAGTGAAGCCAATATAACATCTCCACATTCACAAATATACATTTCTGACATTCAAAAACAAAACAAAAACAAATCAGCAACCAATATAGCCACCTTTCTTTGCAAGGACACTCAAAAGCCTGCCATCCATGGATTCTGTCAGTGTTTTGATCTGTTCACCATCAACATTGCGTGCAGCAGCAACCACAGCCTCCCAGACACTGTTCAGAGAGGTGTACTGTTTTCCCTCCTTGTAAATCTCACATTTGATGATGGACCACAGGTTCTCAATGGGGTTCAGATCAGGTGAACAAGGTGGCCATGTCATTAGTTTTTCTTCTTTTATACCCTTTCTTGCCAGCCACGCTGTGGAGTACTTGGACGCGTGTGATGGAGCATTGTCCTGCATGAAAATCATGTTTTTCTTGAAGGATGCAGACTTCTTCCTGTACCACTGCTTGAAGAAGGTGTCTTCCAGAAACTGGCAGTAGGACTGGGAGTTGAGCTTGACTCCATCCTCAACCCGAAAAGGCCCCACAAGCTCATCTTTGATGATACCAGCCCAAACCAGTACTCCACCTCCACCTTGCTGGCGTCTGAGTGGGACTGGAGCTCTCTGCCCTTTACCAATCCAGCCACGGGCCCATCCATCTGGCCCATCAAGACTCACTCTCATTTCATCAGTCCATAAAACCTTAGAAAAACCAGTCTTGAGATATTTCTTGGCCCAGTCTTGACGTTTCAGCTTGTGTGTCTTGTTCAGTGGTGGTCGTCTTTCAGCCTTTCTTACCTTGGCCATGTCTCTGAGTATTGCACACCTTGTGCTTTTGGGCACTCCAGTGATGTTGCAGCTCTGAAATATGGCCAAACTGGTGGCAAGTGGCATCTTGGCAGCTGCACGCTTGACTTTTCTCAGTTCATGGGCAGTTATTTTGCACCTTGGTTTTTCCACACGCTTCTTGCGACCCTGTTGACTATTTTGAATGAAACGCTTGATTGTTCGATGATCACGCTTCAGAAGCTTTGCAATTTTGAGACTGTTGCATCCCTCTGCAAGATATCTCACTATTTTTGACTTTTCTGAGCCTGTCAAGTCCTTCTTTTGACCCATTTTGCCAAAGGAAAGGACGTTGCCTAATAATTATGCACACCTGATATAGGGTGTTGATGTCATTAGACCACACCCCTTCTCATTACAGAGATGCACATCACCGAATATGCTTAATTGGTAGTAGGCTTTCGAGCCTATACAGCTTGGAGTAAGACAACATGCATGAAGAGGATGATGCACTCCCTGTAGACATAAAATACAGAAATGAATGAGGTGGAATGAATACTACAGAATGTACATAAGGTGCAGTTGCAGTCTGGCAGTGGGAGCAGTGTGACAGGTCAACTGTTAAGAAGGGAGATGGCGAGGGGAAAGAAACTGTTCCTGTGTCGGGTGGTCCTGGTCTGCAGGCTTCTGTACCGTCTGCCAGAGGGCAGCAGATCAAAAAGTCTGTGTGCAGGGTGTGAGGGGTCTGCGATGATTTTCCCTGCCCGTTTCCTGGTTCTTGAGAGGTACAGGTCCTGGATGGAGGGCAGGGGGGTGCCGATGATCCTTTCTGCTGCCCGTACAGTCCGCTGCAGTCTGCTCATGTCCTGTTTAGTGGCTGCTCCATACCAGACTGTGATGGAGGAGCACAGGACAGACTCAATGACCGCAGTGTAGAACTGGATCAGCAGCTCCTGTGGAAGACTGTACTTCCCCAGTTGTCTCAGGAAGTACATCCTCTGCTGGGTCTTTTTGAGGATGGAGTTGATGTTGGTCTCCCACTTCAGGTCCTGGGAGATGGTGGTACCCAGGAACTTGAAGGTCTTCACAGTTGACACAGGGCTGTCTGATATGGTGAGGGGGAGCAGAGTTGAGGGATGTCTCCTGAAGTCCACTGTCATCTCTACAGTCTTAAGAGTGTTCAGCTCCAGATTGTGCTGACTGCACCAGAGTACCAGCCGCTCAACTTCCTGCCGGTATGCAGACTCATCACCATCCTGAATGAGGCCAATGACAGTGGTGTCATCTGCAAACTTTAGGAGTTTGACAGCCGAGTTCTTGGAGGTGCAGTCGTTAGTGTAGAGGGAGAACAGTAGTGGTGAGAGGACACATCCTTGAGGGGCACCAATACTGAGGGACCGGGTTTCAGAGGTGATCTCCCCCAGCCTCACTTGTTGCTTTCTGTCTGTCAGGAAGCTGGTGATCCACTGACAGGTAGCTGGTGACACGCTGAGCTGGGAGAAATGAAATTTAAAATAAAATTTAAATGACAAACAATCTAATTGGAACATTTGCATGTTATAGACTTGGCCTCAGGGATTCTTAGTTCAGTTTTAAAAGCACTTAATGAAATGAATTCGGTTCTTTTCCAGTTCTTCTGCAGTTAATTCCAAGCCAAGTGCTAAACAAAAGCTCTTTTACCAAGTTCAGTTTGGGCAAATGGAACAAAAAGCAACAAGCATGAAGAGAATAAATACTAGCACCTTTCATTGCTAACAGGGAACAAATATAGCAAGGCAGCAATCCGAGTATCGCCTTATATATAAAACTGTATAAATGAGAGTTCCTCCGACTTGCCAAAGCAGGCCATCCTACCTGAGAGTATAACTCACAGTGGTGAGTCTAAAATTCACGGTTAGTGATGAACCTCAGAGAAACATGATACACAGAATCAACCATTCAAAGACATGTGGTCAACCAGGAAGAAGATATTAAAACTATTTTTAAAAAATAATTAATTTCCTGTTGTTGGAAGGTAGCACTATAGCTACTGCTGAATATTGGTGTGTAGATGCGTCACGTCTTTAAATCGTATCATCCATGTGAAGATTGAGGTGCATTGGATGACTAATATTAAATTCATGTTTCATGATAACGAACTGAAATTTGCCATGCTGCCATGAAAACCCAAGAGATGTTACAAATAAATTTCACACATGATTCCAACATGGCTGTGGATTTGGTTTTAATAAATTTAATACAAAAATCAACTTTGACAGAAAAATTATTTAATTTTTCCCCAAATCTAATATTTGTTAAATATTAAATTTGTATAAATAATAAAACAATGATAATACTGATAACGTAAGCAAGTACAAGAGGACTTCACAATAATCATTAAGAAATGAATTAATTAAAAAAATAAAAGTCATCATGATGCAATTGTTGTCAGCTCTGATACTGTACATCATACAATACATAATCAGGAATTTGAAATATTTATAGAATAAAATCATCAAATGGAGTCTGCCAGGCTGCATTTACTGTGCCACTATTTTGTACACGTGGCACTAGTCAGCAGAATAATGTCATGTATAAAACTTTGTGGCTGTTCACCTTTAACTCCTTAAACTACAACATGATACACATTTAAAGTTCTGTAAGATCAGTATTGTTCACTAAATCTCACCTGCAGAGACAAACATGAGGAGACTGACAAACAGCAAAGTCGAGCAGAGCGATGCTTGTGCTCCGGCAGACATTTCCACGTTCTCGAGTTTGACCTGATACTTAGTTTGTCTAAAGCAGACTGAATAGAACGGACTGAAGAGAAACGGAGTTAAAAACTTGACTATATGAGATTAAATTAAAGGGTTAAATAATGCTGAAAGTCACCAATCGGCAGATCTGTCATTAAGCCACTCGATCAGATTCTTGAAGTCGCATTAGAGGGACATTTAGTGGGTTGGACTTAAGGATGATTAAAAAGTTCGTCATAAGAAAAGAGGTGGACTCTAAAGCAGGTCTGAGTGTTTAAAACAGAAGAATACAAACATAAGCTATATCATCATCAGCCATCAGCTACATACTAAAGACCATCATCAGGACCAGTAATCTGCAAGGTGAAGCTTTAATCCTGCTTCAGATGGATACACATTAACAATTAATCCATTGAAGCTCACAGACTTCATCAACCTGTCAGATTACGTAAAAGGCTGAAAGACGTCATTTTAAACACTTACTGTTGTTCTGAAGGATCTGAAACCCTCAAACACTCTTCTGATCATCAGGATGAAAATTATCTAGTAAAAAAAATATGAAGCTATGTTGAGAGGTGAGTAGGTTTTACAGTAAGTTCTACATAAAAAATCTTAAACAACATCAAAACAAATAAAGATTGATGTTAGGAATAAGATTTCTGTCAAAAATGTAAAGGGACCTCTGTACCCAGCAGTCCCGAGTCAGCTGTTATATACGACACACCTGTGTGACCTCAGCAGGGACCATAGCAACCACGTTTCCCTTGCTCTCCATGTACCAGCTGACGAAAGGAACATATGCAAAATAACAGGGAGTGAACTTATTTTTATTGGTGCAGGTAAATGTGTAGAGACAGATGTCCAGTCTGTGCGTACCTTTCGATGGAAATGTAATCTAACAAAAAAAGCAAAAACCGACACTTTAAATAATCGATCTAAAATAAAAGCATTCCTCCTAAATCAAACAGGTCATAATTATGAATACATACTCAAACAACAAAAAAGAAATAAATACTTCAAACAAATATGATGAGACCTGCAGGCATGCACTCTTTTTCAACAGAACCACCCACAGTTGCTAAACCTGCAGGAAATGAAAGTGATCCTGAGCCAGTGTGTGTGAGCTTGAGAGAAATACTGATGGTACAGGCTCGATATGGCCCTGGAAAACCCAACCTCCGCAGTGGATCACATTAGAGATGTTTTAAAAAGCGACGAGAACAATTCAGTCACAGCGCCTCACCCGTCACTTGTCACGGACCGGGTAGATGGCATGAAACTGTGGCCCGATGTTAGCTACATCAACATTATTAACTTGTATTTTCCAAAGACGTTGATGGCGAGGAGTTACGTAATTATAAGAGCACCGAGGCGTATAGTCATGTGTGCGAAGGGGGAGGGCGGGTTACCTGGCGATTACCTTTTAAGAGCAGATGGTAGGAAACTGAATATTCAAATAAAAGTTAGAATTGCTTAAAAATATACTGGTGGCAAGACCCTACCCCCAACACCCCTAACCCTGCAAACCCATTGATCACAAATAATGTGGTGATAGAATATGGAATTTATTATTAAGACGTTTATGAATATGGTGAGTTAACAAACAGTAGCCACAATGCACACATTATGCTTTGTATGTTGTTCAGTATTGTAACGTTCGCAAGAACCAGACGTTTGGATCTCAGTTTGTTCGGTAACACAGGCAAACGGGCCGCTAACTCCGGGAGAGTGCTCTCGTACAACCCCTCACAGTCACACAACAACAAGGACCCCCCCCCTTCCTGCACACATTAACTCCTTTTCCTGCAGCACAACCAAACATGTATCTTAAAGAAATAACAGTGTGCAGAGCCAACATGCCACTGTAAAATAACATTTAATCATTACAGTACATTTCTATGCAAAATCAGAGGGATTTCAATACACAGCAGTATATTTGTCACGGCGGAGCGGGGCGCGAATGGGCGTGGAAAGGAAAGAAAGCCCCGAAGTTATTACCACCGTGGGTTTTGTGCGAAGGAAGAAAATCTTCCTCCAACCGGGTTGAGCAGTGGAGCCACCGAGGCGAAGCACACAATACAACTGTCAGATTAAAATTTGATTTATTATCTTTAAAAATATAAAATAAATTAAAACAACCTTGGCCAAGGGATAACAAACAATCAATAAACCAGCATTAAAAGTCCTGTGGCCTGCGCCACGACCTAAAAGTCCCAGGGAGCTAAGAAATCCAGCGAAGTATAAAAGGAAACCCAGCGGAGTCCTCTCCTTCCTTTGCGCATTCGCGTCCCGATATGCTGGAGAAAGGGAGGAGCGGCAGTCACTATTCTTCTAGACAGTTTTACTTCATAAAAGGGATAAGTCAGAGACTTACCCCGGGTGGGCAGAGCTCTCAACTCCGCCCGCCGCTTCTTTAAAACTGCAAATCGGCAAAGCCGTCCGTGCTCCGCGGGTGCTGTCTCCGCTCTCCCCGCTGGTGCCTCTCCGGTCTCATTCGTCTCGAGCCTCCAGCCCGAAGCCGAGGCCTCAGCCTCTAGCCTTCAAGCGCAGCCGTCAATCACAGTTCTACAGCCCAAGCCTTCTCTCCATATCGCTGGCTCGGTTCTCAGTCACTCCGGTCACTCTCTTTCGTCTCTCTCCGCTTCGAAGCCTCCAGCCGAAGCCCTAGCCTTCGAGCACAACTCCTCAAAGCAAAGCTTTCCTTCCCCACTCGTCCTCAAAAAGCGCTCCTTTCTGTCGTCTACGCGGCCCTCTTATTGGCCTCTCTGGTACCTCTCAGGTGAAATCAAGTTAGTAATCAGATAGGGGTGGAGTCTTTACAGGACAGGTGTTCAATTAAATAGGATAAAAACATGCAATAGAACTCATCCAAACAAACCCAATATACAATATTAAAATATTAAAACAGATAAAACATCGCAAAACATGCACAGTAAAACTAAATAACTTGTCCCGTTTCACCCCGTGACATATTGACAGTTGAAACCAGATGTTTACATACACTTTAGGGAGAAAACATAAAAACATTTTTTTTACTGCACAACATCAATTTGGAGTAAACTTGTTTTGTTTTGGATAAATAAATATTGAAATGTCTTTTGAATGAGTTAAATGTCAGAATAAAGAGAGACAGCTTTCTATTTTAATCACTTTCATCAAATGTAGGAGTGCTGCCATCCAAAACTTAAATATTACAATGAATAAAAGACAAACTGACATTATTTCTGCATCTTCATTCATCTTCATTCTGTGGCAAAATTGGGATTAATGACAAACCTCTGTGATGAAGCAGCAGTGCTTCATATTAAGATATCAAGAACATGGACAGGTCATCAAACACTATCTGTGTGTTCAAAGGAGATGTGAGGAAGGAAACAAAAATGGTTTAACTCAGGAGGTTTATTCACTATGAACTGGATTAAATTATGATCCCAAACACACACGTCCACTGGAGAGAACATCAAGAGTGAGTCATTGTAGCCGGACTTTACTTTTACAGAGGATATGTGTTTTTGGAACAGGATGGATACTTGCTTCCACATGAAAAGCTCTGTCTTTAAAGTGGGTAAAGTGATCCAACTTGTCTTTAAAGTAAGTTTAAAATATTCTAGAAAGTGTTAAAAATGCAACAATGCATTGTTCTCCAGCTGCAAAAATCTCACCTGGGGGGTGTTTTGCAGAGGCCTCTCACTGTGACAACTCCTGACTGGAGCAGAGTCCAAGACCCTCTCCAGCAGACTGCTTCCACGGGCCAAGCTGTGAATCAA
>NW_024387178.1:0-63154 GCF_900408965.1 Simochromis diagramma
CAGTTTGCCACATCACAATGATGATCTTACCAAAAAAAATTACTTATTTTTGATGATCGCTAACAAACCATCACAAGATTGGTTCAGATCTCTGGATTCATATATTTCCAAATTCCTTTGGAAAGATAACCCCCCGCGTATCAGCTTAAAAACGCTACAAAGAACCAAGGATAGAGGAGGATTAGATCTGCCTAATTTTCACCAATACTTCTTAGCCAACAGGCTTCAGTTCATCTCAGAATGGTTAAAACATACCTTCTTAGTTGAGCCCTGGCTAGATGTTGAACAGGCACTATGCAAGGATCTAGAGATTTCAGACCTACCATTTATTAGCTCAAACATCAAAAGACATGAATGCTTTAAAAGTATCAACATCAGCTTTTCTCTGACAGCATGGTGGGAGTTTCTAAAAATAACGGAGTCTTCATTAATCCCATGCAAACGTACACCTATCTGGAATAACCCTGACATATTACAAAACAATAATATGATTAATTTCCCAGAATGGAGTTGTAAAGGAATTAAATACTTAGAACATATATTAGAGGGGACAGAATTTATTCCATTTGACAGACTAGTTGCACAATATGGGATCAACAAGAAAAGATTTTTAGAATATCAACAAATTAAATCCATAGTAAAAAAGAAATTTAACCTCAGTCAACTTGAATTACAAACACCACCAAGTGCGGCACATTTTCTTACTCTTAAATCCCCCAAATTATTATCTAAAATATACAGAACACTTTCTAAATTAGATGAATCAATATCCCTTCCTATTGCAAAGTGGGAAGCAGATTTATCAGTCAGCTTAGACCAAAACCTCTGGTCTCAGATTTGCTTAAAAACCTTTAAATTAATTAAAAATCCCAGTCTGCAATTAATACAATACAAAATACTACATAGAGTGCACTATACAGGTCATCGGATGTTCAAGATGGGCTTTACATCTTCCAACAACTGCTCACACTGTCAAGGCAATACACCAGACAATTACATCCATGCTCTTTGGTTCTGTCCACCAGTGCAGAAGTTTTGGCGTGAGATATGTGAAGACTTATCAAAGTGTCTGAAATGTAACATTCCAACTTCCCCCCTTAGTGTGTTTGTTGGGCAGCTTAGATAATGTCACTTCAGAAAAGAATATAGCCCATATGATTTTCACTGCCCTATGCATAGCCAAGAAAACAGTCCTCATGAACTGGAAAAATAAAAATAATCTTAATTCTAACCAATATAGAAATTATCTATTAGATTACATTAGTCTTGACACAGCCTCTGCCACCACATCAGATCAATTGCTCTGGACTCCTTTTATCAGCTCCATCACCTAGTGGGGGTGGGGGGTCATAGTTTGGTCCCGCCTTCACTGTTGTGATTGGTGTGGGGGTAGGGACAGGCTTAGGGCGTCGGGGGGTTCCCCGGAGGCATCTTCCTTGGGGGGCTCAACCCGGGGTAGCGGTCATGTCCGGTTGGGGGCTCTGTTGGCTCTCAGGTGACTGTTTCCTCGCGGCTGCGTGCAGCGGGGCTAGGGGAGGGTCTGTGCTGACGGACGTGGGTTACTGACCTGGTAGCCTGGCTGGCCCTGGGTGGGTCCGGGATGGGCGTGAGGTTCTGGGGGCGCTCCATCTCTGGGCTGGGGCCGGGGCCGGGCCTCGGGGGCTTGGATCCTGGTTGGTGTGTTGCCGGGGTTGTGGGCGGGTGGGTGCATGGGGGCCCGGCCCTGGAGCAGGGTGCCGCCGGTGCGTCGAACCGCCTGGGGGGCTCTTCAACTGGTGGGGGAGATGGTCACATCGTGCAGGAGCTTTCCTCTCTTCAGGAACTCTCTCTGCAGGAGGGGGAGATACAGGAGAGGTGGAGGAAGATCTCAGCCTGGGCGTTTACTGTCTTATGTAGTCTGGAAGATGAGTGGATGGTGGGGTGGGTGCAGTTTTCTCTGTGGTGGGGTTGGGTGGACTGTCCCGGGCTCTGTGGGGCCGGGAGGCGCTGCTGCACTGGGCCCCGGTCTGGATGGGCCTGGGCCCCCTTTCCCTGGCGGGTCGCGGAGTGTGGGAGTGCCTACTGGGGTCAGCGGGGGAGCTGGCCCCAGGGAGGGGTTACCTGCCCCTCCCTTCCTTCCCTCCCCATCTCCAGCTGCCTCCCTCTTCCCGCTCCAACACAACCACCCCACACATGCAGGGCCTTGGAGTAGGGGTATGTCACCAGGGTGCAGAGGAGGCTACCCCCCCCTCTGTCCCCTTCTGGCTGCCTCTGCCTCAATTTTATCCCACAACTTAGACATTTACATCATTCACACTCTCATTACACATACATATAGGATCTTGGGGGTGGGCACAATCACGGAGTCCAAATTACCATCAGGGTGTACACCTCACCCCTGGCGTCGTTGCCCACCTCTCAATTTTAAATACACTTAGACATTGAGGGCTATCAGGAGGGACTATGCGCTTACCTGCCGCTCCTTGGCAGGTAGCTCCATGCCCTCCTGGGTTTTAATTGCACCTTAGAACACACATGCATCAACACTACAATGAGCGGGTGGAGGGAGGTTTGGAGTCTTCTCCCACCCCCATTCTCTGCGGCCTGCTGGAGCGGGGGGGCTAGGTGGAGTTGGCCGTCTGACTGCGGTCTGGGGTGTGGGGCCTCCCTGCTGCTACGGAGTCGGGGCGGTCTGCCTCTCCCCACCGCAGGGAAAAGGGTAACACCACCTGGGTCTGGGTGCAGTTCCCCCCTCCAGGGGCAAGGGTACCTAGACCCGGTTTGTAGAGTACGCTTGGGGAGTGTGATCGTGTGTACAGCGTCTCTTTATGTCTGTCTCCACGTTGGTTGAGTGTGGAGTGAGTGCACATGAGAGCATGAGGGTGGGAATGGATGTTTGTGTCTGTGTGTGCCTGTATGTCTGTGTCTATATGTCAGGTTGGGTATCAGACGCCACCTCTCTGGGGACACCTCAGGCCCTCCAAGGTTTGGAGGCCTATCTCCACCTACCACCACTTCCCCTGCCGGTGGCGGACTCCCTCAGGTGTCGGTGCGTTGGTGGTTCTTTGTGTCTGGGGGTGGGTGTCCAGGTACACACCGGCTCACTCCTTGGCGGCCGCTTATTGGGGCCTGGAGCCTGGGCCTCGCTCGGGCCCCTTCGGGGGTGGGGTGCCCCCGGCCTCTCGGCCTGGGGCTCGGTCACTCAGGCACAGCTGGCGGCCAGCGGAGCTCATGGGCGCGTCACTGCAACTCCCCCTGGCTTCTGCTCCGCGACTGCTGGGTGAACCCTCATCTGGGACTCTCCTCAGCTCTTACTGGAACAGTGGCGGTATGTATGCAGGACACACGGGTGTTCACTGCTCGTAGACCCAAATTACACCTTCCTTGGCTGCTACTTCGAAGCACATCTGTCCTGCGTGCTGCACAACAACATTGAATATTTAGTATTTACTGCTGTTTACACTTAGCTAGATTAATGCGATGGTGTTGTGTTTAGTATGTTGCTTTGTTTTTTTTTTTGTCTTTCTTTTGCTTGTTTTCTATTCTTCTCTCAACAGGTGATCCAGGAGATTTTTTTTTTCTCCCCCCCCTTTCTCACTGTCCCTCTCCCCTTCTGTTTTTCCTTTCCTTCCTCTTTCTTTCTCCCTTTCCTATCCCTCACTCATGTCTGTCCCGTCTGTAACATCTGAAAATAAAATATAATAAATAATAAAAACAAAGATTGACCAAATGGACCAATACGGCAATGCCACGATGATCCATTTGGCAAAGTAAAGCCATTGGGTATCCTTGTTGGTCTTCAGACAACAATTCTGATGGCTAAAGAACCAAATGGGACAGGCGAAAAAAAAAAAAAAAAAAAAAAAAAAGCATGCATTGCTGTTACCATCATCTTGTCCGGTTCACTTAGTAGGTTGAGAAGTGATACATAGACTAGTGAACTAGTCTTATTTTTGGGGAAGGATGATTGAATCATAGCAGGGGTGAACAGAATGCTGCAGGGGGTCAGATGAGTGGAGACTAATAGATTATTGAGTTTCTTGTTTCTGATGTGTGGGGGAGGTCTTATCATGATGCACATCTGGGTACATGGGGAAAACAAAAACTCATTATGTAATAGAATATTGCTGTTGTGTGAGGTGTGACTGGTGGATGAAAGTTTTGGAGATTTACTGATGTGTAACCCCTATAGACATAGTTACTAGTATTTTCTTGTTTTTACCTGGTACTATTATTTCCGACACCCCTTGAACACACTTTGATTTTCCGTAGTTCAGTGAATGCAACAAAAGCACGTTGCTGCATTAAGCTAGGCAAAACGGAGCAAGACACCGAGAGCAATTAACAAGCTACACAGTGAGTCTTTTGGTATAAAATAAGTGTTATAAAGTATTTTCAACAGTCTCTAACTTAAAGTTATGTACTTTTCAGAGGCCTTTATGTGTTTCACTCTCGACCAAAACCAGGCAGAGCGTGTGTTTGTTTCTTGGGAATTCCGGTGAGTTACTAGAGATGATAAGTTAGCAGGAAAACTTATGCTAATTTTACATGTGGTAAACACTGCAACAGTGCGAATTCTGTATTGTCTAAAAAAAGCTAAAACCAGTCGGAGTACTTGAATTGTGTGTGAAATGGAATGTCGTATTTTATTTTATTGTCTATTTGATTGGGCATCTTCACAAATGCGCAAAACTAATGTAGGATGCACTTTTCTTTTAGCCATAAATGTTGTCCAGTGCCTTTCCTGCACTTTGTCATTTCAGTTATAGGTTAATACATGTAAATAAGTTATTTAAAACTAGTTACGTTACAAACATTTCATGATGTGATTACATATGCCTTAAAAAGGGGTATATAAATATAATCGATTGTAATGCTGTAAAGCAATACAAATGGAATTCATAGAGACAGAACAATGTTAAAACAACAGTGTACTTGATTTTGAAAACTTTTTGAGATCTCATTTTATTTAGAAAAACTGTTAAGAACTATTTTGTTTATTGCTCTGTACTGTATGTGCAGACTGGTTTTTTGTGATCCTGGATCTGAAGTGGTTCTGGATATGGATGGCGAGCCAGACCTGTGAAAACTCTTGGCGAATCCAAAAGCAGTGTGGCCAGCTGTTCTGGATGCAGGAGTAGAGCTACAGTCTGAATTACTTCGAATCGCAGGATTTCAGATAAGCAAGAGCAAAAGCTGCTTACTTGATACGGATTGTTTCTCTGGGAAACAGTTGAACTCCCAATATCCTGCTCATCAGGAGTCAGGTCTAAAGAGACTACTTATTTTATTTTATTTTGTTGTTATTTTCAAAAGAGCGCTCTTCTCTGTTGATTTTCTGTTAATTTTCTATGCTGTTTACATTGGGTTATTGCACCACTGTAACATTGTAATAAATCTGCCGGCTGTTCAACACTCAATTCTCTCAAATTTATTTTACTCCTCTCGAATCTAGTCTATAAGTTTAATCCTACTATACTAAGCAGGTGTTACATAAAAGTGGCGAGCCAGCCAGGAGGAGTTTGGCTATTTAATGCCTTTAATCCAATCATTGGCACACAGTTGGCAGTTTTATGACAATTTTTGCTCATTTTTCCACTGAAGTAACATGGATGTCATTGAACGTGAACGTATCAAGGTACCAAATGCTGTACTAATCAGTGGGTTTTCTGGTACAGAGACTGATGAAGAAGTTGTTAAGTTTTTGCAACACTATGGTTCTATTGCACGAACAGTGAAAATTGCTAGTTCTGACCCTGACTTTAAAGATACAGTTATAGTTGAGTTTGAGTATGGCACAGCCATTGAATCGATTCAGGGTGAACTACCCTGTCACAGAACAACATCTGACCCAAATGTAGTTCACAGCATCCAACTCTTATCCCCAATTTACAGTGCTAAGCTAATGGCTAGTACTACAGAGTCTTACCTTTCTAATTTAAAGGGTATTGCTAAGGTGAGTGGGGTAGATTATGAGAAAATGCTACTCAGTGAACTTAACAAACTTCAGGCCTCTGCTGGGGAAAGGGAGGGTACAGCCCCCTCTAAGGTCATTTCAGTAGATGACCCAGTCCCTTTAATACCTGGTTCTGTTTTGAGACGACCAAGCAGTGAAACTATCCCACCCACTCTGACCACTGACACCATCAATCCTTCCCTTACTGACAGACCAGCTCCTATTTTGAACCCTGAACACTTGACCACACCTGAAGTCCAGAGGGTCATTGTGGAGCACATTGTCAAAAGTACTGACATGTCCCAATCCTATCCAAGCTCTGCAAAATTCAGGTCCTTTTCTGGAAAAACTCCATGCCCTAATACGGAGGTTGACTATGACACTTGGCGAAGTCATGTTGAGTTTTATCTTGCAGATTCTTCTGTTCCTGAAAGACAAGTAGTACGGAAGATCATTGATAGCCTCTTACCGCCAGCTGCAAACATTGTTAAACAATTGGGTCCCTTGTCCAGCCTCAAAGACTTTTTGAGCTTGCTTGATTCTGCATATGGAACTGTAGATGACGTTGATGAGCTGTTCGCAAAATTCTTGAGTACAAACCAAAATGCTGGCGAAAAACCTTCAGCCTATGTGCACAGGCTGCAGACTACCCTTGACAAAGTTGTAAAAGGGGGAGGAGTCCCAGTTAGTGATTTCGATCGGCAGCTTTTGAAGCAGTTCTGTAGGGGATGCTGGGATGATAACCTAATCGCTAGCCTCCATCTAGAGCAAAAGAAATCCAGTCCACCCTCCTTTTCTGAGCTGCTTTTACTCTTGCGAACAGAGGAAGATAAGCAGGCAGCCAAGTCAACTCGCATGAGGCAGCACTTGGGAATTTCAAAAGTAAAGGTGCAGTCCAATCCTTTAAATGTTTACCCAAACACTGAGTTTCAAGCTGCTGCTGCTGCTGACAGCTCCGCTCAAGCATCTGCCAAGAAACTGCAAAAGCAAATTGCTCAGCTGCAAGAACAGTTAAGTTCCTTAAAAGCTTCAATGGAAACCATGGTTGCAAAGAAACCTCAGGCAAAGTTCCCAAAAGCTGTAAAGAAACAGCAGCTAAAGGAGTCACAAACACAGAACTCTCCGTTGAAAAATGAAGGCTTTGGCAAAAACAAAAAGCCTCGCCCATGGTTCTGCTTTAACTGTGGCGAGGATGGCCATATAGCTCCCTCTTGTGACAATGAGCCGAATCCCAGTACTGTTGAAGCCAAGCGGAAAGAGCTAAGGGTAAAACAAAAAGCTTGGGAAGACCAATGTGACTCTGATTTAAACTAGTTCCTGTTTCAGTTGAGGGACAAACTGGAACTAGAAGCGACAAAAGTCCCACTCAAAACCGCCCAACAAAAAAGTGTTGTGCACAAACAAGTATGCGTCATTCCAGCTTTCCAAAGGGCTTAATTGGCAAGAAGTGCACAGCTAATGTCAACATAGCTGGAGTGAGTTGCAATTCTTTGTTAGACTATGGGTCGCAAGTAACGACTATTTCACACTCATTTTACCAGAGACATTTGTCTGATCTTCCCATCCAGCCAATCAGTGACTTAGATGTTGAGGGTGCAAATGGACAAGTTGTACCTTATCTAGGGTATGTAGAAGTTCCAATTGGCTTTCCAAAAGAGTTTGTTGAGTCTGAGCCCCAAATTTCTACATTAGCTCTCATTGTCCCTGATTTACGTTCCAGCACAGACTTACCAGTTTTAATTGGTACAAATGCCCTTGATGTTTTATATGAGGAACACTGTAGGGATACTCCCATTTCATCAGCTGTCTATGGCTATAGTCAGATTTTAAAAATCCTTGAACATAGACATGAAACAAAAAGCACAGGAAAGCTTGGACTAATGACACTGAGGGGCAACACACCTTACGTAATACCAGCTCATGAAAGGGTTTGCCTAGAGAGTTACGCCCACCTAAATTCACCACCCACTGACAGATGGGCAGTTGTAGAGCAGCCAACTTCCTCAGCCCTTCCGGGAGGAATCTTTGTCGATTGCTGCCTTATCACAGTGCCACGTCAAAGTCCTTACAAGCATCCTATTTGGATCAGAAACGAAACCGATCATGACATCATCCTTCCTGGCAACTGCGTTCTTGCTGAACTACACATTGCAGACCAAGTCCTTGAAACTCAAACCACGTCGAGTGCAAACTCTGCAGGCTGTTGCAGCCTGTCTGCAGACTCATGTTCATTACCCAGTGACCAGTTGACCTTTGATTTTGGCGATTCACCTCTGCCCGAGGAATGGAAAAGTCGGGTCACGCAGAGTCTTAGTGCCTACCGTGACGTTTTTGCATGCCACGATCTCGACTTTGGCCATGCCACTAAAGTTAAGCATAAGATCAAGCTTAAAGACGAAACGCCTATAAAACAGAGATCGCGGCCCATTCATCCAAATGACTACGAAGCAGTCAGGAAACACCTTAAAATGCTTCTCGATGCTGGGGTAATAAGACAGTCAGAATCTCCCTTCTCATTCCCCATCGTTGTAGTCAAGAAAAAGAATGGTGAGGTACGCCTCTGTGTGGATTACCGCAAGCTTAATGTGCAAACGGTAAAAGATGCTTACGCGTTGCCAAACCTCGAAGAGACCTTCTCTGCCCTATCTGGTTCAAACTGGTTCTCTGTCATGGACTTGAAGTCAGGCTATTACCAGATAGAGATGGAGGAGGAGGATAAAGCCAAAACAGCCTTCGTATGCCCACTGGGGTTTTATGAGTTCAATCGAATGCCGCAAGGCATCACAAATGCTCCCAGCACCTTTCAGAGGTTAATGGAGAGGTGTATGGGAGACATTAATCTCAAGGAGGTACTCGTCTTCCTAGACGATTTGATTGTTTTCTCAGACTCCCTCGAGCAACATGAACAGAGGCTAAAGCATGTTTTGGACCGTCTTCGTGAATATGGCTTAAAGTTGTCCCCGAAAAAATGTCACTTTTTCCAGACATCAGTTAAATATTTGGGCCATATTGTCTCCAAAAATGGTGTGCAAACAGATCCTGAAAAGGTTGCTACTATCAAGACCTGGCCAGTGCCACAAAACTTGAAACAGCTGAAGTCATTCTTAGGGTTCACAGGCTATTATCGCCGATTTGTTAAGGACTATTCAAAGATAGTCCGGCCCTTAAACGATCTCACATGTGGCTATCCACCTCTCAGAAAAGGCCAGAAGCAATCAGGCACTTCCAAATATCTCAATCCTCGAGAACCCTTTGCAGACAGATGGACGCCTGTTTGTCAGTCAGCCTTTGAATGCATTAAGGAGAAGTTAACATCATCCCCTGTATTGGGGTTTGCAGATCCAAAGCTCCAATATGTTCTGCACACTGACACTAGTACCACGGGCCTGGGTGCCGCTCTTTATCAGGAGCAGGATGGTAAAATGCGCGTCATTGCCTATGCTAGTAGGGGATTGACACCAAGCGAGACCAGATATCCAGCTCATAAGCTAGAATTTCTAGCTCTGAAATGGTCCATTGTCGAAAAATTCCATGATTACCTTTACGGTAACGAGTTCATCGTTGTAACGGATAACAATCCGCTTACATATATTCTGACCACGGCAAAACTTGACGCAGCGAGTTATCGCTGGTTAGCAGCGTTGTCTACCTTCAACTTCCAAATCAAATACAGAGCTGGGAAGGCTAACCAGGATGCCGACGGCCTATCACGGAGGCCTCATCAAACTCTGGCTGCAGATAGTGTGACATTGGAAGAGGAAAACAGGATTCAACAACTCACCTCACGTCTTCTCGGATCCCTTCCAAGCTCTAACAGTGTATGCCCTGACACTGTAGCAGCTATATGTAATAAGCATCTTCTCAATGAGAACAGTGAGAACTCACCTTGTGTCATTCTGGTTGAGTCCTTGGCTATGAGTGCTGATGCCATTCCTGATGCATACAGTGATGCTGAGCCATCTGGTCAAGTAGCTGCTCCCTTGTTTTCTGAGCATGAGCTTAAAGAACACCAAAGATCTGACCCAAGCATAAACCACGTCATTCAGTTACTAGAATCTGGTGCTGATGTTCCACGTGAAAACAGGTCTGAAACATTTGACATAAAACTGATGCTCAGAGAATGGAAACGTTTTGAAATGAGAAATGGCCTTCTGTATAGGAAACAACAGTGTGACTCAGTTACAACTTACCAGCTTGTACTCCCTGTCTCTCTTAGGTCTACTGTTCTCAAGCTGCTCCATGATGATATGGGTCATATGGGGTGGGAGAGGACTCATGATCTAGTGAGGGCAAGATTTTATTGGCCTAAGATGGGTGCTGATATTGAGACTAAAATAAAGAACTGTGGTCGTTGTGTTAGAAGGAAGTCCTTGCCTGAAAAAGCAGCACCACTGGTTAACATCAAAACCACACGCCCAATGGAATTGGTGTGTATGGACTTTCTTTCTATTGAACCCGACAGTAAGAGTACCAAAGACGTGTTGGTCATCACAGATCATTTCACGAAATATGCAGTGGCCTTGCCCACCCGAGACCAAAAGGCAACCACTGTGGCCAAAAACCTTTGGGAAAACTTTTTAGTTCACTATGGGTTCCCCGAACGCCTCCATAGTGACCAGGGGAGGGATTTTGAGTCACATGTGATTAGGGAATTGTGCTCAACGACAGGCATTAAAAAAGTAAGGACCAGTCCTTACCACCCGAGAGGTAACCCCGTTGAGCGATTCAATCGCACCCTGCTTGGTATGCTGGGCACTCTGAAGGATGAGCAAAAGATTCATTGGCGTGATTTTGTCAAGCCTCTTACCCACGCCTACAACTGTTCAAAGAGTGAGGTTACCGGGTTTAGCCCTTACGAGCTAATGTTTGGTCGAAAACCCAAGTTACCAGTCGACCTTGCCTTTGGGTTGCCAGTTACAGGGGACTCACCAACATCCCATTCCCAGTATGTGCGCAATCTGAAAGCTAGGCTTGAGGAAAGTTACCAGATTGCACTCGAAAACTCCAAGAGAGTTGCTGAGCGAAACAAGAACAGGTTTGATAAAAAAGTCAGAGAGTCCACACTTCAAGCTGGGGACAGAGTCTTAGTCAAGAACGTTCGCTTGCGCAGTAAACACAAACTTGGCGATAAATGGGAACACATGGTGTACCGTGTTGTTAAGAAACTGGAAAATGTTCCTGTGTATGTGGTCCAACCAGAGAAGGGTGGTGGTCAGAGCAGGACTCTTCATCGAGACCTTTTACTTGCATGTGGTGATCTCTCAGACATTGAGGATGAGGTTGAGACAAAGCCCAAAACTCCACGTCGACCTAAGACTCGTCAGAGCCCTTCTGAACCTAAAGATACAGAAATGTCAGAGTCTGAGGAGGAGTATGAATGCATTTCAGGTCATCCCTCAATCCAAACCGAGACGTTTATCAGGATTTGTGACCAAACTCAAAACCATTCCAATGTGCAAAATGAGACACCAAGCGCCGAAATTCAAAATGATCCATGTACGCTCAAAAGTGACAACTCTTTGCTTCAACCAATAGAGACAATCTCGGACGAGAATGACCATGGACAGGGAAATCAAACTGAACCTGAACTGCGGAATGAGGAATCTCACTCCAACATCATGGGAGAGAATCATAATGTCCAAGTTCCAGGAGAACCAGATGTTGAGATAGAAAACACAGAGCATAGTGAAAATATCACTGACCAACATGCTGAACAAACACCTGAAATAACTCCTGAAACACCTCAAGTGAGAAAATCTGAGAGATTAAAGCGACCCCCAGGACGGTTTCATTACCCCCAGTTGGGTCAACCCCTTATATCCTTTGCACAACGATTTCTGGATAACTTTAACCAAGCTCTTGAGTCGTTTAGTAGCTATGAAAACACTCAAATCTATGATGTTTAGATACATTTTAAGTACATGAAGGGACTCATGTTTATTCAAAGGGGGAGGGTGTAACCCCTATAGACATAGTTACTAGTATTTTCTTGTTTTTACCTGGTACTATTATTTCCGACACCCCTTGAACACACTTTGATTTTCCGTAGTTCAGTGAATGCAACAAAAGCACGTTGCTGCATTAAGCTAGGCAAAACGGAGCAAGACACCGAGAGCAATTAAGCTACACAGTGAGTCTTTTGGTATAAAATAAGTGTTATAAAGTATTTTCAACAGTCTCTAACTTAAAGTTATGTACTTTTCAGAGGCCTTTATGTGTTTCACTCTCGACCAAAACCAGGCAGAGCGTGTGTTTGTTTCTTGGGAATTCCGGTGAGTTACTAGAGATGATAAGTTAGCAGGAAAACTTATGCTAATTTTACATGTGGTAAACACTGCAACAGTGCGAATTCTGTATTGTCTAAAAAAAGCTAAAACCAGTCGGAGTACTTGAATTGTGTGTGAAATGGAATGTCGTATTTTATTTTATTGTCTATTTGATTGGGCATCTTCACAAATGCGCAAAACTAATGTAGGATGCACTTTTCTTTTAGCCATAAATGTTGTCCAGTGCCTTTCCTGCACTTTGTCATTTCAGTTATAGGTTAATACATGTAAATAAGTTATTTAAAACTAGTTACGTTACAAACATTTCATGATGTGATTACATATGCCTTAAAAAGGGGTATATAAATACAAGCGATTGTAATGCTGTAAAGCAATACAAATGGAATTCATAGAGACAGAACAATGTTAAAACAACAGTGTACTTGATTTTGAAAACTTTTTGAGATCTCATTTTATTTAGAAAAACTGTTAAGAACTATTTTGTTTATTGCTCTGTACTGTATGTGCAGACTGGTCTTTTGTGATCCTGGATCTGAAGTGGTTCTGGATATGGATGGCGAGCCAGACCCTGTGAAAACTCTTGGCGAATCCAAAAGCAGTGTGGCCAGCTGTTCTGGATGCAGGAGTAGAGCTACAGTCTGAATTACTTCGAATCGCAGGATTTCAGATAAGCAAGAGCAAAAACTGCTTACTTGATACGGATTGTTTCTCTGGGAAACAGTTGAACTCCCAATATCCTGCTCATCAGGAGTCAGGTCTAAAGAGACTACTTATTTTATTTTATTTTGTTGTTATTTTCAAAAGAGCGCTCTTCTCTGTTGATTTTCTGTTAATTTTCTATGCTGTTTACATTGGGTTATTGCACCACTGTAACATTGTAATAAATCTGCCGGCTGTTCAACACTCAATTCTCTCAAATTTATTTTACTCCTCTCGAATCTAGTCTATAAGTTTAATCCTACTATACTAAGCAGGTGTTACAGATGCATTTTGTTTTCGTACCACTTTGAACCTGCCAGTTTTGATCTATTATTCTAAGAGTATGCTTAGACAAGTCCTAAAACTAGGCCTTCATATTTTTTGATTTTTAACAGTGCACTGAGATTTTTTGTTTGGCAATTTTCTCTTTTTTAAGCAGGCTGCAAGATCGGAATCGAAAGCACTACACAACATGTTGAACAATCGCAAGTGAGCTTCTCCAAAATTAAAATGGGCTGTCATTACTGTTTGAACTTTACCCACACACCACTCCTCACTCCTCCCACCCGCTGCACACAGTCACTGAGTACAGACCGGCTGATTCCTGTAAAGGGAGAGGCAGGAAGAGGCGGAGCAACACCTGAAAAACAAGAAGCTCAACGTCATTTTGCAGAAGTGAAAGTGTGAGAGAGCAGCAGCAGAGCTGCAGTCGAGTCCTGTTTGTCTCTAAAAGAAGATTCACTGGAGTCCATCAGGTTTCTCTCAGCAACAGTGGTGAGTGCAGCTGATCACACTTCCTGCTTCTACACAAATCTTCACTCTGTTCACTTCATCAGGACTCATCACAGTCACACTGGATCCATAGAAATCTGCTCATGTAACCATAGATCCACTGTAGGAGCATCGAGCTGCTGCTTCAGTCTCACTGTGGCTCTGCTCAGGACTGTGGACTCAGGCTGTGCTCTGGACTTCAGACTGACTCCACACTTCTTGTTTAAGATAAGATAAGATAAGACTTTATTGATCCCACAACGGGTAAATTTTTGCGTCACCTCAGCTCAGGTACAGATATCAGAAGGAAATACAAAAATACAATTAAGTACAATCAATGAAAAAAAGTAAGATAATACACTATATACAATGGTAGCATACACAGTATGTGATTATGGATATAATTGGAAATATGGAAGACATAAACTATATAGCTTGATATAGCTATTGTACCACTACTATTCCTATTTATAGACACGTACACACACACATGTACACACTAAATATACATATGTATACATATACAGACATGTATACCTGCACATGTCCGTACACATGAAGGTCCATTATGCATGAAGTGGTGACTGTGGATGTTCACAGTGTCCAGTGAGTCATGACATCGTGATTGAGGAGTTATAAAGTCTAACTGCTGTTGGGATGAATGATCTGGGAAAGCGCTCCTTCCTGCAGCGAGGGTGTTTCAGTCTCTGACTAAAGGAGCTGCTCAGCCCACTCACAGACTCATGCAGTGGGTGATGTGGGTTGTTCATGATGGATGTCAGCTTTACTAACATCCTCCCCTCACCAACCACCTCCACAGACTCCAGGGGACATCCCAGCACGGAGCTAGACCTCCGCACCAGTTTGTCAATCCTGCTCCTGTCCCTGTCCGTGCATCCACTCCCCCAGCAGGCCACTGCATAGAAAAGGGCAGATGCTACCATAGTGTCATAGAATGTCCTTAACAGAGTCCTACAGACTCCGAAGGACCTCAGTCTCCTCAGCAGGTGGAGTCGACTCTGGCCCTTCTTATACAGGACGTCTGTATTTGTAGTCCAGTCCAGTTTATTGTTGAGGTGAACACCCAGGTACTTATAAGAGTCCACTATCTCAATGTCTTTCCCTTGGATGTTCACCGGTGTTGTAGGGGGGACTTCCTCCTGAAGTCTATGATCGTCTCCTTTGTCTTGCCGGCGTTGATTTGGAGTACGTTGGTCTCACACCAGCCAACAAAGTCACTGATGACCCCCCTGTATTCCTGATCATTCCCGTCTGATATGCATCCAATGATGGCTGTATCATCTGAGAACTTCTGTAGATGGCAATTGTCCGAATTATAACAGAAGTCTGAAGTGTAAAGGCTGAACAGGAAAGGTGAGAGAACCTTGCCCTGTGGTGCCCCCGTGCTGCAGATTACCACCTCAGACACACAGTCATGGAGCCTCACATACTGTGGTCTGTTGGTAAGGTAGTCGATGGTCCATGCAGGCAGCTGTTTTTGCCTACTCCGGCTCCCTCCAGCTTCCCTCTCAGTAGTGCGGGTTGGATGGTGTTGAAAGCACTGGAGAAGTCAAAAAACATGATCCTCACAGTGCTCCCCGCCTGCTCTAAGTGAGAGAGGGATCGGTATACCAGGTAGATGACAGCGTCATCCACCCCAATTCCAGAAGGGTAGGTGAACTGCAGGGGGTCCAACACTGAGCCCACCAGTGGCCGAAGGTGGTGCAGGATGAGCCTTTCCATGGTCTTCATCAGATGAGAAGTCAAGGCAACAGGCCTGAAGTCGTTGGGCTCCCTGGGGTGTGCGATTTTTGGCACCGGAACCACACAGGAAGTCTTCCACAGGAACCCTCTCCAGGCTCAGGCTCAGGTTGAAGATGTACAGGGCCACCTGACAGAGCTGGTCTGCACAGTCCCTGAGCAGTCTGGAGCAGATTCCATCCGGACCTGCTGCCTTCCTCCTCTTGAGCTGATTTCTCACCTGATCAGCTGTGAAGTAGATGTGAGGCTGGGCTGGAGTGGGGGGTGGGGCTCGCTTTGTTGTGGATAGATGTGTGGATAGGGGTGAAGCAGGGTTGTGGTGAGAGGAGAGCTCAGGTGACAATGGCATTGCACCCGGAGGGGGGGGGGCGGCAACTGGAGGGGGGTTAATGGAACCTGGGGGGTGGGAGAGGTGACCAGTGGGCCATTGTCAAATCTGTTAAAAAACAGATTCAAGTCATTAGCCCACCCCCGGCCAGCAGACACTGTGGCTCCTCCATTGTCCTGGAAATGTCCAGAGATTTGTTTCATCTCTGGACAAAATAACAAACAAAACAAGCTAAGTCAGGAGGAGGTGCTATCTAAAACCCTATGTGAAATCAAACATCAAACAAAAGACAAGCGCTACACCTAACTCCCTAACTGAAATAAACAGGAGAAAACAGTGCAAGGAAAAACAATACGGCAGCTCACCCCTTCTGTTGCAGTGCTATTTACAATGTGCTATTTATAATGAAAGCTAATATACACACTATATACAAAACTCAGAAAAGGCCGCAAAAAGTCACAGGCACAAATGTCTCAGGTTTTGGAGGCCAGAGTCAGGTCTGCTGCTGCTGTGAGTGGCTGCCCCGGGACAACTGCTGGTGAGGGATTTGAAGAAGATCACATGGCCAGGGGACCAATCAGCAGCCGTCAGCTCATCCACTCCGGGACCTGCAAAGACTTAAAGGCACAGACAACAACAGCCACCAAAACAGATTATGGACAGGGCCATAACACCCCCCTTCCCAAGACCAAACATCTCCCCTAAAGATGTTTGGCGCTTAGGGGTTCCGAAAACGACGTGACAGCACATCTGCCAGTACATTCTCTGTCCCTTTTTTGTGATGGATCTCTAGATTGAAATCCTGTACTAAGAGGGACCATCTCATGAGCCTTTGGTTAGAATTTTGCATTCGGGTCAAAAACACGAGGGGGTTGTGGTCTGTGTAAACAATGACAGGTGCTGAACTAGAACCGACATAGACCTCGAAATGCTGTAGAGCAGGGGTGTCAAACTCAAATACACAGTGGGCCAAAATTCAAAACTGGAACAAAGTCGCGGGCTAACATTAATATTTATTGAAAAAAAAATCTTCCTCCAGATATAAGAATGAATCTTTTCTTATGGACTCAAATAAGTTTTGCTGGAAAACTGAATATGGAACAAGCAAAGCTTAATACTAAACAATATATATATTAGCTGTATAATACCAGTAGGCCAGCTCTAATAATAATTCGGTATGGCTTCGCGGGCCAAATGTAATTAGGCTGCGGGCCAAATTTGGCCCACGGGCCAGAGTTTGACACCTATGCTGTAGAGCAAGCAATAGAGAGAGAGCTTCTTTTTCAATGGTACTGTATTTCTGTTGGTGGGAGTTGAATTTTTTCGAAAAGTAACCAATTGGGTGATCAACACCCCGCCTATCCTCCTGCAACAGCACCGCACCTGCACCGTTGGCGCTGGCATCCACCTCAAGTTTAAACGGATGTGTGAAAACAGGAGCGGCCAGTACTGGTGTGCTGCAGAGGAGAGCTTTGGCAGACTCAAAAGCATTCTGGCAGGTGGGGGACCATACGAATGGTTTTGATACACTTGTGAGACTGGTGAGAGGTGCAACTACATCTGCAAAATTCTTACAGAAGCCACGATAATAGCCGGCCATACCAAGGAACCGGCGAAGCTCACGTCTAGTGCGAGGTACAGGGAAATCTAGGATAGCCTGGATTTTAGCCAGCAGGGGGCGCACCTGTCCCTGACCCACCTGCTTCCCTAGATAAGTCACAGTGGCCTTACCAAAGTCACATTTGGCAAGATTTAGGGTAAGGGATGCTTCTTTTAATCTTTCAAAAATCTCCGTGAGTGTTCCAAGGTGATGTGACCAAGTCTCTGAATAGGCTACAATGTCGTCTAAGTACACTTCACAGTTTGTGACACCACCTAAGACAATGTGCATAAGGCGTTGGAATGTGGCAGGGGCATTTCGAAGGCCAAAAGGCATGACGGTGTATTGGAGGAAGTGATCAGGAGTGACAAAAACAGAAATTTCAGATGCACGCGGAGAATCAGAATCAGAATCAGAATCAGAAAGGGTTTTATTGCCAAATGTTGAGCAGGTTTACAACATTAGGAAATTGCTGCGGTGCTTCAGTGCAAACATACTGTCATAAATTGCGCTTAAATAGACATGAAAAAATAAAAGTAAGAATAAGAATTAAAAGTGCTACGTAGAAAGATATGTGCATGAGATATACATGAGATATATACATGAGAATAAGAATTAAAAGTGCTACGTAGAAAGATATATACATGATATATACATGAGTGCAGGTGGTGATCAGTGCCAAAACATGGAATCATGCAGTGAACACAGCGTAGGGTCATGTGTTAGTGGTGGGAACAGTCGTACGTTTATTGTTCATGTGTTCAACAGCAGAGGGGAAGAAACTGTTCTTATGGCGAGAGGTTCTGGTGCGAATGAACCGGAGCCTCCTGCCTGAGGGGAGCAGGTCAAACAGACTGTGTCCAGGGTGAGAAGGGTCAGCTGAGATCCGAGCTGCACGCCGCAGTGTCCTGGAGGTGTACAGGTCCTGCAGAGATGGGAGTCTACAGCCAATCACCTTCTCAGCAGAGCGCACAACACGCTGCAGTCTCTGTTTGTCCCTGATAGTGGCTCCAGCGTACCACACGGTGATGGAGGAGGTGAGGATGGACTCGATGATTGCAGTGTAGAATTGCATCATCGTCCGTGTTGGCAGGTTGAATTTCTTCAGCTGCCTCAGGAAGTACATCCTCTGCTGGGCTTTCTTGATGACGGAGGTGATGGTGGGCTCCCACTTCAGGTCCTGGGTGATGGTGGTACCCAGGAAGCGGAATGAGTCCACAGAGGTGATGGGGGTGTCAGTCAGGATGATGGGGGGGAGTGGAGCTGTGTGCTTCCTGAAGTCCACAATAATCTCCACTGTCTTCTGGGCATTCAGCACCAGGTTGTTGTGGCTGCACCAGGACACCAGACGTTCAACCTCCCTCCAGTAGGCAGACTCATCCCCGTCTGAGATGAGTCCAATAACGGTGGTGTCATCTGCAAACTTGATTAGCTTGACAGACTGGTGGGTGGAGGTGCAGCAGTTGGTGTACAGGGAGAAGAGCAGAGGAGAAAGAACACAGCCCTGAGGGGAGCCGGTGCTGATGGTCCGAGAGTCCGAGACATTCTTTCCCAGCCTCACATGCTGCTTCCTGTCCGTCAGGAAGTCAGTTATCCACCGGCAGATGGGATCAGGCACATTCATCTGGGAAAGCTTGCCTCGGAGATGGTCTGGAAGGATGGTGTTGAAGGCAGAGCTGAAGTCCACAAACAGGATCCTGGCGTAGGTTCCTGGGGAGTCCAGATGCTGCAGGATGAAGTGTAGGGCCATGTTGATGGCGTCATCTACAGACCTGTTGGCTCTGTATGCAAACTGCAGGGGGTCCAGGAGGGGGGCCGTGAGGGTCTTGAGATGGGAGAGAACCAGGCGCTCAAATGACTTCATGACCACAGATGTCAGAGCCACGGGTCTGTAGTCATTTAGTCCAGTGATCCTAGGTTTCTTGGGGACAGGGATTATGGTAGAGGACTTGAAGCTGGCAGGCACATGACATGCCTGCAGTGAGGAGTTGAAAATGCCAGAAAACACTGGGGCCAGCTCGTTTGCACAGTGTCTGAGGGTGGCAGGAGACACACCGTCTGGGCCGCGAGCTTTTCGAGCATTCAGACTCTTAAACTGCTTCCTCACATCTGCTTCATGAATATGAAGAGTTGTGGTGGGAGGAGGTGGTGTGAAATCCTCTTTTGTGTGGGGTGAGGAGGGGGGTGTTGTAGGTGAACAGTTTGAAGGTGGTGATGGCTCTATGGAGGGGGGAGAGGTGGGGGAATTAGTGTCCAAAGTGCCTCTATTGTTGGGGCCGTTGGAGGTGTGAAGGCTGCCTGATGGCTCGTCAAAACGGCAGTAAAAGTCGTTAAGGGTGTTGGCCAAGAGCAAGTCGTCAGTGGAGTGGGGGGTTTTAGGCTTGTAGTTTGTGATATTCCTAAAACCTTTCCACACAGAGGCCGAGTCATTCTCTGAGATCTGCTGCTGCATCTTCTCAGAGTGCTGATGTTTAGCAATGTCCACTTCTTTAGTGAACCTGTACTTGGCCTCTCTGTAGCAGTCCCTGTCTCCGCTTCTGAACGCCTTTCTCTTTTCCAGCCACAGCTTTTTGAGTTTAGGAGTAAACCAGGGTAAACCAGAGTGAGGGGAACTTGCCAATAACCCTTTAATAAATCCAGTTTGGTGACAAACTTTGCGGAGCCAACCCTATCCACACAATCTTCCATGCGGGGAAGAGGGTAGGAGTCGGGTTTGGTCACACTGTTCACCTTGCGAAAATCACTACAAAAACGTGGAGTTTTGTCTTCCTTCGGCACAAGAAGGCATGGGGAACTCCAGGCACTCGAACTAGGGACAGCAAGACCATTTTCCAGCAGGTAGGAAACTTCTTGCTGAAAAAGTGCACGTTTGGTAGGGTTCACACGAAAAACGTGTTGTTTGATCGGAGGGTGGTCACCTACATCTATGTCATGTTCGAGGACAGTAGTGCGAGACGGAGTGTCAGCGAACAGAGATGGGTAATTATTGATCAGAGAACACACATCGGTCTGGGCAGCCTCATCTAAATGTTTTAGGTGGGATTTCAAATTATCCAATATTTCAGAGTTTCTGAGTCGGGACCCTCAGCACAAACGAAAGCTAAGCCATCACTTTCTGGGCTATACTGAGACGGGGATGCTGGCACAACTACCGGCACGGCAGACAGTGCAGCAGGGGATGAGGAGGAGTTGACACCTGCATCACGAACAAAATAAGGCTTCATCAGATTAACATGACACACACGACGCTTTCTCCTACGGTCTGGGGTACCTATAACATAATCTGTGTCACTCAGTTTCTCTTGGACAGTATAGGGCCCACAGAACTTTGCCTGGAGGGAGGATCCAGGAACGGATAGGAGAGTCAACACTTTGTCACCCACTTCAAATTTTCTCTGCACGGACTTTTTATCAAATTTCCTTTTCAATTTTTTTCTGAGACGCGGAAAGAGCCCCGCGTGCAATTTCGCATGCTTTATGCAGACGCTCCCTAAAACAACTTACGTAGTCTAATACGTTCTGCTCGGGGGTAGCTGTGTCGGACAGATATTTCTCTTTAAGCAGCCGCAGGGGACCACGCACTGTGTGTCCAAACACCAGCTCTGCGGGACTGAATCCTGTGGACTCCTGCACACTCTCCCTTACCGCTAGAAGAAGAAGTGGCAGACCTTCGTCCCACTCTCTTCCTGACTCGAGGCAGAACTTCCTCATCATGGCTTTTAAAGTCTGGTGGAAACGCTCAAGCGCACCCTGTGATTCGGGGTGGTATGCACTGGACTTTTGATGCTTGATGGATAGCGATTTTAAGACCTGAGCGAATATCTTGGACATGAAGTTAGACCCTTGGTCCGTTTGAACTGATTTCGGCAAACCGAAAGTGGAGAAAAAGTTTACTAGTGCTCTGACAATGGCTTTGACTTTGATAGTGCGTAATGGAATAGCCTCGGGGAAGCGTGTGGTGGCACACATTAAAGTCAAGAGGTACTGATGTCCTGACTTTGTTTTTGGAAGCGGACCTACACAATCGATGATTATGTGCTCAAATGGTTCCCCTAAAGCCGGGATTGGATGCAATGGAGGGGAGGAATAACCTGGTTGGGTTTTCCACTGACCTGGCAAACGTGGCAAAATCGGCAATACTTGGTCACATCAGACTTCAAACCTGGCCAGAAAAAGTGACGCAGAATACGACGGTAAGTTTTCCTAATTCCTAAATGTCCAGAGAAACTGTCATGTGCGAGGCTGAGCACTTGGGGTCGGAATTTTTGCGGTACAACCACTTGTTGAAATACATTCCAGCCAAGATCACTAGATGAGGGAGGATGCCATTTGCGCATTAACACATCATTTTCAATGCTGTAGACGCGGGGATTCTGATCGCTTGAATTCGCGGCGAGTAAACATTTGGCCAAAGTCGGGTCATTCTGTTGCGCATGAATGAAATCTGTTTTGTTTACCTCAAAAGACAGGTCAGGTGTAGCGGGTAGCATTTTATCAGACACACATTTTTCAGCTTTTTCCACAGGCAGTTCAGCTTTCTCAGGAACAGCTTCAGAACATAGAAAAGAATCAGACAAGTCAACATCACCATATTTACGCTTGTGGGCGCGTGTGACAACACAGGCAGGAAACACAGAGGGCAGACTGTCAGCAGCAGGCTCAGAAACAAAATCAAAATCATCGACGGGGTTTTCAATTACTTCAGGGATCGGGAAAACTTTCCCATTGGCTAAATCATTCCCCAGAATCATAGTAACCCCCTGCACGGGCAAGCGAGCGCGCACCCCGACTGTTACCGGGCCCGAAACGAGAGGCGACTGTAGGAAGACTCTGTGCAGCAGAGCTCGTAACACACTCATTTTCACTCCCCACACGAGAGCATCAGCACCACAAAACGAGTTACTTGAAAAAGGCAACGCGCTTTCCAAAATGAGAGACTGGGCAGCCCCAGTGTCGCGCAAAATTACAATCGGCACGCGATCCTCCTCTATTCCAGTCAGTGAGGCGAACCCTTGTGAAATGAAAGGTCGGTAACTGCTGTCAAGACTGTCATTTCCTGGTTCATCACTGACGGGATTAGGAGTAGGAACCGACTGAACCAAACCAATGCTTTTTGGCTTTTTCCATGTGTGAGTTTGCCCTTTGCGACGGAGCGACGGACAATTGGCAATGAGATGGCCAGTATCATGGCAATAAAAGCATTCTCGAACAGTCATGGGGACCTGATCAGGGCGCGTTTGACGCTTAGGAGAAACCCTCAAACTCCTCTCAGGTTTAGACAACGGGGCCCATTCATGGCGCACAGCTGAAAACGTAACGCGATGGGTCAACACAAACTCATCTGCGAGAACAGCAGCTTTAGACAACGAATCCACCTTTCGCTCATTGATATATACAACAACATTTTCTGGAAGACACGTTTTGAATTCCTCCAGCAGGACCAATTCTCTTAGCTGAGCAAAGTCCTTCACTTTACATGCCTATTGACCTTTTTTTGTTTATTTTTTTTCTCTGTTACATCACATGCAATGCTTTCTTATTTTAGGATATTAATATTGACATGATACATTGTGAGACATTTGTTTTTTGTTTATAAAGGGTGTCCAATTTGAGGAATAAGTACAATTATGTGTTTAGGTGGTTTAAGTATTGATGGAAACATGCAGTAGTTTAGTATTGGTTAAAATACCTATAAAGAAAGGTAGATTTCCAGTCATGAAAACTGTTGATTAAAACTGTTTTTATTAACTGTTGTTTTAATAAAAAGCAACTGTGCGAAAGAGGTGGAAAATCAACACCATAGCTCAACAGTGTTTCAATATCAGAATCTGACATTGTTTCAATGTCAACAGTATTAGAAAATATAACATTGGAATCAATGTCAGGTTTCAACATTGATTCAACATCAAAACCTGATGTTGTTTCAACGTTAAAACAGGGTGCAAGAGTGACGTTAGGTCAACGTCACACTTCAACGTTGATTCAATGACATCGCCTGATATTGACTCAACATTGTTTCAATGTTTCCTTGCTATCTGGGAAAGCTTATTTAAACAAACTGGAGGACAGAATTCCTCCTTAAATGTGATTTTGATCAAATCCACTTATCTCATTTTCACACACAGGCTTTATCATGGTGGCTTCTTCTCTACTAACATCAATCTTTGATTTGGACAAACAAATATGTGAAACACAAAAATAAATCAATGTTTTCTGAGGATCCAGAATAACATGAATGATGTATCCCAGCGAGTGACTGGAAAAGTTCATCTTAGAATAGAATAGAATAGAATAGAATTCAACTTTATTGTCATTGCACATGCACAGGTACAGGGCAACGAAATGCAGTTTGCATCCATCCAGAAGTGCTTTAGTGATATAGATATATTACAATATATATTAGCAATAATATAGATATGTGAGTATATTACAGAAATGGGTCTATTATGGTATGTTATAATGTACACGGTATGAAGTATGTTGTGAATATTCTATAACTATAAGTATGTACAGGCTGTAGTGAGTACAAGCTATGTACAGGATATGAACAGGATATAAATATGAAAAACTATACAGAATATGAAATAAATAACTTTACAGAATCTGAGATATACAGCTATACAGAAATGGGAACTATGCAAGTTGTAAACAGTTGTAGGATTAAAGATTATCGAATGTACAGAATGATTATTTACACAGAGCTATACAGTAGTGCAGTTAAGATAAGTGAGGGTGTAGATAGTTTCTACAGAGGCTATATAAAGTGCTAGTGGTTGTGAGTGGTGGTTCAGTCCATGTTATTATTGTGTGTTTGAGGGTACAGTTGTCCATTGTGGGTGTGTGTATGTTCAGTCCATGAGTTTAACGTGGGTCAGATGTCAGGAGGCAGAGTTCAGGAGTCTGACAGCTGTGGGGAAGAAGCTGTTCCGGTACCTGGTGGTCTTAGTCCGGAGGCTCCTGTAGCGCCTCCCAGAGGGCAGGAGGGTGAAGAGTCCATGTGATGGGTGACTGGGGTCTTTGATGATTTTCCCAGCCCTTTTCAGACACCGCTTCCTGTAGATGTCTTTTATGGCAGGAAGTGGTGCTCCGGCGATGCGCTGGGCAGTTTTCACGACCCTCTGCAACGCCTTCCGGTCCGAGGCAGAGCAGTTCCCGTACCAGACTGTTATACAGTTGGTCAGGATGCTCTCGATGGTGCAGCGATAGAAGTTCACCAGGATGTCTGAGGACAGGTGGTTCTTCCTCAGAGTCCTCAAGAAGAAGAGGCGCTGGTGAGCCTTCTTGACCAGCTTGGAGCAGTTGGTCGTCCAGGTGAGATCCTCGGAGATGTGGACTCCCAGGAACTTGAAGCTGCTCACACACTCCACAGCCGTCCCCTTAATGTGGATGGGTGGATGTGGGTCAGCATTCCTCCTGTAGTCCACGATGAGCTCCTTGGTCTTCTCGGTGTTAAGCAGCAGGTTGTTTCTGTCGCACCACTCAGCCAGACGATCCACCTCCTCCCTGTAGGCGGCCTCATCGTTGTCACTGATGAGGCCAATCACCGTGGTGTCATCTGCAAACTTAATGATGGTGTTGGAACCATCAGCAGGTCTGCAGTCGTGGGTGAAGAGGGAGTAGAGGAAAGGGCTCATCACACAGCCTTGTGGTACACCGGTGTTCATTGTGATGGTAGATGAGCAGTGGTTATCCAGCCGGACGTGTTGGGGGCGGTTGGTCAGGAAGTCCAGTAACCATTTGCAGATGAGGGAACTGATGCCCAGGTCTGTCAGTTTCCTGATGAGTTGTGAGGGGTGGATTGTATTGAATGCTGAACTGAAGTCTATAAACAGCATTCTGGCGTAGGTGTTGTTGTTGTCCAGGTGTGAGAGGACAGAGTGCATTGCGATGGAGACTGCATCCTCTGTGCTCCTGTTCTGGCGGTATGCGAATTGGTGGGGGTCCAGGGTGGGGGGGAGACAGGATTTGAAGTGTGCTAGGACCAGTCGCTCTAAGCACTTAGTGATGATGGGGGTGAGTGCTACTGGGCGGTAATCATTGAGGCAAGATGGGTTGGAGTTTTTGGGTATCGGGACGATGGAGGTGGATTTGAAGCAGGCCGGTACCACAGCGTGGGCCAAGGACAGATTGAATATGTCTGTGAGCACTCCTGCAAGCTCCCCAGAACACGCTCTGAGAACACGCCCGGGGATGCCATCAGGGCCTGCAGCCTTGTGGACATTGATCCTGCTCAGCACCGCTCCTACATCGGTGGGGGAGAGAGTCAGAGGTTGGTGGTCTGGCGTCATGTCTGCTTTGGTTGTGGTTGTGGGGTTCCCTCGCTCAAAACGAGCATAAAAGTTGTTGAGCTCGTTGAGGAAGGAGACATCAGAGGATGCGGGGGAGGGTTTGGTGGTCCTGTAGTCTGTGATGGTCTGGAGTCCTTGCCACATGCGTCGGGGGTTGGAGTTGGAGAAGTGTTCTTCTACCTTCTTTTTGTAATGGTGTTTGGCTTTTTTGATGCCCTTCTTTAGATTAGCCCTGGCTGTACTGTAGGCGTGTGCATCTCCTGACCTAAAGGCGGTGTTGCGGGCCTTCAGGAGGAGACGAACATCCCGGTTCATCCAAGGCTTCTGGTTGGGGTACATGGTGATCCGTTTCTGGGTGGTGACACTGTCTGTGGTTTTGGAGATGTAATCTAGTACAGATGAGGCGTACTGGTCCAGGTCTGTGTGGGTGAACATATTCCAGTCTGTGTTTTTAAATCTGTCCTGGAGCACTGCGTCTGTCCCCTCTGGCCACACTTTAATTGTCCTCACAGCAGGTTTCACACGTTGGATGAGTGGTGAATACCGAGGTGTGAGGAACAGGGAGAGATGGTCCGATTGTCCAATGTGGGGGAGGGGTGTGGCTTTGTAGGCTCCAGCCAGGTTGGAATACACATGGTCTAAAGTCTTGTCTCCTCTGGTGTGGCAGGAGACATGTTGGTGGAATCTGGGGAGGACTGTCTTTAAGTTGGTGTGGTTGAAGTCGCCAGCAACAATAAAAGCAGCCTCGGGGTGTTGATTCTGGTGTTTGTTAATGGCTGCAGAAAGTTCTTTCATGGCCAACCTAGCATTAGCGTCGGGGGGTATATACACGGCAGTGAGTATGATAGAAGTGAGTTCTCTGGGGAGATAATAAGGTCTGCATTTGACCATTAAAAACTCCGCATTAGGTGAGCAGTGACTCTCAGTAGTAGTGGAGTTCATGCACCAAGCATTGTTAATATAAATGCACAAACCTCCACCTCTGGTCTTGCCGGAGTCATCTGCTAGCCTGTCGGCTCGGTGTGTGTGGCGTCCTGCTAACTCGATAGCATTGTCCGGGCAGCTGTTGTTCAGCCATGTTTCGGTGAAAAACATGACATTTGAGTCCATAATCCGTCTGTTGTTAGTGATGGAGAGCCGTATCTCATCCATTTTGTTTGCCAGAGAACGGACATTGGCGAGAAAAATACTGGGTAAAGGCAGCCGGTGTGGTGTTAGCTTTAGCTTAGCCCGTAGCCCTCCGCGCCTACCTCGCCTTTGTTTACGATCTCGGCGCCGTCTGCGTGCACTTCCGCCCGGCCGGGGAGAGTGGGCAGCCTCCGGTGTTCTGGAGATCTCTGGGATGAGTCGGAGATCGGCGATAAAACTGTTGGAGTTGTGAGTCCAGATGTCCAGAAGCTCTTCTTCCACATCCTGAGTTTGTGAGGAGCTGTGATGTTCCAGTATCTGTGAGAGAAAACAGGACAGTTTTTACTGACGCACAAATGGACCAAATATACAGACACCTCTGAATAAACATGTTCTCATCAATGCCATTAAAATACTGGATGAAGAGTTAATAACACATTTCTGAGGTTTATGATTCATCGTCCTCCTCACTGTCAGCTCTACTGGAACAGTCACTGTTTAATATTAATGGGTCATTGATCTGGACGTACAATAAGAAGTATTCAGTCACCAACAAGGTCGAAGTTTACTTCACAGTAATTGATGGAAAATATCCAACAAACTGATTTATTTAAGTATACAAATGATCTGGATGAATCTTGGACCTTCTGTAAAACAGTCAGAGAAACAATTTCACATCTTTGTAACAACTGTATTTATCTTCATCCCCAAACGTTGATCCTGTTCATCTGGAGGCTGCACTGTACAGCAGACACTACGATGTTAGGTTTGTGTTTGGATGAACCAGTTTGTGTCTGAGTGTGTTGCTGGGTCTCCACCAGTTACTCTGAGAACTGAAGAAGCTTCTCTGATGAAACGGCTTCAAGAAACTCAAAGAAGTCCAGATGCTTTTCTCTCCAAGCTACTCAGACTACTGACGCTTGTTTCTCTCTTTTTAAAAATGAAATTTAAAGTGAATTTTGAATCAAATGTTTCTCTTCTTTCTCCCTCAGAGTGCAGACATGTCTGCTGCCAGCAATCTGCGATCTGAAGATCAGTTTCTGTGCTCCATCTGTCTGGATGTGTTCACTGATCCAGTCTCTACACCATGTGGACACAACTTCTGCAAATCATGCATCAGTCAGCACTGGGACATGAATGTCATCTGTCAGTGTCCCATGTGTAAAGAGACTTTCTACACTCGACCTCAGCTGAGGGTCAACACCTTCATCTCTGAGATGGTTGCTCAGTTCAGACGTGAAGCTCAGCAGAAAGCCAGCAGCAGCAGCTCAGAGCAACAAGCTGCCAAACCAGGAGAAGTTCCCTGTGACGTCTGCACTGGAACCAGACTGAAGGCCCTGAAGTCCTGCCTGGTGTGTCAGACCTCCTACTGTCAGACTCACCTGGAGCCTCATCTGACACTGAAACATCTGAAAAGACATCAGCTGGTTGATGCTGTGGAGAACCTGGAAGGCAGGATGTGCACGAAGCACGATAAACTCCTGGAGCTGTTCTGTAAGACCGACCAGACATGTGTCTGCATGCTCTGCCCTGTTTTAGACCACAAGAACCACGAGTTTGTTCCTCTGAGAGAAGAATATGAAGGAAAGAAGGCAGAGCTGGAGAAGACAGAGGCTGAGATTCAGCAGATGATCCAGAAGAGACGACTGAAGATTCAGGAGATCACAGAGTCGGTGAAGATGAGTAAAGATGCTGCAGACAGACAGAAAGCAGAAGGTGTTCAGGTCTTCACGGCTCTGATGGAGTCTGTTGAGAGACGCCTGAAGGAGCTCATGAAGGAGATCGAAGACAAACAGGAAGCTACAGAGAAACAGGCTGAAGGTCTCATCAAAGATCTGGAACAGGAAATCTCTGAGCTGATGGAGAGAAGCTCTGAGGTGGAGCAGCTCTCACGCTCTGAAGACCACCTCCACCTCCTGCAAAGTTTCTCCTCCCTGAAAGCTGCTCCACCCAGCAAGGACTGGACAGAGGTCAGAGTTCATCCACCATCATATGAGGGGACTGTGGGGAGAGCTGTGGCTCAGCTGGAGGAGACAGTCAGGAAACTCATGAAGAAGAAGCTGTTTGAGGCTGAGCTGCAGAGGGTGCAGCAGCATGAGGTGGATGTGACTCTGGATCCTGATACAGCAAATCCTAACCTCATCCTGTCTGATGATGGAAAACAAGTGTATGATACTGATGTGGAGAAGAATCTTCCAGACAACCCAGAGAGATTTTCTTGCTGTCCTAATGTTTTAGGAGAGCAGAGTTTCTCTTCAGGCAGATTTTACTTTGAGGTTCAGGTTAAAGGAAAGACTAAATGGATTTTAGGAGTGGCCAGAGAGTCGATCAACAGGAAGGGAAAAACCACAGTGAGACCTCAGAATGGTTTCTGGACTGTAGGGCTGAGAAATGGAAATGAGTACAAAGCTCTTGCTGGTCCTTCAGTCCCCCTCTGTCTTCATCCTGGTCCTGAGAAGGTGGGGGTGTTTGTGGATTATGAGGAGGGTCTGGTCTCCTTTTATGATGTAGGTGTTGCAGCTCTGATCTACTCCTTTACTGGCTGCTCCTTCACTCACAAACTCCACCCATTCTTCAGTCCCAGTCTGAATGATGGAGGTAAAAACTCTGCACCTCTGATCATCTGTCCTGTCAATCAAACTGATTAACGACTGATTTAATTTGATGAATGATTGATTTTTCTTGAAGGGAACAAATGAACATATTGAGTGTAAATCCTCTACAGTCTCCATGTTTCTATAGAATCTGATCATCAGGACTCTGATTCACACTTTGATTCTCATGGAGTTTGATTTGAACAGAAGAAAAGTTGAATCAGGAAATGTTCCCACTGATGGAGACTCGAGCTGAAGAGCAAATATCAGAGAACAAATGTCCAAAAGCTTCATTTACAATAAAGTTTGTTCAATGCTTTGAGTGAATCCAGACTCATGTGTGGCTGTTATACGGAGCATCAGAGTCCAGCTGAGTTATGTTGGATACAAACTGCTTATTTTGGCTCTGTGAGGAGTTTTGTTCCCTGAAAACTGATGAGACGGATAATATTCAAAGAACTCTGTAGAGATTCATGCATCCATGTTCTCCACCTGCAGGTGTGGAGGAGAAAGGTGGAGCACAGACTGTTGCATCCTTCCAGTCACATCATTCTGATGATTATATTTGCATGTTGTGATGATTTGGGTTAAAGACAAACAGAGTTGAACGGCTGCAGTCACAGCATGAAGACGATGCTGAAGCTGAGCTGTCAGTGAACATGTTTCACTGTGATTTGATTTGAAGAATAGAAAGTGTGTGTGGCTGCTGACAGCTGCAGTCTCTGCTAGTCTGCATAACACACACACAACTTTCCCCCTGAGGCAACGATGCAGCAACAACACAAAGAGCAGCTGCAGACACACACACACACACACACTGTTAAAGAACACTTTACTGTTTAAGGCAGAATTCCTCAGTAACAATGATTTGAGGTCTCTACCAGTGTCTACTACGGTTTTAGCTCAACATACAATCTATTATCACCTTACCTTAATTTGACCTTTGACCTATGTCCTTGTTAGCCTTGATCTTCCTTCATCAAATGTGAAATTTCTTTCACCTTTGAACTTAAAGCTTAAATCAAACCTTTGTTAAAAAGCTTCTTACCAACTTGTAATTCCAACTTTCTGCATTAAACATGCATCTTATCATATAAACACTGGATCACTGAGAGAACTGTAACTTTAGACAGAACCAAATGAAGCAGCTAACCTCGTCAAACTCACAGCGACAGTAACTGACAGTGAATTATTTTAATCTTCTTCATTGTATTTGTTAGAAACATTTATTTTCCTTTAATTGGACTTTGGTTAAGTTAAATCCGATGTATTAACCGACCTTTGAGGTGAAGTGCAGCTGCGAAGAACGCTACGGCAAGCAATGAGGTGCGTTTAATGTCACTCTGTTAATTTGAGCGTCCATAAATTGAATGTCTCATTTTTTCTTACTTTATTATTGCTAATTTATTGGAGAATTAGGCCTTTTAATCAAGATAGATTTTATGTTGTTGGTGGTAAAGATCTGGATGGATATTTTACTTTATTCTGTATTTCTATTTTTCAGTTTGACTTTTCAAGACTTGGTGAATTGCCTTTTTCTACTTTTTGTTTAGTTTTGTTAAAATTAGCAGCAGTGAGAAGTGTTGTTGTCGGTCTTGAATATATTTGATGTAGCCCATACTGTTAAGGTAAGTGTCATGTTTTTAGTTGTTAGTCTGATGAAGAATCTTTTATTTTTCTCCAAAAGTTGATTGTGTTTATCTGGACATAGTGTTTTTCAGTTCCAGCTGAATGCAGGTTTCCCCAGTCTTATACGTGTCAGGAGCATCAGCACAGCTGAAATGCATTTTTCCTAAGCACCGCGTGTCTGTGGCTTTTAAACCCCAAAACACGCGCTAACAAAAATCGGTCCACCCCAAGGATGGGGTCCCAACCCGAGTCCTTTTTTTTTTTTTTTTTTTTTTTTTTTTTTTTTCTTAAATGACATCAGAAACAGCAGTATGCGACATTACGTGATGGCAGAGCTTCAGTTCATCCTTTGTCATTTTTTTTTTTTTTTTTTTTTTTTTTTTTTTTTTTTTTTTAATAAATAGGACAGGGGGAATGAATGAGAGAAAGAGAGGGAGAGAAAGAGAGAAAACCAAAGGGGAGAAGAGACGGTGAGAAGGGGGGGGAAGAGAGAGAAAAAAAAAAAAGAAAAACAAAAAAAAAACCTCCTGGGTCACCTGTATGGAGAAAGAAAAAACAAACAAAAAACAAACAAACAGAGGAGACAGCAAACAACAAAGAGCAACATAATAATAAAGAAAACAAAGCACCATCACAATAAACTAGCTAGTCATAGATATCAATAGTTACTAAATAATAAACGATATTGTGCAGCACGCAAGATAGACAGCGCACAATGTGCTTTGAGGCAGCAGCCAAGAAAGCTGTAGTCCGCGTCTGTGAATACCCGTGTGTACACCTGTGTGCATACCTGTGTGGATCAGCATGCTTGCATTCCAAAGGTTTCTCCATGTAACGATCTGCTAGGGAGTGTGGGGAGCCACAGCCCCGTCCTCCAGGGCATGAAGCAGGTATGGAGGAGATCAAGACTCCAGACATCCAGAGGCCCCCAGAACACAAGAGACCAAGGAAGACCAACAGAGGGGCAGCCGCGCCACTGTCCCAGTAAGAGCTGAGGAGAGTCCCAGATGAGGGCTCACTCAGAAGCCGCGGAGCAGAAGCCAGGGGGAGTTGCAGTGACGCGCCCGTGAGCTCCGCCGGCAGCCAGCTGTGCCTGAGTGACCGAGCCCCAGGCCGAGAGGCCGGGGCCACCCCACCTCCGGAGTGGCCCGAGCGAGCCCCAGGCTCCAGGCCCCGATAAGCAGCCGCCAAGGAGTGAGCCGGTGTGTACCCAGACGCCCACCCCCAGACACAAAGAACCACCAACGCACCGACACCTGAGGGAGTCCGCCACTGGCAGGGGAAGTGGTGGTGGGTGGAGATAGGCCTCCAAACCTTGGAGGGCCTGAGATGTCCCCAGAGAGGTGGCGTCTGATACCCAACCTGACATATAGACACAGATATACAGGCACGCACAGACACAAACATCCATTCCCACCCTCATGCTCTCATAGGCACTTACTCCACACTCAACCAACATGGAGACAGACATAAAGAGACGCTGTACACACAATCACACTCCCCAAGCGTACTCTACAAACCGGGTCTAGGTACCCTTGCCCCTGGAGGGGGGAATTGCACCCAGACCCAGGTGGTGTTACCCTTTTCCCTGCGGTGGGGAGAGGCAGACCACCCCGACTCCGCAGCAGCAGGGAGGCCCCACACCCCAGACCGCAGTCGGACGGCCAACTCCTCCTCCTAGCCCCCCCGCTCCAGCAGGCCGCAGAGAATGGGGGTGGGAGAAGACTCCAAACCTCCCTCCACCCGCTCATTGTAGTGTTGATGCATATGTGTTCTAAGGTGCAATTAAAACCCAGGAGGGCATGGAGCTACCTGCCAAGGAGCAGCAGGTAGGCGCATAGTCCCTCCTGCTAGCCCTCAATGACTAAGTGTATTTAAAATTGAGAGGTGGGCAACGACGTCAGGGGTGAGGTATACACCCTGATGGTAATTTGGACTCCGTGATTGTGCCCACCCCCAAGATCCTATATGTATGTGTAATGAGAGTGTGAATAATGTGAATGTCTAAGTTGTGGGATAAAATTGAGGCAGAGGCAGCCAGAAGGGGACAGAGGGGGGGGTAGCCTCCTCTGCACCCTGGTGACATACCCCTACTCCAAGGCCCTGCATGTGTGGGTGGTTGTGGAGGAGCGGGAAGAGGGAGGCAGCTGGAGATGGGGAGGGAAGGAAGGGAGGGGCAGGTAACCCCTCCCTGGGGCCAGCTCCCCCGCTGACCCCAGTAGGCACTCCCACCCTCCGCGACCCGCCAGGGAAAGGGGGCCCAGGCCCATCAGACCGGGGCCCAGTGCAGTAGCGCCCCCCGGCTCCACAGAGCCCTGGACAGTCCACCCAACCCCACCACAGAGAAAACTGCACCCACCCCACCATCCATTCATCTTCCAGAATACATGAGACAATAGACGCCCAGGCTGAGATCTTCCTCCACCTCTCCTGTGTCTCCCCCTCCTGCAGAGAGTTCCTGAGGAGAGGAAAGCTCCTGCAAGGTGTGACAATCTCCCCCACCAGTTGAAGAGCCCCCCAGGCGGCTCGACGCACCGGCGGCACCCCGCGCCAGGGATGGGCCCCCATGCACCCACCCGCCCACAACCCCGGCGACACACAAACCAGGACCCAAGGCCCCGAGGCCCGGCCCGGGCCCCAGCCCAGAGACGGAGCACCCCCAGAACCTCACGCCCATCCCGGACCCACCCAGGGGCAGCCAGGCTACCAGGTCAGTAACCCACGTCCGTCAGCACAGACCCTCCCCTAGCCCCGCTGCACGCAGCCACGAGGAAACAGTCACCCGAGAGCCAAAAGAGCCCCCACCCGGACATGACCGCTACCCCGGTCATGTTAGAAACATTTATTTTCCTTTAATTGGACTTTGGTTAAGTTAAATCCGATGTATTAACCGACCTTTGAGGTGAAGTGCAGCTGCGAAGAACGCTACGGCAAGCAATGAGGTGCGTTTAATGTCACTCTGTTAATTTGAGCGTCCATAAATTGAATGTCTCATTTTTTCTTACTTTATTATTGCTAATTTATTGGAGAATTAGGCCTTTTAATCAAGATAGATTTTATGTTGTTGGTGGTAAAGATCTGGATGGATATTTTACTTTATTCTGTATTTCTATTTTTCAGTTTGACTTTTCAAGACTTGGTGAATTGCCTTTTTCTACTTTTTGTTTAGTTTTGTTAAAATTAGCAGCAGTGAGAAGTGTTGTTGTCGGTCTTGAATATATTTGATGTAGCCCATACTGTTAAGGTAAGTGTCATGTTTTTAGTTGTTAGTCTGATGAAGAATCTTTTATTTTTCTCCAAAAGTTGATTGTGTTTATCTGGACATAGTGTTTTTCAGTTCCAGCTGAATGCAGGTTTCCCCAGTCTTATACGTGTCAGGAGCATCAGCACAGCTGAAATGCATTTTTCCTAAGCACCGCGTCTCTGTGGCTTTTAAACCCCAAAACACGCGCTAACAAAAATCGGTCCACCCCAAGGATGGGGTCCCAACCCGAGTCCTAAACGTTGTCCTGCCCCTCCCCTGTGGTCTCCACCCTCCATGTGGGAGGTGTGGCGTTGCAGTGAACATGGAGCTGGTCAGCCCTGATTACCCTCAGAACTACACCACCTGCTGCTTCTTCAGGTCGAGTGGGTGGAGTCAGGGGCACGACCTGAGTCTCGCTGAAATACATGGCTGTAAGCCCGCTCCCTCCTGTTCACGTGAGTCCAGCGTGGGTCCGTCACACCTACAGACTTTTAAAGGTGGAAGTGGCCACGCCCCCAAACCAGTTCAGCAGTAAAGTGTGAGCAGACGGAGCTGTTACCAGGATGTAAAGAGGATATGCCCTTTCACAGTTAAAGCCTCAGAAATAAAAACATGACCTGATCTTAAATTTTAAAGACAAAATGTGCCCTGGGGTAGGGTTAGATAATGTGAGTTAATCTCTAGTGAATACCTCTTTGTTACTTGCAGAGCATCACTGGTGAGTTAAGTAGTCATTCAGGAGGTAAATGCAGTTTATTGAAAGATGATAGGGAAAAGTTATTATATATATATATATATATATATATACATATATAGATGTATATATATATATATATATATATATATATATATATATATACATCTATATATATATATATATATATATATATATATATATATATATATATATATATATATATATATATATATATATATATATATATATATATATATGTATATATAGATGTATATATATAGAGATCATAAGATGATCTCACTGATCACTGATCAGTGAGATGCTTGGCTACAAGTTGAACAGCCACAAGGGGCAGTACCCTCCATGGAGAAGGAGGCTAGAGGGCAAGATCAAAGTAGCACGGAGGGAGGTTAGCCAACTAACGGAGTTGCAGAAAGGTGCGACAAAGAAGGTGCATAAGAAATACAGCAAGCTGTCCATACCTGAGGCCTTGGAAACTGCCAAGCAAAGACTCATAGCCTTGGCCAGCCGCTTGAGGAGGTACACCAGAGAGATAGAAGGCAGAATAAGAATAAACCAGCTGTTCTCCACAGAACCAGCAAAGGTGTACTCTCAGTGGCAAGGGAACAATAATAATAAGAGAACAGCACCACTAAGGCTGGAGACGGAGCAATACTGGAAGAGCATATGGGAGAAGGACGCAACCCATAACGGCAATGCTCAGTGGCTAGTGGATCTGAGGGCAGACCACAGCGACCTCCCTGAACAGGGTCCAGTAACCATCACAGTGGCAGATATCCAAGAAAGGGTCTCCAGTATAAAGAGTTGGACAGCACCAGGGCCCGACATGGTTCACGCCTACTGGCTAAAGAAGCTGACTGCACTCCACGAGCGTCTGGCAGCACAAATGAACCAGCTGCTAGTTAACAAGAGACACCCGGAATGGCTAACCGAAGGTCGGACGGTCCTGATCCCCAAGGACCCCAAGAAGGGACCGGTCCCCTCCAACTACCGACCAATAACCTGCCTCAGTACTACATGGAAGCTCCTGTCAGGCATCATATCGGCTAAGATGAACAGGCACATGGGTCAATACATGAGCGGGACACAGAAAGGGATTGGCAAGAATACCAGAGGCACAAAACACCAGCTACTGGTAGACAGAACAGTTAGCCGAGACTGCAAGACCAGACTGACCAACCTGTGCACTGCCTGGATTGATTACAAGAAGGCCTATGACTCAATGCCCCACAGCTGGATACTGGAATGCCTAGAATTGTACAAGATCAATGGGACCCTAAGAGCCTTCATCAGGAACTCAATGGGGATGTGGCGTACAACATTAGAGGCCAACTCCAAGCCTATAGCACAAGTCACCATCAAGTGCGGGATCCCGCAGGTGAATGGGAACCATGAAGAGGCCGCTAGAAAAGCTGCAACCACCAAGTACCTGCAGAGGGTCAGGCAAGTCCTGAGGAGTCAGCTGAATGGTAAGAACAAGATCCGGGCCATCAACACGTACGCCCTGCCCGTGATCAGGTACCCTGCTGGGGTAATAGGCTGGCCAAAGGAGGAGATAGAAGCCACTGACATAAAGACAAGAAAGCTCCTTACCATGCATGGAGGGTTTCACCCCAAGTCCAGCACCCTGAAGCTGTACGCTAAGCGGAAGGAAGGGGGCCGGGGACTGGTGAGTGTCAGCACCACAGTCCAGGATGAGACAACAAACATCCAAGAATACATTGGGAAGATGGCCCCAACTGACCGAGTGCTCAGTGAATACCTCAGGCAGCAGAAACCCAAGAAAGAGGAGGGAGACGAGGAACCATCATGGAAGGACAGGCCCCTGCACGGTATGTACCACCGGCAGATAGAGGAGGTGGCTGATATCCAGAAATCCTACCAGTGGCTGGACAAAGCTGGACTGAAAGACAGCACAGAGGCACTAATCATGGCAGCACAAGAACAAGCTCTGAGCACAAGATCCATAGAGGCTGGGGTCTATCACACCAGGCAAGACCCCAGGTGCAGGCTGTGTAAAGATGCCCCAGAGACAATCCAGCACATAACAGCAGGGTGCAAGATGCTAGCAGGCAAGGCATACATGGAACGCCATAACCAAGTGGCCGGCATAGTGTACAGGAACATCTGTGCCGAGTATAACCTGGAAGTCCCGAGGTCAAAATGGGAGATGCCCCCAAGGGTGGTGGAGAATGACCGAGCTAAGATCCTGTGGGACTTCCAGATACAGACGGACAAAATGGTGGTGGCTAACCAACCGGACATAGTGGTGGTAGACAAACAGAAGAAGATGGCCGTAGTGATCGATGTATCGGTTCCGAATGACAGCAATATCAGGAAAAAGGAACACGAGAAGCTGGAGAAATACCAAGGGCTCAGAGAAGAGCTCGAGAGGATGTGGAGGGTGAAGGTAACGGTGGTCCCCGTGGTAATCGGAGCACTAGGTGCGGTGACTCCCAAGCTAGGCGAGTGGCTCCAGCAGATCCCGGGAATAACATCGGAGATCTCTGTCCAGAAGAGCGCAGTCCTGGGAACAGCTAAGATACTGCGCAGGGCCCTCAAGCTCCCAGGCCTCTGGTAGAGGACCCGAGCATGAAGGATAAACCGCCCGCAGGGGCGTGCTGAGTGTTTTTTTTTTAAATTATTATTATTATTATTATTATTATTATATATATTATACATGCCCGATTGCTTAAGTTTCCCATTGAGTCCCCCGTCCTGAAAGTCTTAGCTCTGTTGCCTAATTTTCTTCTCATTTGCTTCTTTCTTACTTGGTACTTAGATATTTAATGGTAGTTGTTGTACATAAACCTTGGAAAGCTGGCAGACTCGAGCGCAGTGGTGGCAAGAATGTGGCAAACTTTGTGTTGCAAAAAATGTTCTTGGATGTCTTCTGGTGGCCTTGCATATTAGTGCCTGACTCTTGTAGATATAGCTTAAAACCTGATTACAATGTATTATTTGGCATAGCCTGCGTTAGTATTCTGTAATCTGCATTTATTTTTATTTTGCATTTTCTTTTATTGTGCATTCTTTTTTTCTGTCTGTTATTGCAGTCTATCTAGCTGTTATACAACGAGCATTCATTTCCAGGTTTATTTATCACTCATTTATCCCTAATGTGTATCTGCGGCTATGTGGTTTTAAAGAATTGGGAGGGAGGTTGGTCGGTAGGTTTTTCGCTCATAGCATCCAGATGTGGAATCTGGTTTGGGTCTCACAGCCTGCCTGCTTCTTCTGCTGAGGAAGCAGGAATCCAGGGCATATTACCAGTATTACCCACAGTATTCCTGAAGGGCTTGTTGGCCTAATTAATTCAGAAAGGTTTAATGGGAAGTGTTCAGTTGGTAACTCAAATGAACAAAACCGCTTATATCCTTTTTTATGCACTTGGATATGATATGGAGGTGATGGTCTGCTATCATTGTTGAAGACCATTGACTGCTGTATTTTTTTCACTATATCCTTTGTTTTGGCTGTAACTGTTCATTATTTCATGAATTTTCTGCTGAATCATTTCATCATGTGCCCATCACACCCAATGTGCCCTTTCACAGTTAAAGCCTCATCTTAAATTTTAAAGATAAAATAAAGTTTAAAGACGACGATGAGCACGTGACTCACCTGTGACAGGTAAATATATACACCTGAAAGGTGCTACTGACCTGGCTCTGCCCACGAGGGAAGACTCTGATGTCACCTCTGACCCTGAGTGCTCTTTGAAGCCCCTCCCACTGAGCATCAGCCAATCCCAGCAGAGCACGAACCAGAGCAGCTGAGAACCAGACGTGAGCCTCACCTGTCCCGTCATCGATCACCAGCCTGATCGAAGAGCAGAGCGACATGGTTTGATCATGTGACTGTCACCTGACTCATCCAGGTGATTAACATGTATCAGCAGGTGAGCTCAACAGGAAGCTGCTCTTACTTTGCTTTGGACTGAAACACTGACGAGGTCGAGTGACACTGAGAGCTGCTGCAGCCCTGAGAGAGAGAGAGCAACAGGTAAACACACACACCTGAAATCGTGAGCAGTTTCCTCCAAAATGACACTTTACTTACGTGCACCAACACTAACACACCACCAACACGCTAACAACACATGAAGCACTCTGAGTACTTTCACTGCACCCGAGAAACTACAACTAAACACATCCTGTACACACTGTGTGTATTTTATGCAGTACCTGTGTGTACACGCTGCCACACAGCGAGCAGCTCCACTGCAGTTGCAGGAACAGGAAACACACCACGTGACCTTTGACCTGTCCCACAGTGCACCTCTGCTTGCTGCTCAGAGCCCCCTCACCCAGGTGCATGATGGGAGCAGGAGGAGGAGGCTGGGCCGAGCTGATAGAAACCAAACAAACAAATAAACAACAGCACGACAAACACGTGAACCAGACTTTACCAGTAAACTTACCTGGTGTCTCCCAGGGAGACCACAGTTATGGAGCTGACAGGTAAGTACGTGCAGTACACACTTCCTGTCCTGAAACACACACACAGGTAAACCGCACAGGTACGTAACCATCGGCGTAACTTTGTATTGAACATTGGGGGGTCAAGATCTCTGTCTAAATAAATAAATAAATCTGGGTACATTCCCAGATGATTAAACATTATACATGCTTGCTTTTGGCAGTATCATCAAAAGTCATACCTGAAACGAGTAAAGAAAATCAACAGCCTATTAATGCAAGATAATTCATAACTTTATTGGGGGTTACATTGGTTGGAAATGAGTCCAAATAAAGAGTCCAAACATTTATAAGCCTGTCTATGTGTGTCTCACCTGGACAGCCTGCTCTGGAAACCAGACAACAGCAGAGTGTTACCCGGCAACAGGCCAGGTGGGTAGGGGGTGTGGTGTGGCTTACTCTTTTTAATCTTAAACCTTCTTCTGACGAGGTTGACATCCTTATTAATTCTTTTAATGTACACTGTCTTGCCATTCTTAATCAAGTTGCTCCTTTCAAAACTAGTCATTGCACTGTTAGTTCCTGCACACCATGCTTAAATAATCAAACCCGTGGTCTTCGACGCTCCTGTCGAAAAGCAGAGCGTCTCTGGAAGTCCAATGGGCTGGTTGTCCATCGAGAACACTTCAAAGAACTTCTTCACTTATATAATGAGTCAGTTAAAGAGGCCAGATCCTCTTACTTCAATAATCTCATAAATCATCATAAAAATAATCCAAGAATTCTATTTGATACTATCAACAGTATTGTTTCTCCTCCAACTCAGCATGCTGTGTTACTTTCTGCCGAAGACTGTAGCACTTTCCTCAATTACTTTGTAAATAAGGTGATGGACTTGAGATCCAAAATCTCCTCAAGTGCCTCCCCTTATGAAGATGCCCCTTGTTGTCCCGGGTCATTTACTTATTTTTCTCCAATCACACTCAATGACTTAATTGCATCAATAGGTAAAATGAAATCATGAACATGCTCCTTAGATATATTACCTCCCTCTGTCCTGTCTGGGACTCTCACCAGCATTGGTCCCACACTACTATCCATCATCAACAATTCACTGAGGCAAAGCTGTGTCCCGTCCTATTTTAAACATGCTGAGGTAACCCCCCTGTTAAAAAAACAGAATCTAGATCCTACCTCCCCTAGTAGTTATCGTCCTATTTCAAGATTGCCATTTATAAGTAAATTACTAGAAAAGATTGTAGAAAATCAGTTCAGGTCCTTTCTATGCCGATTGCAGATTTTTGACCCTTTTCAGTCTGGCTTTCAAAAGCAGCACTCTACGGAGACCGCTCTCTTAAGGGTCTATAATGATCTACTAATGGCATCTGATGCAGGAAATTGTTCCGTGATCATTTTGCTAGATCTTAGCGCAGCCTTCGATACCATCAACCACAAAATCCCACTCAACAGGCTGACCACTCAAATCCAGTTTTGAGTTCCCTCCCCAGACGCCTTAACGCCCACTCACATCCTGGACTATCTGACCTCAGGAATTTGCATGATAAGGTGGAGCCAGGTTTCACAATGAGCTCACCCGAAACCCTGGCTGATTTGGACCCACAACCATTTTCACACCTTGGCTCAGGTGATTAGAGGATCATCAGGGGGTCCTTTTGTCCCTCTTTAGGGGGATACTCCCACTGGGTTTAAATCTGGGACTCTCCGCCATTTGACCTTAGAATTGAAGAAGCTTCTCGGATGAGAGGTGAAACGTCTTCAAGAAACTTAAAGAAGTCCAGACACTTTTCTTTGCAAGCTCCTTTGACTACGATGACCTGGATGACTGAGAACCTTCACAGACATATGACCTGTGGATCATTTGAGTGACTTTCTGCTAAACAAGAGTAACTTTGTATGTTTGATTTGGCAGAGTGTTATCAATATGAAGGAAAAATTCCTTTTTACAGGATGAAACCTCCAGCAGAGGTAGGTTCATACCACAGTCCAGAATCCATCTACTCTTCAATGAAGCCTCATCAGAAATGGTCTGGGTGGAAGAGTGACTATCAAGAAGCTATTAAGTCATAAAACTTGAAAAAAAAGGCTATGGTATGTTGAATTACACAATAACTTCACTGAAAATCAATGGAAACATGTCTGAGTGATGAATCTAAATTTGATACGTTGGGGCTAAACCATCGTCAGGATGTACAGAAACCAGGACAGAGGTCCAACAATGCAAATATACAGCCATCTGAAAAACACAGTGGAGGTTCATTCATGGTTTGGGCTGCATTTCAGATGGATTGTTTTATTTTGCAAAGTAATTTATTGAGTTTTCTCTAATCTGCATTTTCTTTGTTCAGTTGCTGCTCTCCGTGTTACTAACTACATTTAATATAAACTTTTTACTGCAGACTTTCTGGCTGTGGACTCTCAGGGATTCACTATGAATTGTTGGCCTCAGCTTTGAAGTCAAACCCCTCCCACCTAAGAAAACTGGACTTAAGTGAGAATTATTTGCAAGATTTCAGCTTGAAGCTTCTATCTGGTGGACTAAAGAGTCCACATTGTAGACTAGAGAGTCTGAAGTTAGTATAGCAGTTCTTTCATGGTGAATGCCGTATATGTTTTTGTATTTTAATGTAATGGCTTCAAATGTACAATAATGTCTTGTTCCTGCACATCTTTTCATTTTATATTTGTCCTTTATCTACAGACTTCAGAAATGCAAACTGTCAGAGAGTTCCTGTGTGATTCTGGCATTGGCTCTAAAATCCAACTCATCCTATTTGAAGGAGCTGGATTTGAGTTTTAACTCTCTGCAAGATGCTGGAATGAAACGACTGTTAGCTGAACTGGAGAACTCAGAATGCCATCTTGAAATTTTGAGGTCAGGCAGCATTGTTCAGTTGTGATAGCTCATTAGCATTATTGCTTTGGTGATGATTACATATATTTGACATAAAAAAAATACTTATATATCTACTAATATTTTTTCAAAATTCTATTTGTGCAAGTGTTAATTTGGACAGTTTTAGTTGTAATCTTTTCACAAAAACATCACTTAGCTTTAGTCATAAAAGGCATAAGCCTTTAGGCATCACAATTATTTTAGTTTTAGTCTAGTGTTGACTAATGTAAAGGTCTGATTCTTTTTGACATGAAGTTGTGATTAAATATTTTCTCTCCAGAACATTTTTATCATGTTTTTATTTGTCCATTTTACTTACATTATTCTTATTCACTTGTATTTTAGTTTTCATGAGACAAAAAAAATAAATAAACATAAAATCAACACTAGTTTTATGATAGGATTTTGTGTACCACATAAAATGGTTAAAATGTAGATTCTAAATGTTGTGATGGACAAATATAACCACTACCTACTGAGGTATTTTTAATAACTTCATTTTTAATTGCAGGCTGAAAGGCTGTATGTTGATTGAGACCAGTCGCTATCTAATCTCATTTCTAATGTCTCGTCTGAGAGAGCTGGACCTGAGTGGCAAAAATTTGCATGATTCTGGCATGGAGCATCTGTCTTGTGGACTGGAGAATCCAAAGTGTAAACTAGTGACTCTCAGGTTAAACAGAACTTTATTTAAGATTATATTGCTACAGACTGATTTGGACAAAATCCCAATGTGTCATTCATATATATTGTAATTAATGACGAATGTGTTGTTTTCAGATTGAGCTCATGTAAGTTGTCAGAGATGAGCTGTGATTCTCTAGCCTTGGCTCTGATGTCTAACCCCTCCCATCTGAGAGAGCTGGACCTGAGTAAAAACAAGATACAGGATTCAGGAGTGAAGTGGCTTTCCACTGCCCTAGAATCATTGTGTTGTAAACTGGATACTCTAAGGTACTGAAGTCATATTTACTGCACCTTTTAGTCTTGCTAAAGTCCACTGTATGGCTTTCAGGTCTGTTCCATAAGCATCAACATGTGCTGAATGGTAATCGGACGTTTGTTTATTTTTTCATCCACCACATGTATTTACAAGGAGCTTTGTTTTATATTCTAAAACCAAGGGATATTCAACTGAAACACTAAACGTGCTATTATTCTTTCAATTACAGGGCTCGCAAAATTTCAAAATCCCTGGTAGCCCTTCGGGCAGGCACTCTTCAGTTTTTGGTAGCCCAAAATAAATTTGAGTATCCAGAATTTAAAAAAAAAGGACAATTTTTTGATTGATGTTTTGTTTCCTTTACAATATTATACTTTCATGTATAATATTGTAAAGGAAACAAAACATCAATTTAAAAATATTTAAAACACAAATTACTACAACAAATTACAATCATCAACTCAAATATTTGGTTCTAATTGAACAGAAATTTCTATGAACTTGCAAGAACTGTGTAGAACATAAATCAGTCTTCAGTAAGAGGCAAGTGGAACCAAGATCTAGGACATTTGCTTTTTGAAGTTTGCAAAGACTGCTAAATCTTGCCAATGGTAGTTCACTCTTTGCAACATAGTACGCTGTTCTAAACAGCTTTTCAGGACTTCTTGTCATGCTTGGTTTATTTTTAGTATGTGTTTTGCAATTGGTGTTTGCTCTGGGAAAGATACTGCAGACTGAGCAATAATGCATTTCTTGCCTTTCTCATGGGTTCTGATGGGGTCGTTTTTAAAATGACTGGTCCCAGTAACAAAGGCGCTTGTCGACTCAGAAATCAAGGGAAACTCACAACACACCCTCAGGGGCGGATCTAGAGAAATTTTCTTAGGGTGGCATGAGGGTGGCAAAGAAATCAATGGAGTGGCAAAATCAAAGCCTTTATTTTCCCCCAAAACACATATGCAGTTGGTTACATATGGTTAAAATGATTCAAATGCAGTAAGTATACACGTTTTTCATATACATCCCATGCTACAGACAATAATTAAGTTATAGACTATATATAGTCTATAACTTAATTATTGGGTTTAGGTCAGGTGACTATGGAGGCCAGAACATCTTGCTCAGCACTCCATCACTCTCCTTCTTGGTCAAATAGCCCTTACAAAGCCTGGAGGTGTGTTTGGGGTCATTGTACTGTTGGAAAATCAATGATGGCATGTTGTTGCAGGATGCTGTGGTAGCCATGCTGGTTCAGTGTGCCTTTAGTTTTGAATAAATCCCAATCAGTGACTCCTTTAAAGCACCCCCACAACATCACAACTCCTCCTCCGTGCTTCACAGTGGGAACCATGTAAAGACCATCTATTTACATTTTCTGTCAAAGACAAAATGTGGAACCACAGATCTAACATTTGGACTCATCAGTCCAAAGCACAGATTTCCACTGGTCTAATGTCTATTTCTTGTGTTTCTTGGCAGAAACATATCTCTTCTGCTTGTTGCTTTTCCTTAGTTGTGGTTTCTTAGCAGTTATTTGACCATAAAGTCCTGATTCACAGAGTCTCCTTTGAACAGCTGATGTAGGGACGTGTCTGCTACTGGAACTCTGGGTGGCATTTATCTGGGCTCTAATCTGAGGTTCTGTTAACTTGTAATTTCTGACTCAGATGAATTTATCCTCAGCAGCAAAGGTGACTCTTGCTGTGGTGTTACAATCTGCCACAGCTGATTATTTTTCTGCCTACCATTATATCATTTATTAAAAAATATTGGATGGTCCTCCTTAGCTAACATCAGAGAGCAGAATTATATCAAATTTATTTACAAGCTCTATTGGAAGGATTGCCTCACTATCTCTCTCATAAGATTTACCATGTAATTGTAATTTTCAATCACAGGACATTTTAACGTTAGCTTGACCTCTTCTAAAAAGATTCATTGTAGAATTTTAAAAGTCTACATGTTTTTCTTTCATGCATTTGTTTGACATTTTGTTTGTATTTCTGTGTTGTTAAATGAATAATTGAATTATTTTTAAGCGTACATTTGAGAATCCACAGGTCAGATTGTTTGCTACATACTCGGGTTGAGCTGCTTCTTTAGAGCTAGATAAAGAAATCTGTCTTTTGCTCAAACATCAGACATCTGTGAATTCTTTTCTTCTTTTTTTTGCCATGAATTATTTTCTATTCTTTCAGACTGTCTGTCTGTCAGATTACGCCCAAAGGCTGTGATTATCTGGCCTCAGCTCTCAAATCCAATCCTTACCACCTGAGGTACCTGGACCTGAGTCACAACAATCCCCTATGGGATTCAGGAGTGAAGCAGCTGTGTGATTTCCTGGAGAGTCCAAACTGTAGACTGGAAATTCTCAGGTTAGATTGCACATTCATAAATTATTAAACCATGTGTAGAGATTAAGGGTAGTTCTGACAGTTTGCATTATACTGAGTTATTTTCAAAGCCTGTTCTATATTCATGTCAAGCCCATTAATTACTTGTAGTTGTATTGCACTAACCTTAAATCACAAGTAATCAATGATTAGCGTGTTACACTAATTACTTTTTTATTAAGCCTGACTGTTTATAATTCTTTTTCCAGACTCAGTTTCTGCAGTTTGTCAAACCTCAGCTGTTCTTTCTTGGCTTCAGCTCTGAAATCCAACCCCTCCCATCTAAGAGAGTTGGATGTGACTCTAAACAATCATCTGGGAGACACTGGAGTAAGCCAATTGTCCAGTCTGTTGGAGAGTCCAGAATATAGACTGGAGACTCTAAGGTGAATGAGTCAGTCTGTCATGATTAAAATATACTTTACTATAAATTGCTTCCCAGTTTCAAATTTATTAACTTTGTGATAAAAATGTCCTTGAATCTCTATGAGTGATAGAGACAACAAGAATACATAGTTTCCTTAGGAATTATTAAACTATTCGGATTCTGAAGGGGAAGTAAAAGTTAGGCAAAGGAGAGGCAGGCGAGGCTTTATTGACAAAATCACCTGGACAACAAATTTGGAAATATCTCTTTACTCTTCAGAGTCTACATTAGATAAGTAAATGGCAACTGGACTGTTTCTACTCTACTCAAACATTTGGCGCACTCAGAGTTAGGGTTATTAATTGCTCTATATAAATCCTGCACCTCCTTAGCCTAGTGGTTTTTCTACAGTATGTCAAAATAGTGACTAGTGATTTTACTGGATTTTCACTCTGCGCAAGCGAAAACAGGAAAAAAAAGAGAACAGGGAAGCTAGTGTACAGACACTGTGGCTGAAATGCTTAAAGTACTCAGAGTAAATCTAAATGTAATGTTATCCTTGAAAATTCTCAGGATATCATAGCAGAACTCTGCAGTAGCAGATGGATCCTGATGAGTTATGGCCACAAAACAAATAACTCTTGTCTGGACCTGATGTGCTGCTTCAGGCTTGGAAATGACGGGTTCTCGCCGTAAAAGCATGCTGATTTTCTCTGGGTTGTAGTCAGTGACCAGGCATTTCTAATTCTCTGTTGTTCTGTTCAGGGTGAAGTAAGACTCTTGAAAGATGGAGAGGAAGACAAAGTGACCGAACGGAAGAAAGCAGTTTGATTCTACAAAGGCTTTTTTGACAAACTCAACCAATGTGTCTTTAGCTATTCAATTGAATTCAGTTTTATTTACAGAGTGCCAAGTCACAGCAACTCTAGCTTCAAGGTACTTTACATTGTAAGGTAGACCCTACAACAGGTGTTCCTGAGGTTTTAGATATTACCCTGGGTCAACACACCTTAATCAAATGATTAGTTCATTAAGACATGTTGAGGAGGTAATTTAGCCATTTAAATCAGCTGTGTTGGATCAAGGACAGATCTTAAACCTGCAGGAAACCAGCACTTGAGGCCTGGAGAGGATACTCCTTGCCTAGAATAATATAATCTAATCTTAAAAGTAGATATAGTGTCTGTCTCCCAAATCCAAACTGGAAGCCGGTTCCACAGAAGAAGGGCCTGAAAACTGAAGGCTCTCCCCCTCATTCTACTTTTAAATAGTCTAGGAACAACAAGTAAGCCTGCAGTGTTACGATGGTACCATAAGGCCATGCAGATAAGATGGGGCCTGATTATTTTAAGACCTTGTATGTGAGGAGCAGGATTTTGAATTCTGGATTCAACAGATCTAACTCTTCAAATAAGCCATTCCTCTGCTGATGATCTCTTAGTTGTTTGATGACTAGTCTTTCAAGGATTGTTGATATGAAAGGAAGGTTGGAGATTGGCCTATAATTAGCTAAGACAGCTGGGTCTAGAGATGCCTTTTTAAGTAAAGGTTTAACTACTCTGAGCAGTCTTGTAGGAATGGGGTCTAAAAGACACATTTATGGTTTGGAGGAAGTAATTACTGAAGTTAACTCAGAAAGATTAATTAAAGAAAAAAACAAAATGAATATTAATGGCACTGAAACTAGCTGTAGATAATGTTACATCTGTGAGATAATTATGGGTATTTTTTTCCTTTAATGGTTAACATTTTATTTGTGAAGAAGTTCATGAAGTCATTACTACAGGGGTCCCCAATCCCAGTCCATGAGGGTCGGTGTCCTTGATCCATCACAGCTGATTTAAAGGGTTAAATTACCTTCTCAACATGTCTTGAATTTCTCCAGAGACCTGGTAATGAACTAATCATGTGATTCAGGTGTGTTGACCCAGGGTGAGATCTCCAGTCTGTCTTTAAACAAGTCAAAAGTTTAAATCCTCAATGTAAAATGTCATTCTTTTGTCTATTCTGCTCTTTTCATTTCCAGTTGTGTGATGAGGTTGATTTAATGCATCCCTGGCAAGAAAACATCTGTTGCCGCTTTAGCGAAAACTTCACTGCTTTTCTTCAAAATGTTCTTCAAATGACCAAGGATTTGCCACTGAAGAAGGTCTACATTACAGGTGCTAATTTCACCTCATACAAATAGTAAATTTTGTGACAATTCATTTGCTCTCTCTTCCAAAGATAATTGATGTACCATAGTGCCATGTCAAGAGCATGTTAATGGGAATTTGCATGCTATCAAAATCTAATGAAGTGCATTTGCATCTGTATGACCTAGGAATTGACTTCAAGGGGGCACTTCTCCTCTTGCCATCCATCTTCAAGGAGAAGATAGAAGATTTCGTCATCCTTGGAGAGGTAAATGCATGATGCAATGCATAGCCAAGTTTCATTCTCGGTGTTTTGTTGGCATGGAGCTGAATTCAGCTGCGGTTCAGCATCACAGCTAAGCTAATGTAGGGGAAACACTGCTGTTAATCCACAGTGCTGCTGTGCTCTTGGGTTTTATTCTGGTGTTTATATAGATAGATAGACCTTTATTGTCCCCTTAGGGAAATTCTTCTTCACAGGCACTGTCACTGTCAGGGGTGATTGCTTTTGCCCTTGAATATTATGTCAAACTTTAGCAGCTTATCAAACACTACCACAACAGTCATTGGTCAAGAAGCTTTTTGTTTGGAGTAGGGGCCATGTTTACAGGTTATCAGAATAGACAGTTTTGTTTTGCAGCAAAAAAAGAAGGTAATTTGAGGAATCTGTTGAAAATCCACTTGGCACATATTGCTTAAACATACTGTATACTAATGTTTTTCTTCCTCTTCTGCAGAATACTCCCACGAGTCCATACCCAACCATTCGAATGAAGGATAAGAGTTGGACAACTGCCCTCTTAAGACAGTGTCGCTGTGTTGTGACAGTTGAAGGAGTGGATGTTTGCTCGTGCCGCTCGCTGGATGAGGCCTACATCTCAGCATTCTCCACCTTCTTCGTGTTCAACATGACCTACCCTGCATACTTCAAGAAAATACTTGTCTTTCTTCAGAACTGCATTGTCAACATAGGAGACGAGGGAGACAAACCCCTGCCAGTAAGTGTCACCAGGGTACTTAACCAACTCTATTAAATATGCCCTCACTCCACAAATGTTCAAAATGTTCAAAAAGGGCATTTACTCTGAGGAAGTTGATTACACATGTTGGGTTAGTACACGCACATGAGCCTCATTTCAGCATCACTTATGGAATAAATGACTGCCAGGCAGCTTTTTCCAAGTATCACTCTTTTCGACACCATGTGTATCACAAACACAAACCCTCTGTTTTGAATAGCCTTGAGGTAGTTGAAGATGGATTTGAAAACCATGCACACAAAGAGGTTGAAGACCCACACACACAGTTCAGACGAGACGCACACAGTTCAGCAGCCCACACTACCTAGTATGGACAGTTTGCTTGATAATTTAGGAGATCATTTATGTAGCTTTATTCTCAAATGTACTGAAAAAAATAACCTTCCACACTCTGTTCAGCAAGACATCGTTGATGATCTTAGTTTTCTTTTGTGTTTTTTTTTAAAGAAAACTACGACTCGTTTATTCGTTATCATTTGGATAAACATGGTTTCCGCCTCAGTGATTGTCCAGAACTTGAGCAGGTTTTGTCTACTTCAGATTTTTTCCAGAAAGCATGTGATTCAATTCGTTCACCATTTATGATAAAAGAACACTGCAAATCAAAAATGAACATGACAGAACCTATCAGTTACACAGTAAGAGACCATTCTGGTGTGAAAATTGGTAGTTATTCGTATGTTCCAATCCCACAGGTATTAAACAAATACTGTCAGGTGGAGGATGTGTGGGAACAAATTGTTCTGGATAACCACAGAAATCAAGATGATGATGTTTTGACTGATTACAAAGATGGCATGTATTTTAAAGACCACTCATTTTTCAAAGACCATCCTCAAGCTCTAAGACTTCATTTTTATGAAGATGAATTTGAAATTGTGAACCCACTTGGTGCAAAACGAAATAAATACAAAATCTGTGCATTTTATTATACTATAGGAAACATAAGTGGAAAACATTGCTCAAAGTTGAGTCACATTCATTTAGCCTTACTGGTTCGCCATTCACATTTAAAAGAGTGTGGGCTTGAAACTATACTTCAGCCCTTGATAACTGACTTGAAGATGCTGTCCACAGAGGGTTTCACTATCTGTGTCGATGAAGTACAGCACACAGTTCATGCTGCTCTTGCTACCATTTCATGCGACAACCTTTCCGCTCATATGATTGGGCGTTTCTCAATGTCTTTCAATACAGGCAGAATATGCCGATTTTGTATGGCCTCGCACTCGGAGATACAACAGCACTTTTGTGAGGACCATTTTGTTATTAGAACAACCAAAGTACATGAGTACCACATAAACTGTGTGGAAAACAACCCAGAGAGTGCTGCTTTGTATGGTGTGTATGGTAACTGTACATTTGATGCACTGCCTTATTTTGATGTGACCCAGTCTCTTCCCCCAGATGTAATGCACGACTTGCTGGAGGGGGTTATTCCTTTGGTAATGAACTTGGTTATTTGTAAAGCTCACAGGGAAAAGCACATCACCATATATGAAATCAATGATGAGCTGAAAAATGTGAAGTTTGGGAGGAATGACAAGCCAAACAGACCAGTGCCACTGGCAGAAAAGATGCTTCGAAATTCTAACATAGTTGGATCAGCCAGTCAAAAATGGTGTCTTTTCAGGCTCTTGCCTTTTTTAATGGCTCACCATGTTCCACCTGGCACTCCATATTGGCATGTGTTCTTATTATGTTCAGAAATCGTAGATCTTGTAATGGCTACAAATGTGAGAGAAGATGAGCTTGCTCATTTAAACCTGCTTATTCAAGAATTTCTTGAAATGACTACAGAAGTCTTTGGAAATGTTTTAACACCCAAGTGTCACTACCTTATTCACTACCCAAGGCTGATTTTGATGTATGGTCCTCTTCGCCCTTTGTGGTGTATGAGATATGAAAGCAAGCATCAATATTTCAAAAATATAGCGAGTAAATGCAAAAACTTTGTAAACATCACTGCAACTCTTAGCAATCGTCATCAAATGAAACAGTGCTGGGAGTTTTCTTCAGATAGGTTGCTTGTTGACTTTGAACATTCACTCAGCACAAGTGTCAGTGTGCCATTTTCATCTCTGCCAGGTGACTTACAGAATGCTCTGGAAATGAACAAAAGTTTTACAGATGTGCATTTTCAGGATAAAGTGCTTCAGCGTGTGTCTGCTATATCTGTCACCAGTGTCAAGTATGAACTTGAGGATGTTTTTGTAGTTGGCCATGTACACACTGAAGCCATACCTATATTCTTTAAAATCAAGTATATTTTGAATGTTGATACTTGTTGGGTATTGTGTGGGAAACTGTTACTTCCTTGCACTTATGGATGTCATTTCCATGCTTACCAAGTGGCAGTTGACAATGACTGGATCCTGTTCAATCCAGGAAATGAATTAGACTTTCAAGCTCTAGACACCTATTTAGTTGATGATAGGCTGTTTGTGTCCTTGAGGTATTCTGTGTGACGTGATTGCAAGCACATTTTCCACTTTGTCTACATATATGACATATATATATTCTGGCTTGATGAAGTAGAGCAAAACATTTGTGTGGACAGTTTTTTAAATACATACCATCTCTGTGATCTGTCAAAACATTGTGTTCAGGTGTTTAATGTCTTTATGTGATTGTTTACTTTTTTTAAATGAATGTATTTTTCTTGACATGTCCTATGGCAATGTACAAATGTAATCAAGGATGTATTCCTGTGGTTGTTTAAATGCTTTGATGTGATTCTGTTATCGAAAATAAATGGTTAAATAACCAAATATTTTGGACTATTGGGGTACATTTTTGTCTCTTTAGGTACGAAATAGGTTGTCGCTGGGGGGGGTACCCTCATAGGTACCCTATTGTACCCTTTTCAAGGGAACATTTCTGTACTATAGTTTGAAGGTACATTTATGTCTTAGGAAAGTACATGATTGTACTTCAGATGGTACAACTTCATAAGGTACAAAAATGTACCAAGCCTAACGGGTACAGAAATGTCCCTCAAAAAGGAACACCCCCAGCGACAAGCATTTGTACCCTTTTTGGTACACTTTGGTACCCCTATTTCTGAGAGTGTAGGCAAAAGTTTTAATATCGAACTAGTGACATTTTTTTTTCCATTTAATTTCTACTTTTATAATCTTATCCTACTTAGGTTCTCTCACTCCAGTACTCAGTATGTTAGTTCTATAACCATGTAGACTTTTCTGCTGCATTAGGTGATGGGCATGTTCACGTTGCCATTGTTTCTTTAAACATACACTTTTCATACACTATCTTAATAGTGTATGAAAAGAATAAATTTTTATATTCATTCACCAGCCAACTCTGCCAAAACTCAGCTGTTGTATTCCTGCTTTCAATAAATTAATCATCAGTAAATTTTTCATAGAAAGTAGTGAAACTTTGTGCTAAGGACAGTTACAGGGTTAAAACACTTACTGCTAAGTTAATATAACTTCATTGTCGCATTGTAAAGAGAAAACGCTGTGTTTCCCCACCCAGCTCTAGATGCCATAACACTTATCACCACAGCAGGTGTCGAAACCAGAAGTATCCCTCCATAGCTGGTTTTCATCCTTGTCGCAATATGGAAGGAGCAAATCAGGAGAGGGACCTCACGTCAGCTGATGTCGGTCATGTGACAGTGTGTAGTTGACGAGGGTTACAAGTGTTCATTTTCTCAGCAGGTAGATGATGGGGTCACTCCAGCTTTCTCCCTGGCAAAAGCAGACCTTTATTTGTCAGTAGTGATGGCCAAACGAAACTTTCTGAAGCACTGAAGCTTGTATGGAAAAAGCGTTCATTACTCAAAGCTTTTCAATACGTTCCTGTCTGGTGACATCTGGTGGCCAAAGACATGAAGAGCAGCTTGAATCTACAAAATAAAATGAACTGCTTCATTATGACTGCCCACTCAACAGAGTGGAGTTCTGTTTGATTTTGTGCCACCATTGTGTTGCTTTGAACATCTGTCTTTTCGGGGGTAAAAAAATTGTTGAGTTTGTTTGGTTAATAAATAATTTTGATCAATAAACTGTCCGTATCTAAACATGTGCCATGGTGTGGTCTTTCGTTGGTTGTGACTTCTTGATGTTGGTAAATACAATAGATGAAAAATATAATTAATATCCATATAATAATATAAAAAACCTTATGGAGTATGCTATTGCCTCCATGTACTTTTGCAATTAATCACAGGACAGCTGGACAGGTACGTTTATAAATAATATTCTGTTAGGCCCATGTAGATCACGAAGATTGGGTACTCTGAAGTGTGCGGCCCCTGAATTGAGACACAGCTAGTGTGCTGTTTTTTTTCTGACACACGCAACATGTATACTCTGGTATACTCTGACTAAAAGACAAATAAAGTGAGTTCATATATGTCAAAGGGGAAGTCCAGCTCCCTGAGGCTTTACTAGCAGGGGGAAAGATGGAGGGCGAGGGTCAGTGATGCGGGTTGAAACATTGAGCATCAATGAATCCATCAGGGAGATCTCCCCCCAACATGATCGACTCCAAGAATGTTCCAGGCAGCTGAGAACAGAAGGTGATAAGGAACAGGAAGAGGAGCTGTCACAGGTGACCAAGCCCTACATCGAATAACCTGGGACATTTACAGCTCCCTGGCAGTATGGAATGTTAATAATCCCATTTGTCATGGTCTGGAAGAGTGGTTGTGTGTTTCTCTGGTCTCTGCCCTTGGGTGGAGCCTTGTCAGCTTGCTCATTTCCCACACCTGCTACTAATTTCCATGGTTGTAGATAAAACCAGCACTGAGTCTTTGTCAGATCCAGTGCTAACCTTTATTAGTCACTAAGTAATGTGCAATGCAGTCTTGTATTCTTGTTGTGCTGACCATGTCATCTCCTGTGCTGTAGTAACCCATGGATCATCAGCTCAGCCTTGCAGTTTTCACACTTTCCTGGACTCTGGTCACTCGACCTGACTCCATTACCGTTACTAAGAAGAAAATGCTAACAGGCACAGCCCAAACCCAGGCTAACATGAGGCTAACATGAGCTCAGTGAAGAGATAAGGCGACACAATTCAAGTGGTCTAAGCTTGATTTCTCTTCTCCACAAATATCTGTGACACAGACTGAGTTAAACAGACTTATAGCAGGTATGTCGTTAAGAACATGCTGCCTTTATCAGCAGTCGAGTCTGATTCCTTCAGGTCTCTTATTGACAAGATAATGGCAAGAGGAGGGGTTGGCCTGCCATGCAGAAAGACTTTGCCAAATACAGATACAGAGAATGCTAAAATGAATTTCAAACTCAAAAATACATTTGATGAGTTACAATACGTCTCTACTACAGCAGATATCTGGACTGCACATAATTAAAGCTATCTTGGTTTAACAGTACATTGGATAAATCCTCACAGCATGCAAAGAGGGAAAGCAGCACTGGCATGCAGAAGATTCAAGGGTCGTCATACTCATGATAATATTGCTTTTGATTTGGACAACATTCACTCAAACTATGGCAAAATAACATCAGCTGTAACAGACAATGGCTCTAATTTTGTCAAGGCCTTTATAAAGTAGCAGCCAGCTGAGAAGGATGACTCTGAGGATGATGAGGTAACTTTTACAAACATAATTCACACCTCAAAAAAATTATGATGATGTTGGTGTGGTGATCACTCTGCTGCCGCATCAGAGATGTGCATCATCACAAGAAACATGTTGAAAAGTGGTTACTATCACAAACAGAAACAAAAGCAATACAGTGGAACCCCGACTTACGAAAACCCCATTTCATGAAAAATTCTAGTTACAAAGGCACTGAACGGCAATATTTTTGTGCGTGTTACGGCAAAATGCCCGAGTAATGAAATCCTCTGGCTCTGATTGGCTGAGCCTACAATGCCCACAATGCCTTCTGAATCATGTGACAATCCCTTGGTTTCTGTACTTGCGCTTTGCTGTTCCACTTGAACGACATATTGATGTTCTAGTTAGCAATTAGCCTATAGCCTATCGTTCAGCATCGCCTCACTCAAAACGCGCAATGGGTGCTTCGACTTACGAAAATTTTCGACTTACGAAAGACCCTCGGGAACGAATTAATTTCGTCGGTTGGGGTTCCACTGTATATAGAAGCCCTACAACAAAGTGCATGGAGTTATGGAACAAGGCCTGTCATTCTACAGTGGCTGCAGAGACAGTGACAATCATGTTTTATTTTAGACTTTATGATGTTGTATGATGTATGACTAAAGAGCAGACCTTCTGCTGTGAAGAAAAAACAGAAAGCATTCACTTAAAAAAAGAACACTTATGAAATTTATTAAACTTTATTAAATAAAGAAATGAATATAAGTTTTAGCATGTTTATTAATTTATATTTTAGTATTTTAGTTCCATTCAGAGGGGATCCAAATTTTTATTGTTAAACATTTTTTTAAAGTAAAACACTAGTTACTTTTCCTGTAATTAGTTACTTTTATAAAATTGTAACTCAGTTACTAATTCAGTAACAGTAACTTTTTTGAAGTGGTAAATAGTAACAATAACTAATTACTTTTCAACTGAAGTAATGTCTCTGCTGCAATTGATCAAGCTCTTAAAAACAAACCCATGGTAAACTTATTTCAAAGAATTTTCTGCTTCCTCAGCAAGGAATAATCGAAACAATATTAATAACAACAGAGGACAATTTAATTAGGTTTCTAATGGCAGTTTACCATCAGTGTTCAATACCTCACTTGATGGACTGGAACACATGCTACTTTAACACCTCCAGAACTTCCTAACATACCCTCTTACACATCAGCTTGACACTGGCAAATCGAAGGAAACTTAACCAACACTAGGTTAATATTTCCCAAAGTAGTTTCTGTTCAACTGGTCATAACATTTTCAGTGGGGGACATGTTTCATCACTCATCCGAGTGACTTCTTCAGTCTCAGCTGACTGCAGTTTTTCCCAATCTTATAAACTGTACATTTGCATAATGACTGAAACCAGCCCACTGAATGAACAATGGGGGTTTGAGGTCAGTTTCGTGATCATTAATATGCAAATTCTCATGACCATTGATCTACAATTACTGATGAAAGTCCATTGTCCAATGGCCATGAGTACCATTCACAGAAAGTTGGGGAATGGCTGCAATATCAGCATTGTAAGATGATCTAGGTGAATATGTTTACAACCTGAACAACTTACAGTTCTCTTGGAATAAAGTTTAAACAAAGATTAGAAGATGACAAGAAAATATTTGCATCAATTACCCTTCTCTTAGCCCAGAGATATGTGAGTATGGTATTTATAGAGTCTTTTTCTCAGTCCTGGGGTTGCAAAACTGCAGCCTCCTCAGTCCGTAATCAGAGTGTGTCTATTTGGTACTAACCAAAATGTCTTTGTATACTCTTTGTGAATGAGAAAACAATTGTGATAGCTGTACAGCCAAATAAAGAAAATGCACAGCACTGAATGTGAACATGTGTGTGAGTACTTAGATTCAAACATTCGAGGTCTGGAATAGATGGCAGCCGCTAATCCCTCAATGTCATCAGCGAGACAGCCGGACTGCGAGGCCTCTTCTTCAACCGAAAGAAAGTAAAGAAGTCTCCTCCACCACTGGCAGGAGAACGAACAATAAGTCTTAATAAGGCTCCTGCAGGTGTAGATGTTCAACACTAGCTCACCCAAGCTTGCTCTCTGGCGCAGCTACAAGCTATGTGAGCTAATAGCCCATCCTGCTAGAGTGCACTAGGTGCTAGTGCACTGGGACTGGGAATAAAACTGAACGTGATTTGAGAGACCACTGAGAATCTTTGTACTGAGATTTTTGACGGGTTGGACATTCTCACAAGTAAGTGGGCAATCAAGGGGGGAAACACAAAATTACTGAAGACGTGATATAAAGGCTCGCCAACAGTCCAACTCATAATGACTTTGACATACAAACAGCAGAACTGAACTCTATCCCAGCCATCACAGGTGGGATGCCGTGGACAGGTCAAGAGAGAGACACACAACCATTCAGGACTACAGGAAATTTAGAAGCGCTAATTAACCAAATGTAGCAGCATGAAGGAGGAAAACATAAATGTAAGTAAAGGGTGATGACAATGCCACATGCGGGGAGAGGGAGTTACACCCTAGGAGATTATAATAGCCAGTGCAAATGTTGTAACTGTTACAAAAGGCCATCAGGCTCATTACTCATATAAACAAGCAGAGGCATAGCAAAGACAAAGTTTAGTGGACAAAACAAGTACAAATATAGCCTTCAGCATCTCATTCATGCTGTGATTGCAGCCATTTTCCAACTCTATGTTTATCTTTAAACCAAATCATGAGAACATGGAAATATAATCATCACATCAAAATGATGTGACTAGAAGGATGCAGCAGTCTGTACTTCACCTTCTCCTTTCTCCACCACTCTTTGAATATTATCCCGTCTTATCAGTTTTCAGTAAACACATCAAAAATCCTCACAGACCCAAAATAGCCAAACCACTTTTTATCCAACTCCCCTCTGCTGAAAACTGAATGCTCCGTATAACACCCACACATGATTCTTCAGCTTGAGTCTCCATTAGTAGGAACATTTCCTGATTCAACTTTTCTTCTGTTTGCATCAAATTCCATGAGACTCAGATCAAAGTCAGAGTCCTGATAATCAGATTCTATAGAAAACATGGAGAGTATTATGCTCAATAAGTTCATTTGTTCTCCTCAATAAAAATCAATCAGTTCATCAAATAAAATCAGTCATTGATCAACTCAGTTTGATTGACAGGACAGATGATCAGAGGTGCAGAGTTTTTACCGCCATCATTGTTACTGGGACAGAAGTATGGGTGGAGTTTGTGAGTGAAGGAGCAGCCAGTAAAGGAGTAGATCAGAGCTGCAGCACCTACATCATAAAAGGTGACCAGACCCTCCTCATAATCCACAAACACCCCCACCTTCTCAGGACCAGGATGAAGACAGAGACGGACTGGAGGTGAAGCACAAGCACTGTACTTATTTCCATTTCTCAACCTCACAATCCAGAAACCATCCTGAGGACTCAATGTGATGTTTCCCTTCCTGTTGATCGACTCTCTGGCCACTCCTAAATCCCATTTAGTCTTTCCTTTAACCTGAACCTCAAAGTAAAATCTGCCTGAAGAGAAACTCTGCTCTCCTAAAACATTAGGACATGGAGAAAATCTCTCTGGATTGTCTGGAAGTTTCTTCTTCACATCACCATACTTCACTTGTTTTCCATCATCAGACAGGATGAGATAAGGATGAGCTGTATCAGGATCCAGAGACACATCTACTGCATACTGCTGGACCCTCTTCAGCTCAGCCTCAAACAGCTCATTCATATCTTTCCAGAGTGTCTCCTCCAGTGTCTCCACAGCTCTCACCACAGTCCCCTCATATGATCGTGGATGAACTCTGACCTCTGTCCAGTCCTTGGTGGGTGGAGCAGCTTTCAGGGAGGAGAAGCTTTGGAGCAGGTGCAGGTGGTCTTCAGAGCGTGAGAGCGTCTCCACCTCAGATAACAATAACAGCAGCTGTACAAGTATTAAATGGAAATGAAGAATATAATGTCCAGTGTTGTGCAATCCACATTATTTAGTGTCTTGTGCAGTGCAAATATGCTTAAAGTAATGAAGTGAAAACAATGTCCAGAATGTCCAGTGTGTGTGTAAGAACTGTATGTGTGGGTCAGTACTGTGTGGTGGTGTGATTGAGAGACCGTATCGCCTGCGGGAAGAAGCTCCTCCTCAGTCTCTCTGTGTTGGTCTTCAGGGAGCGGAATCGCTTTCCTGACCTCAACAGAGAGAGTCATCAACCTTCACCTTTGCATGGCTGCTGTGACACCATGCGGCCATGTAATAACCCTAATATCAATGAAAAGCAAAGTCATTGCTTTCAGAAGCCATTGGAATTCTTTCAATGGAATAAATAGGCAAGGAGTTATGGGAGTTACAGAAGTTCTGGTGACACCAGCGAAAGGTTAGTACCAAGGACTCACACCCTTGGCTCCAGATGAATGCAGTGCATTTATTCACAGTGTTACGTTCCCCTGAGGGGTCTAGGCGGGGAGGGGGAAGTAACAAAAGTGACCGGGTCAGAAAAAGGAGTCAGGGAGGCGAAACAGTTAAATAAAACAGTTTTATTGAAGTTATTCAACTAAAAGAGACAGACAAGCCGTTATCACCATAAAAGAAACACAAACAAAATTCAGGCGTTGGTCAAATAAAGCAAAAAGTCAAAAGGAAAGCACAGCTCACCAGCTGGAACCACCGCAAAAACACTCAGCTCACTAGCTGTACCCACACGAATGGCACTCTGGCCCAGAGCTCACCCTGCTCTGGGCTTAAATACCCTTAATTGCTGATGGGAGTCAGCTGTACAGGAGGGAAAGGTGGCATCTCAGGCAGGAGGTAGTGGAACACGCCCACACAGGCACCCTCAGGAGAGAGAGAGGCCCTGCTAGGGCCGTAACAACAGTGAATAGCAAAACATGGTTTAATAAGATCAGAGCAGTTGGAGGTAGGGCTGGGTATTGTCACTGACATTTTGCCTCAGACAGTCAGAAATATTATAATTCTGATCACTTATCAGTGCATATTGTGAGATTGTGAGAATTTAACAATATCCATATTTTATATCTATGAAAAGAAAGCTGACACTTGTAAGATTTCATAGGAGGTGTAAACACCACAGCAGATGCCTTTATGTGGAAGTAAGTGAGGATATATGAAGCAACACATGAAGGAGATTTTCCTGGTCTGGCTTTTTATAGCAGATAACCTTAAAAATTTCTATAGTAGTTTAGAAACTGAAGAAAAGCATGAATCATCATATGAACATTACTTGATGCTGAAGTGTTTAATTACAGACACAACCAAGAATTTTGTAATTTGGTATCATTTTACATTTACATTTCTTCAGTATTGAACAGCAGAAATGAGGCTTTCTTGTTGAAGTTAATTAAAAAAACATGGCTGACCGTAACAATGGTAGGCTGATTTGTAATAAGCAAGCTAATAATGCAGAAAAAGATTTGAAGTACACTGAGAGAGAGAGAGAGATGTGCATAAAGTGTGATTTTTCCCATGGTGGAAGCAAAACAACAAAAGTCATGACGATGTTTACCAAACGCGAAGTGTAGTTTTGATCTTCTTTTGCTGCTGGTTCAGTGAATTCATTGAGTACTGAAACCTGCAGCTTCAGAATCTGTGAGATGTCGACTTTTAGCCCCGACAGTGTATCTGTGTACGTGCTGTCGGGTGAACGATCGGCACTTTGTGTTTACATCTTTGTGTGGAATCCATTTACCTGCTCTCTTACCTGAGATTCTGGTGTATCAGGCAAAGTATATTTCAGAGCAAAGTCAAGAGCTCCTCTCAGACGAGCTGCTTCCTGTCTTAATGAGCACCTCGCTGTCTTCCTGTCACAGCGACAGTCTAAGCAGGTCACACCTGCAAATCCACTGATCTCACATCTAGCTCACTGACAGACATGTATCCAACATCTGCCAAGACACAGGACACAGCTGGAACTCACATCTGTCTCTACCAAAAACACTGTGGACACTTCATCGCTCTGCTGTCCAGATGAGTTCTCACAGAAGTAATGTCCATCAGGGAGACGGAGCGATCCAGAACACAGGAGGAACCATGACCCTCCCAAAGCCTGCAGTGCTCCACAGTCCTCAGTGGGTCCTCCTCTGGTCCTCTTCACTGTCCATCCATCAGCTGTCTGTCCATCATCAACAACACCCAGATACACTGAAGAAGATCCTCTGAAGACCTGCTGAAGGTTTGGACTGACAGACAGAGACACTGAGGACACACCACAACACAAACACACAACACACACACACACACACCACACACACACACACAGTAATGTATTGTGTTCTTGTTGAGTCTCCACTGATTGTTTTCACTTCATCTCCTCACCTGCCAAACCGTCGGTGCAGCAGCAGCAGCACACACACACCTGTAACAGGAGGTCAGAGGTGGTTAGAGTTTATTAGTTGCAAGGGACAAGTTACCAACTTGGCGGTCTCCCAAGGCCAATTGGTGTTGAATGAAGGAGTATTAAAATACTCCGGTGAAATATGTATTCTGAATTTTTGGAACCACAGTTGCCAAAGTGTAGTTGATGTGTGAAACGTCACCTTGCTGATGTGGAAGCATAGGATGGGTCCTGAAACCAATCTCCTGGAAACGGCTGATACTGAGCAAGCCAAAACCAAGCTATAGTAAAAGTTAAGGGTGGCTTAGTAAAGCTCCATGTGCATGCAAACACAGGAAGGTATGTCCTGAAACTGGACCTACATCAAAATCCCGAGAACACCCCAGTTTCTGAGTGTTACCAAGTCCTACGGTGTTCAAAATAAAGTTGTAAAGTGTAAAGTAATGTTGGAACACACTTAGGCACCATGTGCTTTTATTTAGTTTTGTTTGAAGAGTATTGTACTGCTTAAAGAGATAAAAAGAGACTATCATAAACTATCCATCTTCTGTGAGTACTGTGAGGACAGCATGTCTAAATATGCCCATGTCAAGGCCCCTTATCATTCTTTAGATATCCAAGACCAAAGAAAAACAAGGCCTGTTTCTTTGAATGATGGCCCGCCTCGTCATTGATTTTAGGAATTAGTTTTTGGCATGAGTGATTGTGAGGATCATCACATTACCATTTACATATCCAAAGGTGTTAGCGCCTCTACAGCCCCAAATCTCTTTGCAGTGGCAGTGCAAGAGTTTTCAGCTGTTGCTAATTGACCACGCCTAGTCAGGTGTGGATAAGACGTACCTGAGGCTCGGTAAAGGTAGGTAGCTTTCTTTGAGGCTCACTAGTCTTTGCCTGGGTGGTACAGCTATTTTAGCTATTTGTTAGGTATTTAAGATGAAACCTCTTTCATTGAATTCTGGTGTTTGTCCCCATATTTATGTTGCGGCTTTTGAGCCGAGTTGTAACAACAGATTGTAGCCCACCTGTATTATCACCGCCGAACTGCTGTAATTGAATGACCAGCAATGTAAGTACTTCTATGAGTTGTTAAACAGGCTTCGTCTGCGAAGTTAAATAATTGGCTGTAAAGATTCGCCACCATCACTCCATCAGTACCCTGACCATGGCGCATGGTTTTCCTCTTTCATCTCTTTTTCTGCAACTCATCTGGTGATTAATAAACAAACGCACTTCTTCTCATGTGTTTCTGTTTAAGGCTCAAATCAGTTTGATGTTTAGAGAAAAAAAAAAGTGAAAATATAACTCTGTCAAGTCTTAAACCAAACGTAACAAGCCTGTTTCTAAATGTAAGGAGAAGGAAATACAGATCTTTGTTTAAACTGTAGGGAGTAAAAGTAAAAAATTGTCAGAAATAATTATGCAGAGCAGAAACCTGAAAACCTCCAGTAAAGTAAACGCTGTTACTTCCTGCCTCTGTTTGTGGCTGTGGTGACTAAATGTTTCCACTTAGTTACAGTGGTGCCATCCTGATACAGAACCAGGCTTAGCTGCAGTGCTCTTTGAAACACCCATTCTGTTGCTGACGTTTCTAAAAGCAGACTGCATGGTCCCCCGAGACCTTGAACCTGCCATTTTGTTGTGTTTAAGTTTGTTGTGTTTCATCACTGCACATTATAGGACCTGAGGAGTATCCTGCCTTTAGACTCACACACCTGGCAGTCTCACAACCGCAGCTTCATAAGGAAGCAGCAGTGGATCAGTCCTCGGTGGATGGTTGAATGAAGCAGTTAGGGATGCTCTACTCCTGCTCTTGTTGCTTGGATTTATAGTCATCAGTCTGTCTCTTTGGGCAGGATTGTGAGACATCGATGGAGATTGACTCTTGTGTGATTTGGAGAGAAACTGACATTTTCTGGATCTCGCGGAGACTGGACCTTCCAGTTGGCGTGGTTTCAATGATCAATTTTCCAATTCAAATCGATTTTAGCTTGAATAAATAGCACTC